>NC_061106.1:33034071-33089071 GCF_015104395.2 Macrobrachium nipponense
CAACAAAAATGGTAATTAGATACATATAGGCTGTGTATGTATATGTATTTTTAAGAGAGAGAGAGAGAGATAGTTTACACAGCTGTGACCATTTTAGCGATCGTTTTTGCAATTCTGATGAAATTGCATTCGAAGGTAATAATTCGGGAACTTTCAAGAGTTTTTCCCATATTTAAGAAACTGGATTAGGAACCAGACAAATTCATTCAACGTAATAAGAATATGGTTGTGGGAATTCAGAAGAATTTATTTGAATATTCAGAAAATATTTTCAAGATTTAATAAGATGATTCTGATTTCCTTGAGTATTTTGGTTTTAGAATGAATGTTTTTGATACCGTCAACAGCTGAGTTTGAAAAATGTGAAGAAATTCTGTTTAAAACATTCTGGAACAAAAAAAAGAAAAACGTTAGAAATTCTGTTTAAAACATTCTGGAACAAAAAAAAGAAAACGTTAGAAATTATGTTAAAAATATTATGGAACAAAAAAAAAAAAAAACGTTAGAAATTCTGTTTAAAACGTTCTGGAACAAAAAAAAAAGAAGAAAAAACTTTAGAAATTCTGTTTAAAACATTCTGGAACAAAAAAAAAATGTGAGATTGTTTAAAACATTTTGGAACAAAAAAAAAAAAAGCGTTAGAAATTCTGTTTAAACATTCTGGAAAAAAAAACGTCAGAAATTCTGTTCAAGACATTCTGGAACAAAAAATAAAAACGTTAGAAATTCTGCTTAAAACATTCTGGAGCAAAAAATGTTTTCGAAAAATATCCACCGCCTCCGTCCCTTTAAAAAAAAAATACTGAGCCCTAATTTCATTTGGGTACGTTGATCGATGGTTGGACAGGGTTAGTTCATTCGTCTCCAAACACCCGAACAATGAAGGTCAACAAGCTCATTGTAATGGGTCTGCAAATGTGCCATTTGCCTGCTATTTAGGGTCTGTGGCTGTACGGCGAAAATTGCGTGGACGCATTGTTGAGCTCGTCTGGCGCAAAAAATTATTTCGCTTTTTATTTTGGGACATGCATTGCCTACCTGTTCTTGGTTGTTCTGTTTCAGTATGAAATCATTTGCTCCAAAGCTCTCTCTCTCTCTCTCTCTCTCTCTCTCTCTCTCTCTCTCTCTCTCTCTCTCTCTCTCTCTCTCTCTCCACTCAAGCCCTTGTACGTTTCATTATATGAGATCTTATTCGTGCTAAACTCACATTCATTCTAATTAAAAAAAAATTAGTTTAATCAATTGTGAGCTGTAAAACATAGGAAATTGTTCGCTACTGTCGGGTCTTCCATAACTAGAAGGGTCTGTGGCCAAAAATAAGTAAAAATAAAATAAAAAGAAACGCTGTAGTCAGTGATTGCTCATATTTTGAGAGAATCTGTAATTTCTAAAGCAGTCAGATTTGACATTATGTTTCATTGATCTCACAGGCCTCTGGTCGAGCTTGCAGAATCCTAACTCTCTCTCTCTCTCTCTCTCTCTCTCTCTCTCTCTCTGGTGATGTTTCTATTGTTTAGAATAACTGGCTTTTATGTCAGTATGAAATTACTGCAATCTTTAATACGTGCCCACTATTATCCAATTTTATTCTTTAAATTTCGCTCAATGACATAAACCTTTCACAAACGACGTTCTCATCAGTAACAGCTCTTTCGTTCTTTCTTTCTTTCTTTTTTTGGTTCATTATTCCCTCCTTCCCTAACCTTTTCTTGCTATCTTTTTTTTTCTTTCCCATCCACCTCCCTACTTAGAGACAGATCCCGGTTTCCCAGCCCCTATAGCTTTTACCTCGACTGTTCCTTGAGATAAGCACACCCACAGCGAATTGCCTCTGTTGTTAAGGAGAAGGAGGGAGATGGCCCAGCTGAGTAGGAGGAGGAGGAGGAGGAGGAGGAGGAGAGAACGAGTGAGAGGGTCCAGGCATCGTGTTAAGAGGCACTGGACCTTTTAGTAGATGGGAAAGAAGGGGGTTAAAGAAAAGGGGCCAATATCGTATTGCCCTAAATAAAATAAAAAAAATCCCCCAGAATAAAAAAAAATAAAAACAAAAATAGAAAATAAGTCTTAACTATTATTGTCGAGTACAGCATTTACGAAGGGAATATGTTGTGGAGAGTTTTTATGGCGATGGAATGATGATGGTGGACGGGCGAAAATCCATGTTTAAGCTAAGTTGCATTTTTATCGAATTGTGGTCTTTCACAAATTTTGCTTTTTTAAAATTATCCACTCTTTTTTTTATATAACCTTTTGGTAAGGTGTTTAAGAATTATCCACACAGAAATAATGATGTTATGTATGGTTTCATTATATATTCACTTGGTATTTGGCATTTTCATGCTCAGTCATTTTGTTCCCGTGTATTCATTCTTTTGATGGGGTTAGTTTTTATTTTTCTCTGTGCACTGTAAATGGGAAATAACTTTTCATATTTTGTTTTGGTTCCAGAGGATTTCCTTAATTTTATTGTTATTAGAGAATCTACGTCATTTTTTGCTGAGGAGTTTATCGTCCCATCGACTACTTCTCAAAAACTATTTTCACTGTATGCTGACAGGCATTTGTTTCTACTCTGTAGTGAATTCTTTGGTATAAAACTATTTTCACTGTATGTTGACAGGCATTTGTTTCTACTCTGTTGTGAATTTTTTGTTATAGATTTTGTGTCATCAGGAAACCAGCAACTGAACTGTCAGTCTATCTAGCCTCGTAGAACATTCAATGAACTGTTTCTATTATTATTTTTATATTTCCGTTTCACGTTCGGTATACATTATGTAAGCATCTTGAAACTAAAACGTTTCTGTGGTCTTGCCTAAAGTATGTAGTTGTGGTAGACACTCACCAGAATTGGTGATTTTTGTCGATAGAATTAGCGCCATTAAAATTATCCTGACGCCTGTTAAATATACTTGTCACACTTTATTCCCAGCGATTAGAATCAGTCACTGGTATAGTGGGAATTTTGCATATATCATGTGAAGCGTGATTTTCCTTAATTGCCCAGAGTATTTTTTTTAGATATTCCGGACAGTATTCATATGCTAATGACGTCAGATTTTCCATTGCAAGTGACTTCATTTTATTGCGTTCTAGATTATTATGTAATATATATAATATATTAACAAGCTTGGCTCGTGCCAGCATTAGATCTGATCTCTCTCTCTCTCTCTCTCTCTCTCTCTCTCTCTCTCTCTCTCTCTCTCTCTATTGCTACATGACTGTGGACCTGAAAAATAAATTTGGTAGGGAAAGAAATCACTGTTGAAATCTTGCTGAGTAAGCAAGATATATTTGTCTACCACCAAGGAAATTACATTCTTCTTCTTCTTCTTCTTCTGCTTCTTCTTTGTAGGACCTTAATCCCACCTTCCTATGGGGTCAGCTGCTCGAGCCTTCTTCCAATACCGCCTAAACCTAAGACCTTCATGTCTTCCCCCCAAAGCATTAATTCAACATTACTTTCTTCCCTCTTCTCTTGAGTTTTTCCATTGTTGAAACTTTCGTTGCTTACCTCAGCCTTTTCATTTCAGTTCTCCTAGGGTCTCCCTTCTCGTCCTTTTTTTCCGTTTGGGAATTTTTTTTTTATCTGTTTATTAGTGCTGGATAGGTCATTGTGTTATATACCTTGATCCGGAGTATCAATGGGATATTCTTATGCACACCCTAAACCTACTTTCATTGTTCTCAGGAAATCGTCTCTTTCGTTAATAACTAAAGTAACGTACTTAAAGTTAATTGCTGGCTGGTAGATATTTTTTTTTATCATTGCCTTGTGACGGTGCTTCTCTTTTCCATTTCTAGTATTCAACGTTTACTCTTTTTTTTTCAGTCCTAAAGATAAGTCCTCTTTCTTGA
Source organism: Macrobrachium nipponense (assembly GCF_015104395.2). Taxonomy (NCBI): domain Eukaryota; kingdom Metazoa; phylum Arthropoda; class Malacostraca; order Decapoda; family Palaemonidae; genus Macrobrachium; species Macrobrachium nipponense. The sequence continues at coordinate 33,037,930 of NC_061106.1, forward strand.
AGCTCATGCTATACTTTCTGTAACCTCGTCTGTTAGAACATCCACAGGTTACATCCGGATCAAAGCTAATTCTTAGGTCTTTTACCCAAAAATATGTGCTTCCGTTGTGTTATGGCAGCAGAGTAAGGTCCTTTTATTTCTGCTAGCCTCTCGTTAACTTCCTACTCATTCAAAATCTTCGTTTATAATGCTGTAGGTAACCTTTCAAGATTTTTTTTTCCTTTTCCTAAGAGATGTGATATATTTTATTTTTTTTTTTTATCACCAGGCATAAGCAGCAGAGGCTGTCTATGATGATATTGTCTTCCTAGTCTTCCCTTAATCACTGTTTCTGTGGTTTTTAGAACTTCTTTAACCGACTTTATTCCTCTTATTATTCCCATCTACCATTATGTCTGACGGCCGGTTGATGATAGTTTCCATTTCACCACCCTTCCTATCAGATGGCATTCATTGTTCACTTACGTTGTTTCTCAATAAATTTCACCATTTTCCTCGTCTTCACCAGCCAAACCCTTCGATCAGTTAAGTTATCATTTCTTTTTGCTACACTTGCTGTACACTTTTTCATCTTCCAAACACTCAACTTTACTACCTGATCGTGTTTATGTGGTACCATAAGATTTGAATTAAAGCACGCGCTTGAAATGTTGTCAATTGATCGGTTATATTTTAGTGCAGCAAACGTCGTACCTTCCCTGTAATTATTTCTTGATTACACATTGCCCTGATTTGTATTCTTTCATTGGAAACCCTCGCAAAGGTTTTAGAGATACATGGCGAAATGTGACGAGAAGCAAGTCAGTTTTAGGACGAGTTAATAAACTTTCCTAAAACTCAAAGTGAAATGAAAACGTCAGGTAGGTAAGTGGTGATTTAAGGAAATTCATTTGACGGCGGAGGCCAGTGTATACCGTGCCATTTTTCGCCGGGTTTCAAATATCAGGTGGGACGCGACTCCTGCTAATGAAGACGAAGTAGGGAACAAAGGGGCCGTGCCCGGCAGAGGCTGAAGCCACCAAAGGTATTGGTGGCTGGGTTGTCGGGTGGCAGTTATAGCAAGGAAAAGCAGAGAGAGAGAAGAGAGAGAGAGAGAGAGAGAGAGAAGCCAGGGTTCTTGGACAAGAGACAGGGTTCTAGAATGAGAGAAAAGTGTTAAATGACAATAGGAAAGTGTTCTAAGACACGATACAAAAGGTACTAGGACAAAAGAAAAAGGTTCCAAGGGTTCTTGAACGAGAGAAATGGGTTCCTGGGCAAGAGAAAAGGGCTCTACGACAAGACAATGGGGTTCAAGAACTAGAGAGAAGTTACAGGACGAGAAAATCGGGTTCTAGGCCAGGAGCAGTGGATTCTATGACAAGATAAATGGGTTCTATGAAAAGAGAAAATGATTCTAGGACAAGACAAAGAAATTCTAGGACCAAAGAAAAAGGTTTCTGCAAGAGAAACGGGTTCTATGGGAAGAAAACAGGTTTCTAGGACAAAGGACTGGATTTTAGGACGAGGAAAGGGTTCTATGACAAGAGAAACAGGTTTTAGGACAATGGGTTATAGGACATGAAAGCAGGGTTCTAAGACTAGAGTAAAGTGTTCTAGGACAAGTGAAATTGGTTTCAGGACAAGAGAAAAGGGCTATAGGGAAAAACAGGATTTTAGGTCAAGAGAAGAGGCTTTTATTTCAAGAGAAAGGGTTCTAGGACAAGAAAAAGGGTTTAGAACAAGAGAAAGGGGTTCTAGGACAAGAACAAAGGGTTCTAGGACAAGAGTAAAGGGCTCTAGGACAAGAGGAGAGTGTTTTAGGACACGCAAACAGGGTTTTAGGACAAGAAAACAGGGTTCCAGAACAAGAGCCAAGGGTTCTTGGACAAGATAAAACCATTCTAGGACAAGATAAAAGGGTTTCAGGACAAGAAAAAACAGGGTTTTAGGACAAGAAAACAGGGTTCTAGGGCAAGAGAAATGGGTTAGGTGAAGAAAAGGGGTTTTATGACATGAGAAATGTCCAAGGACAAAGAACACAAACAAGGTTCTGGGACGAGAGAAGGCTTGTAGGACAAGAGAATTGGGTTAAGCGCTTCAGCGGCGTGGTTGGTATGGTATTAGCGTCCCACCTCGGTGGTCGCGGGTTCGATTCTCGGCCATTCCATTGAGGAGTGAGAGATGTGTATGTCTGGTGATAGAAGTTCACTCTCGACGTGGTTCGGAAGTCACTTAAAGCCGTTGGTCCCGTTGCTGAATAACCACTGGTTCCATGCAACGTAAAAGCACCATACAAACAAACAAAACAAATAAGAGAATTGGGTTAAGGACAAGAGGAAGGGGTTCTAGGTCAAGAAAAAGTCTTTTATGACAAGATAAATATTCAAGGACAAAGAAACAAGGTTCTGGGACGAGAGAACGCTTGTAGGACAAGGGAATAGGGCTACGGACAAGAGGAAGTGGATCCTGGACAATGTGCGTGCTAAAATACGTTGTCAGACAGGAATGATATAAAATGGTCGTATTTTCCATGACAGATTTTGTACAGGTGACAAATTATGGAGAGAAATGGTCATACGTTACAGTGGAAAAGCACGAAAGCAAATCAGATCACAAAATACGACTTCTTCATATGAGAAAGATCTCGTCCATGGCAGATCGGAAGATCCAGACATCAGTGTTCCTCATTCATGTGTAACAGGATGTTCAATTGGATATCGGCCTGTAAGGGCTTGCAAACGCATACGGAGTGAATTCAAAATATCTCGCAAGAGAAATGTCTTCGAAAAGTTGCCTGGTTTAATAAAAAGGACGCAGTCTCTCAGAATATTCAATATTTTTTATGCATCAGTGAAGGAAATGTATAACTAATGTAAAGAAAACTATTCAGACGTAAGGAGGGGTAGCAAACTCGGTAGTGGGTTTTTAATTTACGTTATCACACTTACGATTGGAATCTAATTTAAATGGAAATTAATCTTCAAACATTTCCTTGTAAAACACGATAAACATTTACAACGGAAACCCTTTTCCATTTAACTTTTGTACTTGTGACTCTGTAATAAGGTGTGTGTATATTTATATATATATATATATATATATATATATATATATATATATATATATATATATATATATATATATATATATATATATATATATATATGTGTGTGTGTGTGTGTGTGTGTGTGTGTGTGTGTGTGTGTGTATATATATATATATATATATCTATATATATATATATATATATATATATATATATTATATATATATATATATAGCAGGTCAGTGAATACACATATAAAACCTCCAGGGGATGTCCATGATACAACAACGATTAAAACATCATTTATTCTAAGAAACGTTTCGCACATGAAATTCTCTGTGCATCATCAGTCTGTGAAAGATAAAGACACCATTTATAAATAACAAACAATAAAAGTGTAAACAGGAATTCACATATATTAAAAATAGTCTTAAAATTACATAAAAAAGAACAAAGTAAAAATGAAAAAACAGGTTAAAAAGAGACTGCTTAAACACCAACCGTTCATTGTGAGAAGAGAAGATGGAATGAACTACGACAAGTTAAAAGTAACGACTTCAACTATGCCAGGTACAGAGTTGCTGAGGACGTGTTACTGTTAAGAGAGGGAACAAGCCTCTTGATATATTACGACTCAAGGGTGGTTAAATGGTCAGATGTTTGACATGGTCGATTATGGAAAACTGTTCTTTTTGTATTTCAATTTTGCAATTAAAAGCATGATTTCTGATGTTGGAAAATTCAGGTTGCTTTATTCTCTGACCAGTGCGAAAGCTGAAGCCCAAGTGAGAGCAATAGCTGACCCTTAACAGCCTTCGAGTTGATCCGACGTAAGAGCCCGGACATCCAGGGCATGTAAATTTATATATAACGTTGGATCGCATAAAAGGCTGAAGGCGATCTTTATAGTTAAAAAAGGACCAATTGTGCAGGTATTGCTGGATATGAGTTTGACTTTAAGGCATGGTATCTCATGTTTCAATGATTCGTTTCAGGCTGGATGTAAATTTCAAGTCAGGGAATATATAGGGGATTGTGACATAAAATAGTCTTTTAGGGACATTAAAATTAGGTATTGGTGGCTGCAAAAATTTTGTAAGTATTTTGTGTGGTTTTTTAACAATGTCGAGTGGAAACGAATTAGATTTGAAGAAACCTAGCAAAAAAGTCATTTCCACGTGGAATAGATGCCAAGACGAAGAGTATTTCAAGTGCTCTATTAACCAAAGTTGTGAATAGTATTAATTTTAAAAGATTGTTGACACGAACTATAATAATTGTTAGTCAGTCCTAAAAGTACGTTTTCTATAGACCGACGTGGAGAACTCAGAGTTCGTTCTGGTAATTTTCAAATCTAAAAAAGGTAACAATCATCGTTCTCAACTTCCATTGTAAAATTGATATTAGGATGAAAGTTGTTAATGTACTCTAAAAAAGAAGAACATTGCCATGGGTGTTGAAACAAAGCAAAGGTATCATCCACATATCTGCGGTATAAGAGGGCTTAAAGTTAAAATCACATCGGTTTTAAAAACTCAGACTCCAATGAGACATAAAAAAATTCGCAAAAATGGGGCTAAAGGGGCAACCCATTGCAACTCCATCGACCTGCGAGTAGAGTCGCTGATTAAATACAAACATCGAATCTTGCACTGCAAGATCGAGTAATTGTTTAAAAATAGCCCGATTAAAACCATGGAAATTTGTATCATCATTAATAAATATTTTGTTAAGTATAATATTGATGGTTTCATTAAGAGGTACGTTGGTAAATAGAGACTCAACGTCAAACTAACCATATAGTAATCTCCATCGTCTAGTAATCAGTTGTTGAAAGTCATCCATTTTTCAAAGAGTATTCATTATTACTATATTCAGATAAAAGTCCAGCTAAAAATTTTGAGATAGAGAAAGAGGGATTGTTATAAGCAGCCATAATTGGTCTTAAAGGTAGATCAGGTTTATGTATTTTTGGTTTGGTTGCCCATAAAGAACACTAAAAGATGAACCAGTGACAAACAGTTGTTGATAGTTGTTTCATTTATGATGTTATCATTTTTAATTTTCCTTAGAAATCTGTTAATCTTTGTCTTCTCGCTTATATATATCAAGAAAGGAAGGTTCGCCCATGGACCTCAAACTTCGAACTGTCAGACAAGATGGTTTCCATTTTTTGTACATAATCCTTCTTGTTTAGAATGACCACTCCCTTACCCTTGTCTGGTTTACATATGATTATGTCCTCTCGTTCTTCAAATTCAATAGTACTCTCAAATCAGCAGGTCTAAAAAAGGTGTCCAACTGGGTTTTAGATGAACATATGTTTTATGGACCAAATTAGAAATTTTTTGTTGGAGGTTAGCTATGTTTTGATTACATTCTAGTTTTAGTTAACCTTTGAACATAATTTCAAAGGTAAAAAGAACCTGGCATAGTTGGGTCTAAAGGATGGAAGGCAAAAGTCCAAACCAAACGAAAGTAAAAATTCCTCTCTTTTAGATAAAACATAGTCAGAGAAGTTTTAAAAATACATTTTTGTGAGACTGGAAGTCAGGAATAACGACACCGAGATTCAAAAGCTTTCTTTGGTGTCTCGTAAAACATCAGAGATATAGTTATCCGCCCATTACTATATCTACCTCAAGAAAACTAGAGAAGACTACCCTTAGACTGGAAAAGGCCAAAGCTGATCTCGATTTTCTTCAATACTGCCAAATCAATGACACTACTCCGAAGTTCATCCGCTTTAGATTGTACAAATCCACCTGTACAACACCCAGTTCTACAAAGATGCACTCAAGACTTTACTCAAGAATGAAATTGATAGTAAACTTCGCACGATTGAACAATTAACTGCAACTACTCAACAATTGAAGAATTTATTGTACAATGATTATCATGTTAGATCGCTTACTGTACCAAAGAATGTTTTGTAAATTTATCAACAACTATATCTCTGATGTTTTTACGAGACACCAAAGAAGCTTTTGAATCTCGGTGTCGTTATTCCTGACTTCCAGTCTCACAAAAAATGTATTTTTAACTTCTCTGACTATGTTTTATCTAAAAGAGAGGAATTTTTACTTTCGTTTGGTTTGGACTTTTGCCTTCCATCCTTTAGACCCAACTATGCCAGGTTCTTTTTACCTTTTGAAATTATGTTTCAAAGGTTAACTAAACTAGAATGTAATCAAAACATAGCTAACCTCCAACAAAAAATTTCTAATTTGGTCCATAAAACATATGTTCATCTAAAACCCAGTTGGACACCTTTTTTTAGACCTGCTGATTTGAGAGTACTATTGAATTTGAAGAAACGAGAGGACATAATCATATGTAAACCAGACAAGGGTAAGGGAGTGGTCATTCTAAACAAGAAGGATTATGTACAAAAAATGGAAACCATCTTGTCTGACAGTTCGAAGTTTGAGGTCCATGGCGAACCTTCCTTTCTTGATATATATAAGCGAGAAGACAAGATTAACAGATTTCTAAGGAAAATTAAAAATGATAACATCATAAATGAAACAACTTATCAACAACTGTTTGTCACTGGTTCATCTTTTAGTGTTCTTTATGGGCAACCAAAAATACATAAACCTGATCTACCTTTAAGACCAATTATGGCTGCTTATAACAATCCCTCTTTCTCTATCTCAAAATTTTTAGCTGGACTTTTATCTGAATATAGTAATAATGAATACTCTTTGAAAAATGGATATGACTTTCAACAACTGATTACTAGACAAGATGGAGATTACTATATGGTTAGTTTTGACGTTGAGTCTCTATTTACCAACGTACCTCTTAATGAAACCATCAATATTATACTTAACAAAATATTTATTAATGATGATACAAATTTCCATGGTTTTAATCGGGCTATTTTTAAACAATTACTCGATCTTGCAGTGCAAGATTCGATGTTTGTATTTAATCAGCGACTCTACTCGCAGGTCGATGGAGTTGCAATGGGTTCCCCTTTAGGCCCCATTTTTGCGAATTTTTTTATGTCTCATTTGGAGTCTGAGTTTTTAAACCGATGTGATTTTAACTTTAAGCCCTCTTTATACCGCAGATATGTGGATGATACCTTTGCTTTGTTTCAACACCCATGGCAATGTTCTTCTTTTTTAGAGTACATTAACAACTTTCATCCTAATATCAATTTTACAATGGAAGTTGAGAACGATGATTGTTTACCTTTTTTAGATTTGAAAATTACCAGAACGAACTCTGAGTTCTCCACGTCGGTCTATAGAAAACGTACTTTTACTGGACTGACTAACAATTATTATAGTTCGTGTCAACAATCTTTTAAAATTAATACTATTCACACTTTGGTTAATAGAGCACTGAAATACTCTTCGTCTTGGCATCTATTCCACGTGGAAATGACTTTTTTGCTAGGTTTCTTCAAATCTAATTCGTTTCCACTCGACATTGTTCAAAAAACCATCAACAAAATACTTACAAAAATTTTTGCAGCCACCAATACCTAATTTTAATGTCCCTAAAAGACTATTTTATGTCACAATCCCCTATATATCTGACTTGAAATTTACATCCAGCCTGAAACGAATCATTGAACATGAGATACCATGCCTTAAAGTCAAACTCATATCCAGCAATACCTGCACAATTGGTTCCTTTTTTAACTATAAAGATCGCCTTCACCTTTTATGCGATCCAACGTTATATATAAATTTACATGCCCTGGATGTCCGGGCTCTTACGTCGGATCAACTCGAAGGCTGTTAAGGGTCAGATATTGCTCTCACTTGGGCTTCAGCTTTCGCACTGGTCAGAGAATAAAGCAACCTGAATTTTCCAACATCAGAAATCATGCTTTTAATTGCAAAATTGAAATACAAAAAGAACAGTTTTCCATAATAGACCATGTCAAACATCCTGACCATTTAACCACCCTTGAGTCGTTATATATCAAGAGGCTTGTTCCCTCTCTTAACAGTAACACGTCCTCAGCAACTCTGTACCTGGCATAGTTGAAGTCGTTACTTTTAACTTGTCGTAGTTCATTCCATCTTCTCTTCTCACAATGAACGGTTGGTGTTTAAGCAGTCTCTTTTTAACCTGTTTTTTCATTTTTACTTTGTTCTTTATGTAATTTTAAGACTATTTTTAATATATGTGAATTCCTGTTTACACTTTTATTGTTTGTTATTTATAAATGTGTCTTTATCTTTCACAGACTGATGATGCACAGAGAATTTCATGTCGAAACGTTTCTTAGAATAAATTGATGTTTTAATCGTTGTATCATGGACATCCCCTGGAGGTTTTTATATATATATATATATATATATATATATATATATATATATATATATATTGCATATTGTATTTATTTCTTGTTTTGTCTAATAATTACAAGTCTGTCCATAAATGTCATGATGATAACAATTATCATCTCATGCACTTTATTTTCCTCGTGAACTTTATATTCTTTTAGTTAGTCTCATATCCAAATAATAAGAACTCTATAAGAAATATGTCAGATCGTTGCGATACATTGCGCACGCATTTGCGCATACTGGTAACGACTAGATAAAAAAATGAAAAATGTATAGATCAAAATTTAGATGATCAGAAATTAATAGAAATTGGAAATAAGGAACTTAACTGTAAGCAAACGATCGTACTTCCATAGATGAGAGAGAGAGAGAGAGAGAGAGAGAGAGAGAGAGAGGTGGTTGTTAGAGTTATGTAATTGCCAGTAAATTGGTTTCGTACGTTTAAGTGACCCGGGAAGTGCGCGGTATAAGCATTCTACCACTTCCCGTTTGGGCCATATGCCTGTGCTGGAACACGGATGGGAATCTAATGGGAACGCGACCCTGACCTTACAAGGAATTCGGGTGAAATTAGATCGTTTGCTCTTTGATCCAGGATATACTTTAGTATGTTGTTAAAAAATACCTATTATGGTTGTCTGTTACTATTACGATTTTACTTTTTCCGTAATCAAGTCATCAACCACAGTGACTTATATTATGATGCCTAAAACTTTATTATGCATATTAAGTTGCATTTTCCAATAATATATATATATATATATAATATATATATATATATATATATATATATATATATATATATATATATATATATATATATATATGCAATACATATTTAAGTTGTTATTATAAACAAATTGGAAAGGAAGCTATTATTTTTTTCTACCTATTTCTATATAATTTACTTTTTCATTTCATAAATTTATTCAAATTTTTATTTATTAGCATTTAGTGAATTGTTTTACTTGAGAAGAAATGTTCTCATTTCTATTATTTATGCTTCAGGGTTTTTATTTATAAATTAACACATGTTGCTCTATAAGAAATGCAGACATTCTAATGGCACCTTTCTGAAGTTTAGCTGCATCTCTTCGTTATATTGTCCATTGACTTGTTGATAGTAGTATATTGCCAATAGGCATCCGATATTGAAACACGGCATGCGAGAACCGTAGGGTTATGAGGACAGCAAATTTTCGTTATTGTTGGGTATCATTGTATGCAACAGTATATATATTTTTTTCTAATAACATTTAATGCAATGATATTCTTACTTAATATCGTAAATTAAGTTTCTATAAATGAATGAAAATATTTGTGTTCGGTTTTTCTCTTTAATGGTTTCAATATACTAAAGTTAATACGACAATACAATCCTTTTCATTTGATGTACTACTAACTTGACTACGAAGAAAGGTGGCCAAGGAGTTCATATATTTTAGAGTAGGCTGTGAGTCTTTTTTTCTGATAAACCTTAAAACAGAATATAGATAATTTATTTAGAATATATTTTGTCTTCTCTTATGGCTAATTTATTTAGAATATATTTTGCCTTCTCTTATGGATAATTTATTTAGAATATATTTTGTCCTCTCTTATGGATAATTTATTTAGAATATATTTTGCCTGCTCTTATGGATAATTTATTTAGAATATATTTTGCCTTCGCTTATGGATAATTCATTTAGAATATATTTTGCCTTCTCTTATGAATAATTTATTTAGAATATATTTTGCTTTCTCTTATAATAGTATTTCTACACTAAAAACGAACAAATTCAGGCCGTTAAAGTTGGATGGGTTGCGGCCGCTTCTTAAAACTTCTTTGACTTGCTCCTTATTCAGATGTCGCGACGCCAGATTTATGTCGAAAGTTAGAGACATTGGAAGGATTATTTTCATAAACATCGTTTCATTTTTTTATGCTCCTCTCAAACGTAAGAGTACCCCTGCCTCCTTCAGAAAGGTGTATTGTGACGTTTTGTATTTTCATACGAAAAGAATTCAGCGTTGATTTTTTTTTTTTTTTTATCAGAATATTTATCTATTTTTTTTTATTTAAACAGTGAAGTTGCTGTTATTATGCATTCCACCGAAATTCACTTTTCAATTACGTGAATGTGAATAAATGTCTTTACGGTCGAAACATGATTTGTTAAAGGATCTAGCGCCTAATAATTTTTTTTTTTTTTTACGAAATAAACTTCAGACAGGCTTTGAGTATGTGAAATGATAATCTTGAAAAATTAATTTCTTTCTTAAGAGGTTATTCATTGACAACACCAAATGGTTATTTCTATAACTTACATTGCTAATTTGAAGCTTGAAAGCATACATAAACTACAGAAATGTGATACCAGTTTCACTCTTCTTTCGTTCACAAAAGATGATTTCTTACTTTACGCATGAGAAAAGCAAGTAATAAAGTGCCATGTTTATCATATGCAATGATTTTTATATATTAAAAATTAGTATTGAAAGGCCAGCTAGAACTTTAGCAGTATTGCCAAAGATCCCCAAAAGGTAGTTAATAAGTAGTCTTATTTCATGCCAGTAGCTAAATTAATCGATTTAGTCCGTGGTATACATCTTAGACATCTGAATTTTCATACGTTGCAGTGTAGACAACCGCCTACCTAGCGCCTCAGTGGCGTGATCGTTATGGTCTTGGCCTGCCACTTCGGTGGCCGCCAGTTCGATTCTCGAGCATTCTATTAAGGTGTGAGAGATGTGTATTTCTGGTGATATAAGTTCACTCTCGACGTGGTTCAGAAGTCACGTAAAGCCGTTGGTCCCGTTGCTGAATAACCACTGGTTCCATGCAACGTAAAAACACTTCACAAACTAAGTAGTCATCATTTCATATCAGAAGCTAAATTAATCGATTTAGACATCTGCATTTTCATACGTTGCAGTGTAGACAACCACCTCCCATCTTGATACACGCTGTCATAAGCACGAAGCTGAAGGATATTGACCTCTCTCCCTAACACGCACCTTATGACTCTCATCACTGCCCTTCCTGGTTTAGATCTGTCAATTACTCCGGTCAAGTAACGGGCAAGTCGAGAGAATATTGCTTGGTTATTGGGTACGCTTTAGTTGAATATTGAAGACGCGCAGATACTAATAATTCTTTCTTGCCAAGCCGTTTAGTTATGTTGTATTTAAAGTATTAAAGACTGTTTCACAATTTTGATTTTTATCATTCTAGTTTCTAGAGCATTAAATGGAGGATTCCAGGAAAATATATTTACAGTTTATCGGGTGCAAAATATGCACACTATTAATATTGTCCACCCAGGTTTTCTAGAGTATCAAAACGCTGTGAACTATTTGATGAGCCTGTGTTGTATCAAGTAGGTCATTACAGTTCTGTTTGTTTAATACATCGAGACTATGGAGATATTTGCATATGCGCGCGAATTCTATTGTAGATGTCAGTGTTATGGATTTATTCTGAATTTAACTGAAGGTTTATTGAAAGGTAAATTAAGTTAAGCACATATATGATACTTTGCTCCTGTTCGTTAATTAACATTTGATATTCTAGTAAAGAAATATTGTAATATTTAGAATTCGAAAGGTTTTATTGAATTCTTCTTTTATGGTTACGAACTAGCAACTCTCTAAGTTCACTTCTTTTATGGTTACCAACTAGTAACTCTGTAAGTTCATTTCTTTTATGGTTACCAACTAGTAACTCTTCAAGTTCACTTCTTTTATACTTACCAACTAGTAACTTTAAGTTCACTTCTTTTATGCTTACCAACTAGTAACTCTTTAAGTTCTCTTCTTTTATGCTTACCAACTAGTAATTCTTCAAGTTCACATATTGGCATGTTTAAATTAAGTTCCTTTTCTACAAACCTCTCATTCTTAACGCGATGGACACTGAGAGAGCGAGAGGGAGAGATTTTGTGCCGAAAAGGATCCGTGTTGACAACCACACGCAAAGGAAAGGGTGTTTGCTATATATTCAAGAGGGGTTTCATTTTCATATTCTACGTTACTTTTTTTTCTTCTTCCTTTTTTTTATGCCAGAGGATAAGATCGCCACTTTTCTCCGGAATCCCCCGAGTGTTGTGTCTGTGTGTTGTAGTCATACGTGACCTTCATCTCGAGTGGGTGTATCTGGCGGGATGTTTTATGGTCGGGGATAAACAGTGGATAGGGAAAGTGGAAGCCTGAAACGGGAGCTTTAAATATGGACCTCCTAGACGTGGCGATAATGCGAGACGGGCTATGATAAACACACTTTTTTTTATTTTATTTATTTATTTTTTTTTGTGGGAATGCTGATGGACGAGTCCGAGTGGCCGTGTAGATGAGAGAGAGAGAGAGAGAGAGAGAGAGAGAGAGAGAGAGAGAGAGAGAGGTGGGATGCTAGTGCATTTTTTTTTTTAACGAAAGTTTGAAGAAGATCTGAAATATTTTAATAGTATTTACATGAAAATTTGTATTTTGCGTTAAGTTTAAATAAATATTTACCACAACATCTTAGAATTGCAGATCTATTTTTTTTTTTTTTTACGTCCCATAGGGTCCTTGCGTTGAGCTTGAGGTGCGTAGGCGGTGGAACGGTGGGCAGAGAGAGAGAGAGAGAGAGAGAGAGAGAGAGAGAGGATGGTGGAGATAGTCAGTCCCTCCCCGATGATCCTTTTGCCCGCCGCTGTCCCAATGTCATTGTTTCCCTTTCGCAGCAACTCCCTCCCTCCCTCCCTCCCTCCTGCTACCCAGCTAAGTTTAGAGGGCCGGTGATGTTGGTGGGGAGGGGGAGAAGTTGGGGCGGGGAGTGTTGTCATAGGGGACGGCAGTCTTGATGGCAGCCAGTGCACGCATTCTGACAACAACCCCCGATGGCTACTGACAGAATGTCAATAGCAGCCGCTCCAATGAAAAGGTTCCGCGCACACGTGGATGGATTCTTCTCCCCTGGTGGGGCTTGTTTGCGATGGGAGGTCGTGGGGACTGGGCTCCGGGGGACTAGTGGGGGGGGTGGGGGGGGGGGGGGGGTGAGGAGGGGGTCAGGTTGACTCAAGAAGGCGACTCGGCTATACTATAGAAGCGGGACAGGTGGATTTTTGTAAAAGTCGGGATAGAGTTGCAGGTGTGGTTACGGATATTGCACGGGAGGTTAAGATTAAGGTTTTCGCGTAGGTATATATATATATATATATATATATATATATATATATATATATATATATATATATATATATACATATATATATATATGTTGGCCATCGAGGTTAAAACCTCCTGTCGCATCCCTTCCCTCGAATGTGCTACAAGTTACCAAAATATAGAGAATAGATGACAGACACAGATAAGGTCTATTTATTCTCCCCTATTCCCGTTTTTAAACACTAAAAATGGCAGAGATGTTAAGACATCTTGAATTTCAAAATGCTTCCTCTTTGTTATGGGACAGAGGAAATGATTGCCAATATGTCTACCTTCCAGAGATTTTCAAAGAGTTAAGAAAAAAATCTGTAAGCTCTGCAAAACAAGCTGTCTTGTGTAAGGAATGTTAACTTTAAGGCTGCCAAATTTATTTTTACGATTCGGTGACCTTAACCTCTCTCTCTCTCTCTCTCTCTCTCTCTCTCTCTCTCTCTCTCTCTCTCTCTCTCCCCATATTGTCCATTATTTTTTTCACCAGACTGGAGAGGATTTTGGTGAAGTAAATTACCGCATGTTTATTTTATAACATTATGCAAATATTTAAAAGACATTTTGATGTAGTTATCCAATAAAATTTGCTGTTTATTAAAGTGTTAACTAAATGCGCCGTTAGGTTTACATATTTTAATGTTGCTTGGGTTAAATTTACTTTGGGTTTTAAAAAATCCCATAATTAGACGGAATTATATAGGTTAATTTGTAGATAAGAGTATCCTGTATCCTTGACGAAAAATGCTGGATAATTTTTTTTTAAAGAATCCGGTGTTGTAAATGAATATTTTTGTATACATTGTTTTATCATAGACTCCGTTGGTGTAGATGAACTTTCCATTTTTCTTCAGTACCTCGGGGCTTTAAAGTGCGAAGATGTTTTTGTCGGGAGCTGTTTTGAAAAGCCAATTGAGAAGGCCGACTTCTAAAGAGGATGGAGATGAACGGTGCTCTCCTCTCCCCCGTCGGTATGATATTACCGACATTCTTGTCCACGAGTTTTGGTGGTTAACATTCGTAAGTTGCTCAAACTTCCGCTCCAGTACTCACGGATGGGCCGCTAATTTGCAACTTCCACTGCTACCCGATGTATCTTTCTTGTGTCTTTGTGTGTGTGTGTTAGTTTATGTATGTGCGTATGAGTGTGTGCATATATGTTTATGTATATATACATGTGTATGTATATATGTTTTAACATGCTATATATGTATATATATGTATATGTATGTATGTATATATATATACATACATACATACATATATATAATATATATATATATATATATATATATATATATAATATGAAAAGAATAGAAAGTCGGTGTTAATACCAAGGGATCCAGAGGTCAGCCGTTATGTCATTCCAGTTGACAATTTCTCTTTAATCCTCTTAATCTCCCTTTTGGAGGAAGATTGTATCCATAACAGATATATATATATATATATATATATATATATGTGTGTGTGTGTGTGTGTGTGTGTGTGTGTGTGTGTGTATTATATTCGTGCATTCACTTGATTTCATTTATATTCCCATGAGCCTAAGAGAGAGAGAGAGCCTGGGATTTCAGACGTCTTGCTTGCACCAGTCCTCTGAATAGTAATATTCTACTGTGTCATGTCGAAATGGAGACATACAGAACGTAACAGCCAATTCCAAGTGTTTGACAGCTGGTAGCTCTTCCTGTTGAAAGAGGCTTTGCCTGACCATGAAACACGAAGCTGCGCTCAATTGCTTCATATTCACAGCATCATTTAGAAAATAAACAGTTAAGAAACTCTCTTGAACTAAGTCTTCGTCCGACCTTATGAAATATGGATTTATTTTTGAAGTATCTTGGGAACTGGGAGTTATGATTGCGAGTGACAGTTGTAATTTGCGTGTTGCTCTTAATTATTTGGTAGGGTGCTTGTGACAGTCGCTAAGCTTGAGCATATATGAATTAAGCTGTTTTCCTTTATCTATCAGTGTTCTGTGAGTGTCCTGCAATCTTGTAGTAAATTGTGGAGAACAAGAAATTGGTTATCGAGGTGCTCTCATGGTGTTAACTTGTAATTGATGACATATTTCTTGATGCTGGACCTGCACAGTACTGGTCACTTTTTTACGTAATGGTTTTAATGGATGCTTTAGAAATATCACAGGAAATTATCCTTAATTTTGTTGTTTTTTTAATTTAATCATTTAAGCTTTCTAACGTTGTTAACAATTGTTGTGCATTTAGGTATGTTCATTCGTAGTTATAGCTCTGATTGTCTTTTTTTCAGACAAAACTTACTGGGTTATTTAAAGCGTGTTCAGTAAAACTGTCTAGTGGCACTTGTGTATGGGTTTTCTGTTAGGTAGAATGGGATGTTCAGGTGCACCTCCATGTAGCCTTATCAGTGTGAGATTCCCTGCCTTAACTTTTCGTCTTAATTTTCCTTATTGGTCACAGTGCCAACACGTATCGTTTATTGGGGGGCGGAGGAGGAGGAGGAGGAGGAGGAGGAGGAGGAGGAGGAGGCACTCGACCACCGTGTAACTTTTTTAATCATCCTGCCAAGGTGGAGAAGAGGTCCAGTAAGAGGAAAAGAAGTAGAAGAAGAAGAAGAAGAAGAGGAAAAAGAAAGATAAAGAAGAAGGAGGGGTGCACAAGAATAAAGCCACTTAATCTCTCTCTCTCTCTCTCTCTCTCTCTCTCTGAAATGCTTTATCTCCGTAGTGAAAACTTAAGTAGCAATGTTTGATAATACCAGATAAACCCACCACTCTCTCTCTCTCTCTCTCTCTCTCTCTCTCTCTCTCTCTCTCTCTCTCTCTCATATGTGCTTTATCTCGCTAGTGAAACCTTCAGTAGCAATGTTTGGTAATGCCACATCATAAAATATTGCGAATAAAGTTTTAATTAGCGAAATGAAGCATATGAGAGAGAGAGAGAGAGAGAGAGAGAGAGAGAGAGAGAGAGAGAGAGAGAGAGAGAGAGAGGAGTGGTGGGGTTAAGTAGCTTCATTCTTGAAGTCCATATATTTTTTCCAGGAGTCGAGGTATTTACGCAATGAAAGGGACGTTCATGAAATGATGTCTCTATGTTTCAAACCGTAGGTCATTTGCATGTTGTATGTTGTATGTACAGAAGATGAGGTGGCAATTATGGTCCGAATACCGGTTTTCTTATCGTTTTATCCCTGGCAAATATTCAATCCCCGATTAAGAATTAATCCCGTGTGACAAGTTGGGATATTGCAAGTGATAGCTGCTTTTTTTTCATCAGTTACAAATTTCATCATCCACTCGGCCGAATGGGTACTTGATGGAATTGAAATTAAGGATCGTTTATGAGATTAAATTTTCTGCTTCAATATTGATTCATTAAAATCGGCCGGAAGTGAAATTGACAAATAATAATTCATTCCGGTTGTTTTGTTTATTTCGAGCTGATGGACTACGTGGAAAATAGCAAATGCTGCTCCAAAAATGAATCCCCCGTGAATGTTGCGTGTAGAGAATCCTTTCATCTGCGCTACGTGTTTAAATATCAAAATTGATTTTTTTACGGCAAACCTGTAATGACTTTTGGAATGTTTCCACTAGTCATTCATCCAAAATCAAAATTGAGGGGAATTTTTGGTAGACTCATAAGTAATTATATTTTCCCTTAAAAAAACGAGAGAGAGAAAACGTAAAATTATTCATATAATATCCATAGTCCCTAAGTATCTGTTTTTAGTAGGTTAATGGAGAGCTTTTGATGTGGACTGGTATAAATAGTGTCCTTGTCAATTCATTTACTTCGCGCTTTGATTTTGGGGTGGAGTATTTGCCTCTTTTTTGGAATAGTTCCCTGTATTCAGTTGCCAAGTTTTCCTATTGTTTCCTCTTATTAACATTCTTATTATTTGCATTCGATTTCAAAAGGCTTGGGTGTCTTTTTAGTAATAAAATGTTAATTTTCAAGTAGTAAGATGTTCTGTTATAAAACTTCAGTAAAAATAACAGAATGTTCTGTCGTTTTCTCCTTTCCTTTCACAGTTATGTACCATGACAAGCTTACCTTGTTTTAATATTTGAACTTCGGAGGTTCAAGCAAAAATGCAAAGCTTTACTACCCTAATACCATTTTTCTTGCATTTTAGTACATTTTTATCTATTTATCTATTTATTAATTTATTTTATAATTTTTTAATAAGTGGTAGCTCTTTTTTCTGTATTTCCCTTTACTTCCTCTTGTTTCTTCCTAATGAATACTATGCTCTGGAACCTTGAATTTCGAGTAATAATGAGAATGTTGACAAAGATCTCTGATTTTGTTGTTGTACAAAGCCCTGGTTATAGCTCACTTGAAAACAAATGTATATTAACGAGGTTATATACATTTGGTCAAAGATTTTAAGAAAATTATACTCAGTAACGTTTTCTGAAAAATTGTATGAAATTATATTTTAAAAAATCAGATGAATAAAATATGCTAAACACATTGATAATACGTTCTAAAGAATGAAAATCTTCACTTCAATCATTGGTTTGAATATTGGAAAATCTTACCGTCCGTCTCTGCTATGTTGATGAGGAAAGTTTTCTGTCTGAAGCGAATGTTTGTGCTGACAAGCTGATTCAGCGCGGGGATGGGGGTTGGGGGGGTGGTGCGGGGTTGGGGAGTTCTCCTATTCTTAGTGTTTGACTGACATCGTAACCTTAGGGCTTGATATTACATTGTGAGCGTGAAAAATCTATCCAAAAGCATAAAATGTATCATGATGTAACGTTATGTGTTGGGCATTTCATTTCATTTGTTTCATGTAGATGATCCGAAATTTGTTGGCGTCATCCTCCTATCATTCCTTCAAGAGGATTGTCTGTTACCGAATGGGATTTATTTAGTCATTTCCTCTCTCTCTCTCTCTCTCTCTCTCTCTCTCTCTCTCTCTCGTGAATCTTTAAAACTTGGTCCATAAATGTACACAACTTTATGGTTCAGTGAAATTGGACAATGGCAAGGAATTCATTCCCTTTCCAAATGCACTATACCTTCCACTTAGGGAAAGGAAGACAATTTAATCAAGCCTGTTTTCTTTGTTTGATGCTTTGGATTATCTTGAGAATAAAGTATTTTAAATATTTTTTTTTATATGCGTAGGTGATTTTACATGTCTTTTTAATTAGGCATTTTGCTTTCTCTCAAATGGTAGTGATTTAGTGATTCTGCGAAAGGATTTATTTTGTGACGTATTTAGACTTATTTGCATAATCTCACATCCTACATCGCCTGAGGTTGCGTGCGTGCTTGAAGGGCAAGAGCCTCACTCTGCACTATGCCTTCAGATCCTTTGAAGGACTGAAGTGTCTGCTGGGGATGTGGAATCGCCTTCGCTCTAATTAAGTCATATTGAAATTCGCATTTTTTTTTTTCCTTTCACCTGTTCATACTTTTTTTTCCCTTCTTTCATCAGGTTCCCTTTTCATTTCTTGTACTCGGTTATTTCTCTTTATGTCAAGTTGGTAATCTCTTCAGTGTTATTTTGCTTTCAACGAAGTGTATTAAAGGTGATGTTCTGCTTTCTTCCTCTTAGTACCTCGTAGCAAGATTAAGTAACTGTATATTTTCTACATTCCGAATTCCTGTACCTGATGTATCTTATTGTTGGTATCTTTTTTCGATGGTTCATGTATAGTTTACATTATCGAATGCTTGTGGATGCCGGGTTTTCATTTTCAATTGAATGATGCTTAAAGAGCGTGAAATTAATGGAGAAGTTTAATTTGTCAGTAGGAAGAGATCTATGTAGGACCCGGATGTCGTCTTGGATTTTTGCTATTAGCTTCTTGTTCTCTGCAGTAATTAATGTTGTCAGCATCCTTGTAATTTTTGTGAAAGTGTACTTTCTGTGAAATTTAAACAGAAGTTTAATTTGTCTGTCTAAAAAAATATCTACGTCCTGAATGTCGTCTTGCATTTTTGTAATTAGTCACTTGTTCTCTGCCGTAATTAATACTGTCAGTGTCCTTGTTACTTCTGTGAAATTGTAGTATCTGTAAAGTGCTATTTCTTCTCGACCAAAGTTTCCAGAGCGTGGATGGAAAGACGTATTCATTATCTGCTAACGTCAACATGTTTCTGTGACTGGAATTATGAAACGTTTGCTCTCTACCAATACCTTTCTTCGTAGCATGAGTGATCACTGCGGTTATGATAATTGAATTCTCGTGAAGGCGACGCCCTTTCTTAACTGAATTACTTGCAGGGGCGTCCACCTGCGTTCATAACGTTCTCCATTTACTAACGCATCCAAGCCCTTCCATACACAGCTCTTACTAAAGGTACCTTAGTTGATAAGGAGCTCCTAGCTTCTTCGGGGAGAAACTGGTCTAGCTTTATCACTTTTTCCGAGTCTTTCCCTTTAAGTACGGATAAAATTATCCACCAATCAGAACTCTTCCCTTCCAAACCTCTCTCTCTCTCTCTCTCTCTCTCTCTCTCTCTCTCTCTCTCTCTCTCTCTCTCATGGGATTATTTATTCTACCTCAGTTTTCTGTTTTCCTTAGCTGTATAGTTAATCCCATCTCTCAAAGGTATATGATGCATTCTATCAAGTAAGCTTTGTAATTCTTAACGCGCGTCAGTCTCTCTCTACCATTTCTGACCACTTTTCGTCACAGAATAAGGCCTAGTGCGATCTGTATTGATATACGGAGCTGAACCATGACGTGGCAGTGAAGGTCTACCTGAATGATTTTGTGAATTTGAAAATAAGACTCTATGAAGAGTTGTAGGAGTAAGCTTTAAGGATAGAGTGAGAGGTGGTACCGTAAGGGAGATTGCGGAAGCTAAACATGGCGATGAGATGATAATAAAATGAGGTGGAGGTGGCTTCGACAAGTCCTTCACATTACAACAAGCGCCCACGCGATAGCGGCAGCTGGGCTCCTGTGGGCACCAGAAGAGGTAGAAGACCCAGACTACTTAGATAAGGATTATGGGTCTGGAAGTTGACTAGGTTGGACTCGAAATGTGGTGGATGTGAGAGAGCAGGGAAGCATGATTTCACAGATTGTCTTTGTTGCGACGCACGCCGTTAGAGGCGATTATGATTGTTACAATATATATATATATATATATATATATATATATATATATATATATATTTATACATACACATTTATACATACTACATACATACATATACATACTATAATATATATATATATATGTATGTATATATATATATATACACACACACACACACACTTTATACATACTACATACATACATATACATAAATAAAAATTTAAATCTATCATTCGTCGTGCAATCTAAAACAATTATGATGTTTTTTTTTTTTTTTAGTAAGGATACATGTTACCATTTTCTGCCTTTTTATTTGACCGTGAATTGCTGAAGGTTATGATTGGCAGATCACCGGAAAAACGGATTTGTCCAAATAAAGATTGGATCCCCGCGCGCTGTCATTTCCATTTCATGGCACATCGTTTTTAAGGATTCGTCTCCTGTTGTCCTCTCCTGAGCGGAGTCTTCAGGGTAATATCCTTCCAAGCTCCCTCTCCCTGTCATGGAGTATTGGCTTCATGTAGCGAGGATTCTAAGAGCATTTTAACTTTAAGGAACACGCAAAAAAAAAAAAAAAGCTGCCGTGTAAAGAACCACCTCTTTGCCAAGGGTATTTAGGAAAAGGATAGAAACAAGCTTTAATGCATATGACGCCGGCTAATTGTTTTACAAGAAAGGGCCTCTTTCCCCTGCGATTTTTTTTCTTTTCTGTCTCTCTCTCTCTTTCTCTCTCTCGGCCTTGTTGAGCAAGAGTTGGCACGCTTTTCTAACGAACGAGAAGTCACGTCTACGTAACCTGGAACTCACGGGGAAATGTTTGTTATTTGCACGTTTCCTGTACAATCTAGTAGCATATGTTTAACAGAGCAGTGAATTAAGTGCCTAGACTGTTGTGGGTTGCACTTGCATTGAACACACACACATAAACACACACACACACACACACACACACAAAGAGATACGACTGAGTAGAACTTCCTCAGAATATATACCATCACTCTGTAAGAGAAACGTCTAAATGTTGTGACGCCAATTTTAACAGACACAATCATTATTAAAGAAACTGGAAGGTTTCGACGTGATAATATTTACTCCACCTGAGTAAAGCCATTCATTAACAAATGCAATCCGACCACAAACCCTACGCCAAGACAGAACTTAGATAAAATAATTAAAAGATACAGCCTAACCTAACCTCTTCATCATACCTAACCAAAGTGAGGACTGTGTCCGGCCTGGAACACGAAGTCAACTGAGCTGTCTCGTTATTTCTTACGTCTTCGGGCATTAGTTGTCGTCTAGTTGCAACAAGTTTTTTTTCTCAACGATTAAATTAATAACTCCTTCAAGATTTAATCACGTTTTTGCCAGTTATAAAGTCGTTTGATAACATTTGCTTGAAATTTCACAATTTTTATTTGATCCTTGTTGTTAGTAATGAGTAGCACTAATTATGAGAATTAATTAAGAAGATCACTTCATGAAAAGTTAGGAATAAAATGTTTGCAACTTATGCATCGGTGGAAAATCTTGCATGTGTCTCGAGTAAGCTGGAGGTTGGATTACGCCTTGTTCATTTTGCGGAATCATTTGCTGTCGTGAAAAGTTATTTATTTGTACCGTCTCTGATTCCCAGAAGGGTGAAAGTGAGTATCTCCTCCTAACAAAAAAATGGAATTAAATGATATAAAGGAATAAAAAACAGAATAAAAATAAAAAAAGAAACCTTGAAAGGAGAAAATTGGTACAGTGAAGCCGTCGCCGTGCTGCGACAGAGGAGGAGGAGGAGGAGGAGGAGGAAAAAGGAAAGGGATCATTTCTTCCCTTTTCTTATTTGGTCTGAAATTGATGGAGTGTCTTATATATCACAGTAATGAATTTCTTCTGCCGAGTTTTCAGTCGGTGATACCGTAAGTGCTGCCATAAATTTTTTTTTCCACCCTCCCCTCCGCCTTCGGTTCGTACTCCCGCGCCTATCATCCCCTCTCCTGAGATGAGATGATGATGATGATGATGATGATGATGATGATGATGATTATTATTATTATTATTATAGTAGCAGGAGTCTTCATATGGAGAAACAAATCCGCATTTAAATTTAATTACATGTGCATTTCTTTCTCCATTATTATTATTATTATTATTATTATTATTATTATTATTATTATTAAAAGATACTCATAGTAGCATGAGTCTTCATATGGAGAAACAAATCCGCATTTAAATTTAATTATATGCACATTTGCATAACTGTGCATTTCTTTCTCCATTATTATTATTATTATTATTATTATTATTATTATTATTATTATTATTATGAACCCTATTCATATGGAACAAGCACATTGACTTGAAAGTCAAGCCTCCAAGAAGGAAGTAAAAGGGGGAATAGGGAAATACAGAAAGAAAAAATCTAACTTATTAAAAAAGGAAAAATAAAATAATAAATTGTTAAAGCTGCTTTTTAATGCAAGAGCGGTATAAGGGTTGCAATGCATTGCAATCTTCAGGGAGAGACTGTTCCACAGTCCAGGAATATAGGACCTCTGGAACTGAGAAGTCCTACAGCGAGGTTGACCTTCGTTGTTGTGGCGGATGAAAATAGAAACAGAAAGAATCGCTGCAGTCTTCGCAATAGGTTGCGATTCATACGTGGTTCTTTCGCAATAGGTTGCGATTCATACGTGGTTCTTTCGCAATAGGTTGCGATTCATACGTGGTTCTTTCGCAATAGGTTGCGATTCATACGTGGTTCTTTCGCAATAGGTTGCGATTCATACGTGGTTCTTCATGCGTACATTCATACACGTTCCTTAGGGATACAGTCGAGTTATAACCATGTGAATGAGCTTCATATGACAGAAAAAAATAAATAAAAATAAAAAAATAAAAGAAAAACTTCAAAAAAACACCGTAAAAAATATCATTCGAAAAAAGACACCGTTCAAAAAAACACTGTTCGAAAGAAAAACCGTTCAAAAAACCGTTAAAAAACACCGTTAAAAAAAAAACTGTTCGAAAAAAACACCGTTAAAAACTCCGTCCAAAATAGAACACAGTTCAAAAAAAAACTGTTTGAAAAAAATAAAAAAAATAAAACGTTAAAAAAAACACCGTTCAAAAAAAACCAGTTAAAAAATCACCGTTCAAAAAAAAAGAATACGGTTAAAAAACACAACGTTAAAAAACCGTAAAGAACAAAAAACCGTTCAAGCACACTTTGACATTTGGTTTTCCTCCTTTAGCCTGGTTCTGCTAATCCGCGATGACGCGAGTGGCACCTCGTCCATCTCATCACGACGTCGCAAAAAAATATGTATACCGGCTGTCATGAAAGAACCGAAACCTAACGAACATTTTTGGCATTGGCCATTGCCTCCTTAATTCAGTGTCGCATTTTTTAAATTTACTTTTACGAGTTTTCTTCTGGAAAAAAAAGAAGAGCGAATCCTTCTTTTATCATGACGTTTCGTCGTAATTAACCTGGACTCCTTTCACAGGGACGTGAGATACCTTTCAGGCTTTCATTATAGGGCTGGTTTCGCGGCCTGGCCTTCTCTTGTCTTTGCTTCATCTGCTTTCGCTGCCATTGCGCATGTGCAGCTCATTATCCTTTCTTGCGCATGCGCCTCAGTGGCGTTAGCTTTCAGGCTTTCATTTATAGGTTTCGCAGCCTGGCCCTCTCCTGTCTTTGCTTCATCTTCTTTCGCTGCCATTGCGCATGTGCAGCTCATTATCCTTTCTTGCGCATGCGCCTCAGTGGCGTTAGCTTTCAGGCTTTCATTTATAGGTTTCGCAGCCTGGCCCTCTCATGTCTTTGCTTCATCTTCTTTCGCTGCCATTGCGCATGTGCAGCTCATTATCCTTTCTTGAGAATGTGCTTCAGTGGCGTGGTCATTTAAGTCTTGGCGGGTTCAATTCTCGGGCATTCCACTGAGGTGTGAGAGATGTGTATTTCTGGTGATAGAAGTTCACTCTCGACGTGGTTCGGAAGTCACGTAAAGCCGTTGGTCCCATTGCTGAATAGCCACATGTTCCATGCAACGTACAAACATCATACAAACAAACAAGCAAACAAACCTTTCTTGCGCATTTCCTTTTCTGTACTTCATTTCCTTCGAAGATCACAATTTTATGTAATGGAGCGGTTAATACAACTATTTCGGAAATGTAAATAATATTCAGATTGGTAGTTTTTACGTTAATTAAGCATATCGTATTAGAGTATGATTTTCGTTTTTTTTTTGTATTATTTATTTATTTATTTATTTTATAGGGAAAGCGAGTAGAGAAAAAAAAAGTCTGCACTTAATTTAATGACTTTAATTATTGACGAAAAAACACTTCTGGTTATCCACTCTTTACAAACGGACGAAATACCCTGATGGTGGTTGTTTTCAATGTTGATGATACATTTAAAAATATGTTATTAAGAGACAATCTATATTCAAGTAGCCTTCTATAATTGACTTGATGATTGATGCTCAGACACACACAAAAACGCAAAAATTTGCACCGTCATTCAGACATTCTCTTTTAATGTATTGCCTCCTGAGAAAGCCAACAAACAAGCCAGAAAAATGGTTTTACTTTTAAATCAGCTGGAAGGACTTACTTTTCATTGCAATAAATATTGGATTACAGAAGCTCAGCTGAAATGCTAATCATTTAATAGTCGATTACTCTAGAGAAGAATGGTCAGTATTTCCGGAAGAGTAGAGGAATACAATTAACGCTGAGGAAGAGATGCTGTCTATGCATGAGAGATTATCAAAGAGATTGCTAATCTTTTAAATTTATTTTAGTGTGATTTTTGAAAGATATAACTGATAGGGAAAAGCAAAATTACACAGGTTTACACATGCTTGCTCAATATTGTTTGTGTATATATGTGTGTGTGTTTATACATACACACTTACATATTATATATATATATATTATATATATTATATATTTATATATATATATAAAGTATGCGAAGTTCGAAGTTCTGCGTATATACTTGTATCGTATCTTTTAAAAGCGCATTTTGAATACCGTGTGATTTAATTTTTCAATGAATGTCATCTGGGTTCTTATCAGATTACACTGGCAGTGGTTTATACTAGACTATCTTACCATTGTGTTGTGATATATATATATAATATATATATATATATATATATATATATATATATATATATATATATATATAAACATTTGTTTCTTTGCAGAGTGATTTGTTTTTGATTCCATCCCATGGGCATAAGGAATTTTTTCTTTTTTTATTTTCATTTCAGTCTCTTTTGTTCTCCTTCAATTTTCCTTGTACTATTTTTTCTTCTGTACAACAGATAAGAGAGCGGAGAGTGCCTTCATTGTCTGAAGTTTTCAAGTTGTTGATGGTTTCTTGATGGATGACGTTTTCCCTTCCAAGTTCTCCTTCTCTTCTACTTTTTTCTTCCTTCTTATCTCTCTGTTCCTCGTCTTCTACCCTTCCTCGGGTTGCCAGACGTTCCCAGTCATGCTTTTCGGAACCAGACGAAATATTATACGTTCGGAAAGGTCGGTCTCAGCATTTGTAGGGGTTGCTGAGTGCCTGAAGTTACAAGGGTTATTGGAGGGGGTATTGTATAGTGCGGAGGACATTCATGAATGCGAGTAGTCTCCGTCATTCACTGCTGTGCTTTGTTTGTGCTCGTCGCCTTCGGTGGAGAGTACTTTGTCTTAATGTGCCTTCGTCAAATGATGCGTCTTAACTGGACATCACTTTGTATAGGCCTTTCATAGATAAAGTTTTGTTTCTATCACTTAACCGGATAGTGCTGTGTATTCGCTCTTGTGTAATTACTCGTCTTTATCGGCTAGTACCGGGATTATATGGGTCTTTATTATTATTATTATTATTATTATTATTATTATTGTTGTTGTTGTTGTTGTTGTTGTTGTTTTTTATTGTTATTCAGAAGAGTAACCCTATTCATATGGATTATTATTATTATTATTATTATTATTATTATTATTATTATTATTATTATTATTATTATTTAGAAGATTAACCCTATTCATATTGCCCAAACCCTTTGGGCGCTTGAGTTGGATTTCAAGCCTCCAAAGAATATTGTGTTCTTTAGGAAGTAGTAAGAGGAGGTAAAGGGGAATACAGAAAGGAAGAATCTGACTTATTAAAGAAGAAAAAATAAATTGATAAACGATAAATAGATAAAAATGTGTTAAAATGCAATGAAAATAGTTGTAGAATATTAAGCAATTCTTGCATTTTAATACATTTTTATCTGTGATGTATGTATCTTTTTTTTCATCTTTTTATAAATCCTGGCTTTTTCTCATCATCTTTTTAAAAAAATAGCTTATTTGTTAAGAAACTAGTTAATGAAAGGGATTAGTTTTGTTATAAATGTTATAAATTTTTATACATTCTCAGTATCCGCTCGATACTCTTTTATCAGCGGAGAATAGAGTTATTTAATTGAAGACGAGTATAATAAAGTAGTCATATTTCACTTCAGTTTTTCTGTGAGTTATGAACGCTCTTAGAAATAATCGTGCTTTTGTGGGGCGGAGAAAAAGCGGTAAATCTGCGATGATGGATGGTGCCCCATTTTTCCCTTAGTCGGTAGGGTATGTTGAGTACAATTGCTTGCTTGAGCTTTTTGCTTCTGAGTGCTCTTGCGTTTGGCGTTCATTTTGCCTATTGATTAATTGATTGGGAGTCCTTTTTTTTCTTTCTTTTTTAAGTCTGAGACATACATTAATGGTCACTGAGGTCAGTGACGTCATTGTAGTTCCGCCAAGTCATTATTCATTGGAGACTGGTGACCTTCCTGGGCGGTGCGGGGTGGGGGGGGGGGTGGGGTGGGGGGGGGGGGGGGTGGGGGGGGGTGGGGGGGGGGTGACTCATGTTAAGTGAATTGCGATGCCACGGAAGCGTCATGGTACTGTACTTTATCGCTTTCTTGTTTTCACATCCTCGTTCGTTTCCATAGTTTTAAGTGCAAGTGTTTATTGTCCTCGATGCTTGTTAAAGAGTACCATTTCCGTGGTTTTCGTCTTTTACAATCTAAGTTAGTTGTGGTGTTTCGTCATTTAGCGCTTTGAGCACAAAATTTGATATTTCAGTGTAAAGGGGTTTTACAGGATGCGCATTTTGAGTTTCGTTATACTGTGCAGTCACGATTTCCACTTCATAAAATTAAGTGATAATTAAACGTCCTTTGGCGTTGTTTTTAAATAAGAGAGAGAGAGAGAGAGAGTAAGTAAATTTTTTTCTTTTTGGGCGTTCTTTTTAAATGAAAAGGAGGAGGAGGAGGATGGATGAAGGAAGGAGGAGGAGGAGGAGGAGAGAGAGAGAAGAGAGAGAGGAGAAGTATAGAGAGAGGAGAGAGAGAGGTCCGGCGAGTAAGTAAATTTTTTTTCTTTTGACGTTGTTCTCAAATGAAGAAGAAGAAGAAGAAGAAGAAGAAGAAAAGGAGGAGGAGGAGAGAGAGAGAGAGAGAGAGAGAGAGGTGGGGGGAGAGTGGTGTTGGTGGGGAGGGAGGATCCGTAATTCAGGCGATGAAGTTGGGCAGCGCTGTGTGCTGCTGAGAGAGAGAGATTGTCTGGGTCTTAGAAATGGCCAGTTACCCGATACTATTTATTGCTCGATTTGCATAAGGAGTCCATTCGTTAGCTCAGCGGCATGCATATGTTGAAAGGGTTTTGGCCAAATTGGAGGAACAATTATAGATTAAGCGGCGAAACTGTATTGTTATTTCGTCGTCTCCACCTCCCCGACAAATGATGGAACTCGTTGCAAATGATCGTTTCTTCGCTTTTGGATATTGAAACGCTCTCACCACTAAAAGAAACTTTTTCGTTTGTTTCATAATGCTGATTGAATGAGATAATTTGAATCGTTCTTAGTATTTTAGCTTGATTGAAAATATATATATATTCACATGGCTAAGAAGTGTTACAGACGAAAACGTTTTATTAAAATTCGTATCAATACATTAAGCAAGCGCTTTCAGTGGCGTGGTCGGTATGATGTTCGCGTGCCACCTCGGTGGCCGCGAATTCGATTTTCGGGCATTCCATTGAGGGATGAGAGATGTATATTTCTGGTGACAGAAGTTCACTCTGACGTGGTTCGGAAGTCACATAAAGCCGTTAGTCCCGTTGCTGAATAACTACTGGTTCCAAGCAACGTAAAAACATCATACAAACAAACAATACATTAAGCTAGAGAGTTTGAATATTGTAAGGATACAGCCATTGTGGCCTTATTATAACAGTAGATAATATGTAATGATAAGAGGTACGGTTTGGGAATTGGTATTATTGTGTTGTTATGTACTTTCTTTTTATATTTCATCGTCTACATTATTTCTCAAAATAAGCAAATTTGAAATTGGGACCTTAGTCGGGAATAATTTTATGCAAGATGGGTAGCCCATCTTTGCATAGGCTTGTGCTCTGTTTTAACAACCACAACAAGAACATCAATATTGAAGGAAGTAGACAAACTTTGATTAGTACGGAAATTGGCCGAAGCAAAAGGTATTACATGAAAACCCTTTCGTTAATAGTACTGCGGGAATAATCTCCGTAAATTACAAGACGTCAGATTCCCATTTTGGCAAAGATCATATGATTGGCGAAAAAAAGTTCATGATTATTTTTATGTTAATGGTGTAAAATGCTTTCTGGGTGTATTTCTGAAAAAACTACGGAGGTTAGAGGGATCCAAATTGGTATGTTGATCATCCACCCTCCAATCATCAAAGATACCAAATTGCAGCCCTCTAGCCTTAGTTAGTTTTTATTTTATTTAAGGTTGAAGTTAGCCATACCAGCGCGTCTGGCACGGGCGGCTGAGACATTCATGGGCCGTGTCTGAGAGTTTCATACAGCGTTATACGCTACACAGAAAACTGGATTGGGCAGAAAGAACTTGAGCGCATTTTATTTTTTTTTTTTTTTTTTTTTTTCAAGAATGTCACAAGGCCAAAGAAAAATCTGGTGTAGATTGTGAGTTCTTAGGAGCATCACCAAACATCTAAAAAAGATAATAATAATAACAGGCAAATAATGATGATCTTACGGGAAATTTGAAGTGATCCGTAGGCGAAAATAAAAGAATGATTGTTAATGAGTTAAAACTTTTGACTACAATCCTTGAATGGTGAAAGTTATAGCTGCTACTACCTCCGATACTACAAGGAAACTCCAATATTATATATATATATATATATATATATATTATATATATATATATATATATATATAATATATATATACGTATATATGGCGGGATCAGCCAGTTGCATCTGATTAAATTCCAAATGTTCTGCAATACTGGCACGGTTTCTTGTAGTCTGAATGATTCATTTGCAGTCATCTGCCACACGAAGAGCAGCACGTAGGATGTGGGGCTCTCTCTCTCTCTCTCTCTCTCTCTCTCTCTCTCTCTCTCTCTCTCTCTCTCGATAATATGAAAAAGGAATAAGCCACCCTCACCCGGCTCACAATACCCCACCCATCCGCTTAGCGACCTAATATTTCAAAAGAACAATAGCCGAAGGAACCTTTCTACAGTTCTCCCTTCAGCTCTGGACGATCGTTGCTTTTGTTTATTTTGGTGCTCTTCTTGTTTTTAGGCCATAAAGAGAAGTAATCAGAGAGATGGTGGCTGAAGGAACGACTAGGGACCAGAGGGGACCACCAAGGGCTTAGTATGTCTCCTGAGAGAGAGAGAGGAGAGAAGAGAGAGAGAGAGAGAGAGAGGCTTCAATGAAAGCTCTCTCTCTCTCTCTCTCTCTCTCTCTCTCTCTCTCTCTCTCTCTCCTATCGTCACCATAAAGGAAAGACAACATTTTTATCCCTTTCTTTCTGTCAAGATGAGATCGTTCCACGTATTTCCTGTCCATCCCACTTGACGTCTTTTCTCTAAGGAGGGGAGTGGTACTGAAGAAGGATGCTTTGGTCACTGATTCATTCCTCTAGCTCGAGTCAAGTTCTTCTCATCTTGCCCTTCATATACGAGAAAGAATGTTTCTTGCGTTTCAGTCTTTTATGAAAAGCTGAGGGAAATGAGACCAGAAATGAGACCAGAACCCATTGTATATATTGAGGCCAGGCTGTAAGAAATTAACAAAAATTATAAGAGGGAATATAGGTTAATCAAAGAAGTTGTAGATCTGCCTCGTATAGGATAGAAAGTAATGCGGTGAAAAATAATAGAGGAAAAAAGTTCCAAATTTTATCAGTAAACAGAAAGCATCCGGACAGGTGCGATGAGGCCTCCTGAGACTAAGGGGAGTTCTCCTTTTTGAATTGAATGAAATAGTGACGTAAATAGAAAATAAAATCCTTGTGGTGGAGGTGAAACGAATTGAAACATGAGGCATAAATTAGAATATTGATTAAGCCTTAGATCTGAATTCTCTAACAGCAGTCCACCAATCATGGACGAATAAGTTTTAACAAAGTGTTAATAACTGTGATGTAGAAATTAATGTACTGCATACACACAAGACGCCCATTCTTGAGAGGGTGGGTCAGCAATTTGAGCCAAGTGATCTCTCTGAGACAAGCTGAAGTACTCTGGACACCCAGAATATTGATAGGAGACAAAGACTTAGTTATGTTCACCAGAAATAATCTAAGAACTTCACAAGATGACAACACATGAGGATAAAAAAAAAATGGGAGGAAGTGTAATAAGAAATACAGTTGGTAAGGTAAGAGAACACGGCCCTGAGGAACACCACTAGAAATGAGAAAAGAGGTAGAGGATGTAAGGTCATCTACAGATAAAAACCAGTTATACAAAATAAGATATAATCTTAGAGTGGGGATGAGTGAAGCCATTATCAGGAAGTCTGGCTAACAAAGCGTCGTATCAGACTGTCTGATGCCTTTGGGATGTCAAGAGCGAAGACGAATGGTTTTACTCGGCGTCCCTCGGAGATAACCAAACAGAAGTGAGGTACGGAAGAAGGGCATCTGTGCATCCTGCCTCACGGAGGCCTTGTTAGTGATCCGAAAGAGGATATGCAGATAATTATTTTCCTCTCTAGATGTTTTTTTTTTAATATTCATATGAGGATAACTGTGCATGATATTTTACAGATTATTTTTTTACCATCTCATCGTGAAATGGCGCTTGATAAGTTTTCAACTGTTCTCGTTTGTTAAATTATGGAGGGAATATGAAGTATCCTGAAGGTGGTTTTATTAGTGCGCATTTATTATTATAGCTATATTAATTAGTGTGAATGACAAGAGAGACTTTATTTGCGTCGTACTTGAATAATGTGTCAAGTGACGGTCAGTCATCTACAAGTCACTTAGTGACGGGGTCGTTTCGTAATGATATTCTTTAAAAGACGAGAGGGTCGTCCCTGAGAGAGACGGAAAGCCTCAAATGGACGAATTATACCTGAAAGGTTTCATAAATTTAAGGAGGAAGTAAGCGTAGGAGCAAGACCGGAAAGGTCTATTGTTGAAGTAAACTCGACACTGGGCTCCACAGTAACGCAGCCTCTGACCTCAAGCTATTATTGTCCCCTCCCTTAAGTTTCTTGTGTCCTGTTCTCAACCCCGCCCCCCCACAACCACCCTCTTGCTAATTTCCACTTCCCCTACCCCCGTTGCTTCCTCTGTGAGAAGTAATGGTCGTCTTCCTCCTCCTCCTCCTCCTCAGCCTTCTCCACGCCCCAATCCTTTCCCGTCTCGAGTCTTCTTTTTTTTTTTTTGCTTTGTGGGTATTCTCCCTTGTCCTTGTGTAAATAATTGGAAGTGATAGGTGAAGGAGGGGAAGCTCATCTGCGGCGATGTCATAGGAAATGCCAGGAGAAGTACCCAGGAAAAATGACTGACGGAGTTAATGAAATGATCTTGAACGCATTATCTAACCCTTCAGTACCCTTCGATTTTCGTTCCCACTTCCTTTATGGAGTCATTCGTAAGGCTCCAGTGCTTTTTATTTTAGAAAAAAGAAGTCAGGGAATTGAACGTATGATGATTTTGTGAAATTTGTTAAAAAGATTTATTGTAGGCTTGTTCAGTAACTGTCTTTGCTGTGGTCTACAAAATATGTATTTTTTAAGTTCTTGCCTCTTCACAGCCTAAAATTTATGTATTTTGGATTTAAGCTCACTAAGGCTATGGCCGAAAATTTTCTAAACTGCAAAAAAAAAAAAACAAAAAAGTCGTGAAATTGAAAATATGATGATTTTGTGAAATTTGTATTTCGTGTGATGTTAAGAAAAAATTAATAATAAGCTTGATCATTAACTGTTTTTGCTGTGGTCTACAAAATGTGTAATTGTTTTAAGTTCTTGCCTCTTCACAGCCTAAAATTTATGTATTTTGGATCTAAGCTCACTAAGGCTATGGCAGAAAATTTTCTAAACTGCAAATCTCATTAATTTGGTTACCAGAAAATATTGTTTTGGAGAATTGAAATGCCATGAGGAAGAGCAACGTTTTTACTGAATTCCATCATAACTGGAACCAAATCATTTATGTACAAAAGGTGATACTATATTTAGAGGTTTGCCATAGTGCCTGAAGTTTCTTCATTCAGAAATAGTGTTGCCAGCACACGTTTCATCACTAATCTAAGAATCTATGATCCTTTATGTGGGATGGGAAACTTACTATTCTTGAAACATTTTGCTTTTGGAAGGGTAGTTACTGCCAGCATACAGTTCGGGGTAGTTGAAGTACCTTTTCGTTCGGTACAGTTACCTAAAAATTAAATTTATGAAGACACTCGAGTCTCCATGAAGATTTATTACTCTTACATCTTCTGTGTTTAGATTTACTGTTGTGGCTGTTTTATTCTTAAATCGTGAATTGAACGCAATTTTCAGATATGAGTTTTGTCAGGTTGACTTTTGACACTACACACATTGCTGATGTTTTGAAAAATAAGTATCAAGTTATAGTTATTCAGTACGACTCTTTGATAACTCTGAAGCCGTTGCTTGTAAAAACTGTAATATAAGCGAAAGGGTCTTGTGCCATATATCTAGTACTGATGCTGTTTATATCCAGATAACGAGATAGTTTCCTCATTTTCTCAGCATTGTTATTTTTAAATGAAATGTTCAGGAACTTGAAATCTTGTTTAGAGGAGTATCGCTCCAAGTCCCCAAGGCAGTAGGTGTCGGGCAAAACTTTTATGTATCCTTTAAACCAGGATACGCATGCGTATTATTTCTTGCTGATACTTACGAATTGCAATTTTTCCAGTATCTTACAACTTCTAGTGTTAAAGAGTATTTTAAGTAGACTAAGCACTGCACTTACCATTTTACTGTCATCATTTTCTGTGATAGGTGAGGAATAATGGTAATTATGAACTTACGAAACATATAATGCCTTCTTTGTTGTAGCTTATCTGGTGACGAAAAGAATTCAGGACTTTAGTTTTTGTAGGATTAAAATTTAGATTTATATGTTCTACTTTATACGAAGCCGTATTTCGCTCCTTGCAACACGTACCAAACTGTATAAAAGACATTGTGGGGAGACAAATACTAAGTAGACTTCTTCAAGTTTAGTTTAGAAACTACTTTAATTAATGTTCTTCTCTTGTCTTTTGCTCCTGGGCTGCTAAATTAAAATCATCGTAATGTACCCATCATTAAATTTATTGCATTTATGCGTAACTAGCTGCTGTACCCGGCGTTGCTCGGGATAAAAAGGGGCATGCTGTCCGTGATGACAAGCTCTACAGGACGGATTATGCAATCACTTGGGATCCTGTCAAGCCAAAGAAGTTGTGAAAAATCCGAAGAGTTTGCCGTCAACTCGGGAAGTTGTAAAACATGAGGGGGTATGAAAAAGAGGCGTTAAAACTACCTTAGAGAAGGCCTTCGAATTTTGGATTTTGACTAAAACCTTCCTTGGAGGGAGGGGAGTCTTATGGTTAAAATTTGGTATCCCCAGCTTTCATAGTCTGGGCGTGCATAACGAACAGACATACAAAGAGTCAGACAGAAATTGCCTTTTATATATATAGATTAGGAAAGTTCAAAGAAATTTATGGTATTGCAGTTCTGCACGTTGTGTTAATGAAGGTTGGCTTTGAGCTCTTTGCTTCCAGGTTTGGTTCATCTACCTGCCATGCTTTGAATGACCTGACTACACAGCTCATGGCTCACCTTGATCATTCACTCCACTTGACTTCACTTCTCTCTCTCTCTCTCTCTCTCTCTCTCTCTCTCTCTCTCTCTCTCTCTCTCTCTCTCTCTCGTAGCTATTTGAAGTCTTTGATCTACAGCTCCACTTCATTAGGTGCGTTTAATGAGATCCTTTCTAAAAGTTAAGACGGTTTTCATAATTGCAGTTGATTCAGTAAAGAAGCTGCTATTTCGTATAGCTAGTGTGGTAAGCTGAATGCCTTGCATTTTAGTGGACTCGCTGTAAATTAACTACCGAAACATAGTATAATTTTTCTTTTTTATGTTTTGCGAGGAAACGTGTAGTCTCTCTCTCTCTCTCTCTCTCTCTCTCTCTCTCTCTCTCTCTCTCTCTCTGTGTGTGTGTGTGTGTGTGTGTGCATGTATAAGAAGTTTCTCTCTTGAATGGATCCGTAGTGATCGTCATTCCGAGGAAATGAGAATTGCCCAGTGAAATAAGATCAGCTTCAACTGCAAATGATTTTTGTGGAGAGAACGCGGGAAGTGTCGGCGTGTTGTTGTTGCTGCTGTTGTTGTTTTTGTTGTTCTCTTCCAGCATGGGTTGTTGGACAGACGCAGATAAAGAACAAAGCGCTCGAGCCAGAATGCAAATTACATTTGGTTGATATTTATGGCTATTGTAAATTCTTCTGCTTAAGAGTTAAAAGAAGTTTGGTGTTTCCACTTCGTAGCTTTAGAGGGATGGTAGATAGACGCCTCGGCCGCCTTTAGAATCCTCCACAGCTTTCCTCCGGCCAGAAAAATGGTCTTATTTTATGTGGACAGTGAGTGATCCCGCTCATTTTTTAAAGCCTTGCTGCTGGGAAGTAGAGGGACTTGGGTGATGGGATGCGAAGACGAAGGGTATGCGAGCAAAGTTTGCCTTTTGCAAAGGTTCGCCTTTTTGGATGTTACCTAACGCCGTGATTGGAGTTTACCTTTCTGTGGGGATTAGGGCGATGGCACAACTGCCTGTTCTCCTCATCTATATAAAAGATATCGCTGTTTTTTATTGACGAAAGATTCAGTTAACAGGAACCTTTACCCCAGCGAAAAAGGATCGTAACTTTATTGGGGCAGCGCCGTAGTATTGTTCACGTCAGTTGAATTTCCAGATAGGAATACAAGTTTTGCAGGCACCACGAAAAATGGAAGCCACCCCTTTTTGTGAGGTGGGGAGGGGAGACTAATGTACTTTCGTCAATAGATGGATGATATATTGGGGATAGGTTATATTTTAATTTTATATTGTATTAAAGTTCCCAATAGAAAGACTAATTTAAAGTTAAAGTTTTTATTGTTGAAAATTTGACGATGTATCTTTGCAGTAGACATGATTAGTTGTAGAAATAAATACTGATAACTAGTGCTATAGTAGATTCACATCATCCGTGCATCTGGTGTCTAGGCCATTCCCTTACGACACTCCTGATTGGCTATTGATAAGCCAGTCACAGGGCTGGAAACTCTCAGTCTCTTGAGCGAGTTCACATAGGCAGGATGTATGTTCTACCTCTCCTGAGGGATACATCTGAAAGACGTAACCCTCAGGAGAAATGGAACATACATCCTACCTATGTGAACTCTGTTGAGAGACTGAGAGTTTCCAGCCCTATGACTGGCTTATCAACAGCCAATCAGGAGCGTCGTAAGGGAATGGCCTAGACACCAGATGCTCGGTTGATGTGAATATACCATAGGATGTCTTTATGTCAAGGGACTCGAATCTGTCAGTGGACTGTCTTAGAAATGAATATTTATAATTAGCGTTGGAATGGCTTTATATCAGGTGTCTCGAATCTCTTCCAATCTCTCCACGGACAGCGTTCGGTTGCAAGGACTGCTCTTGTAAAGAGAAAATGCGAAACGTCGAATCTGTCAGGTGTTCTTCTATCTCTGAAAACCGTGCAGCGCAAACACACTCGCGGGATGTGGATGTAGTATGTATCTCCGAATGCGACTTTTTTCAGTCGGGCTTTGCATGGTTTTGTGAAAGGAAATCCATAGTGAGTTTCCAGTTATCAAGCCACTGAATTTTGAAGGCATCCCACAAATTCTCCCTCAGAGGAGATGGCTTTGCAGGCGTAGTTTCGAAATGGCAAAAGTCCTCTGCCTTTGATGTGAGGTCAAGTGGTAGAAGGGATTTTGGACAAGATTGAAACTCGCGGGTAAAGTACCGTGCGAAGCTGAATGCATGAGGAGAGTTAGATAAGTTTCATATATATATATATATATATATATATATATATATATATATATATATATATATATATATATATATATATATATATATATATATATATATATATATATATATATATATATATATATATAATAACGAGATGGTCAATCTCATTATCATATTTTTAAAAAGCAGCGAGGGACCAAGAGCGGCAGGCAACTGGTAATAGGTAACACATTCTCTCTCTCCTCTCTCTCTCTCTCTCTCTCTCTCTCTCTCTACTCTCTCTCTCATCTCTCTCTCTCTCTCTCTTTTCTCTCTCTCTCTCTATACCTTCCCCCTCCATTATCTAAGGTCACCAAATCAGAGTCATGAATTACAAAAATACACATTTATTTAAAAGCAAAGTATTAACTGAATAACTCAGATTCTTAACAGAATGATTAACTGAAATGTTAAACTCAGAGGCCCAAGCAACTCAGATAACCCTCGGTAATTAATCAAACACTAACATTAGTTTAGCCATAACACTAGGCACAGTCAACACAGTAATTAAGTCAGTACACCATTCTTCTAGACTAATCCCACTCTTCTCCAGATCGATTCCCCTCTTCCAGAATCGCCTGTTAGAAGACAGGAGAACACTCTGGTAAGCACAAGATCATAATCAAAGATCATATATACAGAATATCTCTGAAATAAATATTCAAATACAATCCAGCCACACTTTGGCCAAAATAAAGAAAAGGCTTACCCATTTCAGCACAGTTGCACTGTCACTCAATAAAAACACTTTGGCAGAGCCATCCTGGTTCTGCCACCTCTCCGTAATAGTCTCCCCTTCATGATAAGCCTACATTTCATTATGTAGGTGGGAAAGCACACACATACGTACAAACCCACACTCAATGTTCGCACCCATAAACTGCTTGAGACCAGTTTCAAAGTCACCTCTACATCAAGCTCTCATAGCGACAGGACGAGGCACTGATTTGCTGAGACAGCAGTCTTGATCACACCACCTCAAAGAAAGATGCGTAAGCATTCCCATGGCTTGTCGCTCGGACACTGTCTCCAGGGAAGTTAAATGATGAGTCTCTGCATTCCAAGAAACGTCACAGCATATCACATCATATATTATTAATCATATTATCTTATTAAAACCCTCTTTTGATGTTAATTAAATATTATAATAATATGATATATATATAATGATATATATATAATATAATTATATCTATATATAGTATATTATATATATATATATATATATATATATATATAATATATATGTGAGCACGTGTTTGGATGATTTCGACTCGTTCATAAGTTCATTTGCGATCTGGTGTATAGTTAAAAGCAGGAATGTGGCAATGACCATGTTAGTGAGTTTTACTTTACAGCCACCCATCATTAGGGGATACGGTCTATATATATGATATATATGCATGTATAAGCGAATCCCACAGGAAAAATTGATAAGTCCACGAAATCCAAGCGCTTTCGTCTTTACTCAGACACTTGTCAAGGAGTTTAATGAAGTACAATTGGAGAGAAAGGTCTCAGGTACAAAACAAGATCAAGAATACCAGATGTTAATTATGTACAAAAGGGGAAAAGGCGGAAAAATGAAAAAAGATAATCCAGGATTACGGATATCACACGGTCACAAACCTAACCAAAATTACAAAGTACCTTTACAGTCCAAAACATGTAAAAACTGAATATATTAATTTTGTTGCTTATATTTATCTACAACTTTTTTCATAATGAAAGCATCAAGTTTAAATAAACCAAGACTTAAATTTAGAACATTTCTATTACTTGACTTGATGAAACAAGATTCAATGATATTCCTTTTAACTGTGCCATTACATGGGATTAAGACTCTTGCTTGACTCCAGTTAATAGGATGGTCTAAATCTCTCATATGTACGAATAATGCATTCGATATTTGCCCAGTTCTCACAGAATATTGATGTTGTTTGAGACGTTGTGAAAGAGATTTACCGGTCTGTCCGTAATAGACTTTATCACATGCGTGTATGTATGAATGACATCCGACAAACTCTCTCTCTCTCTCTCTCTCTCTCTCTCTCTCTCTCTCTCTCTCTCTCTCTCTCTCTCTTTCCATTCCCAACCTCCACCCCCTTTAGTGCCATTGATGTCTTACCCCCACAGGATTCTTTACCAGATAGTAAGTAGTAATATGGATACTGGACTTAGGTATGGTTATGATAAAATCGTCAAGTTTATTTAGTTACTAAGTCTACGGACAGAACCGGCCACGTTTCAGGGAATCCCTTCCCACCCCTCCACCCCCTATTGTGCTAGGGATGCTAACTCCCATAGCCCTGCTTTGTAGATAGTAAGTCGTAAGTATACCTAGTTTGGTTGAAATTGCTTAATGCGTTTCAGAATTATGCTGGCAGTTACAATACATACATCCATTGTATATATATGGAAGATAGATATGTGAGTTTGTGTTTGTCTTATATATATATATATATATAGATATATATATATATAGTCTATATATATATATGATATATATAATATATATATATATATTATATATAGTACTTTGTTATATATATATATATATATATATATATATATATATATATATATATATATATATATATTACAACAGAAAAGAATTCAATTTTTCAAGAAATCATTGATAATCCTAATGTGGATTTTGACCGATTGCAGTTTTGGTAGTGCGTACCTTCATCTTCACAGATTATGCAGCATAAAAATCTATCTTTAGTTAATGTTATTTGCTAATTAACGTAATGAACAAGACAAATTTACTGTTCTTATGAACGCCAGTGACGAGTAACAACAACTAGTAGAGGGATAGTTGTTCCCCCGCAGTTTGTCGGGTTACGAAGTGTTCGAGGAGCTGAGACGTGGAAAATGGTTGTTTTCTGTTAGCGTCGAACACAGCTGAAGAGAAGGACAGGTTCACTGAAGCGTTGGGCTTAAGGTAATGGTAGCTTTTTAGTTCTACCAGGCCTCGTAGGACTAGGAGCGTGCGCCTCTTGTCTGTCCGTGCGAATAGTGGTAAAAGTTGAGTAGGGTTGAAGGGGATATATTCACTACATTCTAAATCATACGTTTTAGTATTTTTAACGTGTTAGTTCCTATTACTAGAGAATGCTCCTGCTAGATTGGTAAATATGAGTGAACTGGAGTTTAGCAGATATAAACATTATTTTTGGTTCAGTTTTTGTTTGTTAGTTTTCATGTGTGCTCATTCTCTTCCATTCATAACTAGTATCTTATTGTTTACGAGGTATTTTGCAAGCCTAGATATACAAAATAATTATCTATTTCTCAACGCTGCAAAAACGTAGTTCTACTGTTTTTTTTATTGTTATAGAACATAATATAATTTTATAGTTCAATTTAGGTCTGCGTCTCACGAGCTCGCGTCCTGCCATCTTTTAGCATTTTGCTACCCAGGCGAGAACTTAGGTATCATAATTCCCGCCACCAAATTAGGGGAATTTGTGGAATTTGTGCTGCTAGTTCATGAGAATGAACAGTCGGGTATTGGCCACTTGGTCCAAAGTTTGGCGGCAAGATGCTAGAAGAAGATGCCGTGAAACGTGCGCTCTTGTGCGACACCGCCTTTAAGATCGTTATTAAAGAGAGTCCAGTTTTATAATGAAATTCAAGGGCTTGCGAATGTCATATTCTGGGGGATAGTTATCAACCTTGAAGAGGAGCGTAAAAGAATGAAAGAAGGGTTCGTTGAATGAGTGCCACTTAACTCTTTCTTTCAGTGAACAGAACATCGGAAATTGACGAAGCAACTAGTCACTTAAAGAAAAATAAATTAATACCAGTTACATTTATAGCACAGAAAGTTTTCCCGTAATATTTTCATAGAGAGAATATTTCAAAATGAATGCTTGAATGCGTCTGTTATAGTACCTTTATGAAAGATCTTATAGCTTTGTAAAGAAATTTCTCAGTGTTGTTTGTGGTAAATGTTGGTCTTTTGTTTGTTAGCAATAGATTTTAACTAATTTTATTCTTTTTTATGTATTATCATCAAAATCCCCTTACCTCTCTCTCTCTCTCTCTCTCTCTCACTTTCCGAAAATTCAGATTCAAATAATTATTTTTTATTACTTTCCTATCGAGTCTTTATGAAATCGAACCAAAACGCTGCAAAAACTGGATGTTTTCAATTACTTGAAATGAAGTACAAAAAAGTATTCCACTTTGAACCAGATATATACGTTTGGGAAATGGTCTTTCGGTAATGAAACAGATGCAAAGGCATACAATGCGTATGTTGTTCAAAGTAGCTTCGTTACGCTTGGCAGTTTTTAAGCTTGAATAAATTGCCGCTGGCAAGTTGATCATTTTTAACGCAGGCAGGTAAAAAGTATTATTTTGGAATTGTCAGTCTCAACTGGGCCTAAAAGTGGTAATGATTAATTTTCATCAAAGATTTTCGCTCTTTTGATCTCGCCAGTTTGCATTTGTTATAATCAAATTGAAATCGCATAACTTTTACGCAGTCGGCGGCTTTTATCTTTGATCTCGATGGCGTTTGTGCTACGCTTCCAGTGGTATAATGCTAACTAAAGTACCAGGCGATTATGGTCGAGAAATATTTATATATATATTTCTTTTTAAATTATACATCTGTCAAGTGTAATTATAATTTTTTTCTATACGGTTATGGGTAAACGATGCTGTAAAGGGGTGATTCTGTTACGAGATTAAGAGAGTGAAAATTCCGAACGCAATTTTTTTTTTTTTGCGTACGTAAATATTGTCTTTCTTTGTAAATAT
Organism: Macrobrachium nipponense; assembly: GCF_015104395.2. Lineage (NCBI taxonomy): Eukaryota > Metazoa > Arthropoda > Malacostraca > Decapoda > Palaemonidae > Macrobrachium > Macrobrachium nipponense. The sequence continues at coordinate 33,079,674 of NC_061106.1, forward strand.
CTAAATTACTTTGACAGTGGCTCCTATTGTGGTGGTTTTTTGAGGAAATATGTAAATGTATTTTAAAAATTGCTGAAGTTCAGTCATGTTACATTGTTCATTTTTCAGTCGCATATGTCTCGTCATTGTTTATCATAGTATCTTGTTTATGCGCGCGCGCACACACACACACACACACACATAGATCTTGATGACGATGATGCCATGTGATTGTGTATGTGATTTACATATGTAGGGAGAAGAGAGAGAGAGAGAGAGAGAGAGAGAGAGAGAGAGAGAGAGAGAGAGAGAGAGAGAGAGAGAGAGAGCATAATGACGATGATGCCATGTGATTGTGTTTGTGATTTTCCTGATATTGTTCACAATAGGTGAGAGAGAGAGAGAGAGAGAGAGAGAGAGAGAGAGAGATGATGATGATGATGATGATGATGCCATGTGATTGTGTGTAAGATTTTCTTGACAATGCTTACAATCGGTTCTCGTAGATTTACACGAGAGAGAGAGAGAGAGAGAGAGAGAGAGAGAGGAGAGAGAGAGAGAGAGAAGAGAGCGAGAGAGAGAGGGGGGGGGGGGGTGACTGTGTGTGTGTGTTGTGCTGGCTGATATGTTGGTCCTTGTCGTTGCATAGCGGAGGTGGCGCTTGGTCTGATGCCGAGGGCAACGCCGAATCTCCTCTTTAAATCTCTCTCGATGCGTGAACATAAAACCGTATTACGTTGGAACTCAGCCATCGTTCGAGCCGACATCCGAATGCGCACCTTAATGGCGAGATGGGTGCGAGAAATAGACACTTGGACAAAACACCGACTTGTAGGAGGAATATTGTCTACAGTGTTTTCTCTTTGCTAATTTTTTTATGCGCGTTCGATCATGTTACGTTTTGTTCCTCAGGGTTGTAACTAACTGAATCTGAATTGATAGAATAGTTGTAGTAGTAGTGGTGGTAGTAGTAGCAGTTGTAATCAGTATTTTACTGGACGATTTCTGTAAAAATTATTTGAAGCTTACTTCTGGTTATGTTCTGTGGATTTTTCTTTAAATATATTTTATGAGCAATATTATATTTCGACTAATTTTACACAAAGTATTTAAACCAGCATAAAAAGCACAATTAAGTTAATTCTTACTTTACATCTGTGCTATCAAGGAAGAATGCTAGCTCTTATTTTTCAGTTCAAAAATGTCTTGAAAGTCGTCTGTCATCAGATCCTGTTCTCATTTCCTCGTCATTCCATCTGCGGTCGATTTCCTTAGATTTTGATTTCTTAGTACTGGCTGACGAATAATTTTACATTTACAACTTTTTTTTTTGCGAAGTACTATGAAGGGTTCATTGTATTTTACTTCATTTTTTAAATGGTAAATATAAAATGCGCGATATTTAGCAATAGGCTGCTACCAATACTAATGTTATTGGAAATGTAAGCTTGATGTAATTTTTTTTATTATTAAAATTTCAGATTCCTATTGCTCGAAAGTTTATTATCACCATCATCATCCTTATCATCATCATCATATGCTTATCACTCTCAAATTTTATAAATAAACGTTTGAAAGAAACAATAGTAAAGAGCCATTGCAGTAAGTGAAATAGGGCGGGCAGATACCGTAGACTGCAATAAGATTCTCTTCTTATGTTACTGATGACAGTTAAATTTTGCTTGGTGTTTCAAGCTATCATATGCATAATTTTTCATTTAATTTCAGATTTTTAATGAATATAAAATCCTGAACGCTACTATAATGGTGTGTTCTACGCCATGATGTGTAAATGAGACTTAGAAAGTGTGGGATATGTGAGGGTTGGCGTGCAGTGCCCCGCATGTGACGCAGGTCCAGCGGGGACCACGCGAAGATGACACACGAGGGAGGTCGGAGGCCTTCGGGGGCGCGGAAGGAGACCAAGACAAGTAACGCCCCTTCTCGCACCAGCATGAGCGGACTGTTGCCCAGCCCCGTCGTCTGCGGGGACGATCCAACCTTCGTTTCTTTCTACCGCAACGGGAGTTCCAAACGGTTTTCCGACAGCTACGACAACATCAAATACAGCGGAAGTAGTTCTACTCGGCAGCAGCAGGAGAACGGCGGACGCCTTGGCCTGGCCAACGGCGAGCGCTCTTCAGATTCGGAAGATTCGGGCGCCACCAGCGGTGCCACGAGTGGCAAGGAAGCCAGCCCAGGCTACGAGGAGAGTTCTGGTTCAGAGCAGAGCAGCGGGCCTCCTCTCTCCGAAGAGAACAGAATCGAGGATGACATAGAACCTGCTCCCAGATACATCAGGTCCTCGTTGCCGAGATCTCAGACCACGCCTGCTCTCAATGGCGACCACTGCCTAGATGACGCCCTGAGACCACTCACCCATTATGGCCAAGATTCTCCCAGCAACGAAAATTCGAGGTTTGACAACGGGCTCAGTCGCATCAGAGCAGCGCACGAAATTAACATAAGTAAGCTAGCATATCTCGAGGCTCTTTTCCAGCGCGCCAAGTTGGAGGAGATGCGGTTGAAAAACCTGACCGAGAGTCAAAAATACAAAAGTGAAACCAGGACCAAAGAATCGACGAGCAAGAGTTTGCAAAGCCCCGAGAGTGGTTATAAGTCGTTGCCCTCATCCATATCAGATTACGGACTCAGGAATTATTCTGCTTCTTTGGGCGCATCTAACCCATCGTCGATTAATAACAGTAGTTGTGGTTCCACGTTACCTGACGGTCAGGCGCTGTTGCGAACCATTGAAAGTCGCCTACAGCAGGCCAGACCACAGGAGAAAAGTGGCGCCCGGACTCTCTACCAATGTGGAGGCAGCAGCAGTGTAGGTAGCCTCAGCCGTTTGACAGGTCAAAGCCCCGTAGCGAGTGGGGCATCAACACCAGCGCGATTTGTTTCACCCTCAAGAACAACGGAACAAACATCTGGCAGTGTGTCTAGGGATTCCTCCGCTAACACTCCTTGTAGCACCCCCGCTACAACCCCAGGGGGGACGCCCAAGCGCCCCGATGGCCTTGGACGCTCCAGTGGGCATGTGAGCCAAAGATCCCTTCCCAATAACTATCGAAGTCGGTCAGCATATAGTTCCCCAGCAGTTTCCCCTCAGCGTGGTCCGGACCCTGCTGGGTTTTTGGTGTCGCCTCCTAATGGCGGACCTGCACCGAGAAGGTTCTCCAGTTTGGAACTGCGGGGAAGGGGCCAACTTCGACAGTTGCCCTTGCGACACACTGCCCATGGTTTCCCGACTTGCGTGTTGCCCATCAGCCCGCCGTCGCCAGCCCAGGGCACTCAGGCTTTCCATCGCAAGATGCAGCTCTTCTTCGAAATCATGGACACTCAGTCGAAGTTCTCACAGGTAAGGGAGACGTCTATATGTCGTGCTTGATTTTTTATTTATTTTCCTTCTAATCATTTGTCTTTTTTCTTACAAAGGTGTTGGACCAAACTTCATTTTTGCACATTGGAAGACTACTATTTCTGAAATTGTATGCTGCAGCTTCTTTTTTTATGTCGTGATTTCAGTCATGAATCCAAAGAAGGTGATTATGATGACCTATCCCTTTCTCTTTCCCTTCCTCTTTTGATAGAAATCTTATCATCAGGTATTTAACAGTTTGAAGCTTGAAACGTTTCAGCTAGAATATCCAGATGTTAATTTTTCTGTGACCATGTTAACAGGTAATCTTCGTACCTAAGGTAATTTTGCAGGGATATTGCGACTTCCATTATTATGGCTTATCAAATATATTCGTGATGTATTTTTTTCAGGTGAATTTCCTCCAGGAAATTCTTTCTTTAATCGACTTCTAAGGTTTTTTTTTTTTATTGTATCATTTGAATAATTCCATTTAACTTTTCATTGATGTTGTATAGTATATTTCTTTCACGATGTATTGGGTTCATTTTCTAAATGTGTTTCATTTGGCAGGAGGATTTACATATATATCCGGTACCCATGTCAGAATATTGTATAGAAAAATATAAGACTAGAAAAGCTCAAACGAATGCTTTAGTTTGCACCAAGTTTTTAGTCAATTCTCTTAGAATAGCCATAGGTTTCAATATATTCATAGTAAGACATGTTTCGTGTTGAAGTTTCTCCTGAGAGTAGGATTTTAATTTGTACAGTAATATAGAAATCTTTGAATTATTCAATGCCTCATACTTTATTATATTTCTCTAATGTTCAGTCTCATTTTCATAGCTCGCTCACTACTCCTCATATGATCAACTGCAGTACAAGGTAGGTCCCAATACTGTGCCTCACTTGGAGCCTTCCTTTCCGGTAGAAGACCTATGAAAAGTATATTGTATCAAAACTTGAGAGACGAGTCCAGTTTTTGTATAACAACCCCAGTTACCCAGCCCCCCCCAAACCCCCAGTCCAAAATCCTCTCTCTCTCTCACCCCAGCTCTTGTCTTTTTGCAGACCAGCGTAGATGTATATATATATTTTTTTTCTTGCACTTTTTTGTACCATAGATTTTGCATTGTATCTAGGGACAGGAAGGCACCTTAGTAAATCATAAAGACAGCATTATACTGTGTGTATGAATTAATGTTGGCTACGTTCCTCTCGTGTCCAAAAACTTCATCGGTTCCTAGATTTCCTGTATGTGAGGGAAAAAACGTAAAAATAATTTTGTCTCCCTAGTGTTGTAGTGGTGTCGATGTTCAGTTACCGTCGGGGATTATGCCTCCTTAATGGTAACCAGAACAAACGGGAACCATTGGTAGAATTGGAGGTTTCGTTCGTAACCTTTCGACAGACGAGAATGTTTACCGTTGGAGTTAAAAGGTCGGGGTGAACGTAACCAAGAGTCAAGTGAATCCTTCCAGTAAACATTTTCGTTAGAGTCACTTCCCTCAGAAACGTACACACGGGGTATTTAGTGTTTTTGTGTGTGTAGCATGGACAAGTGGTAGTACGAAATATTGTTTTCATAAATAGATTGAACATACAGGCAAACGTTGGTGCGTTTGTTGCTACTATTAAAACCACCACCAGTACGACGATTGTGTGTTCATCGTCGCCTTATACTTGGCTGATTTTGCCAAAAACAGTTTGTGGCATTGCTAATTTATTTTTAAGACTTATTTTATGTATTGAAATAATGACTTTGATATTGATTGACAAGTAATTATATTTTCATTCCCATGCTCTTCGTTAACAATCTTTCCATTTCTTTTCAGGTATGTCTACTAGATTTAAGTTTCTTCGTATCTGTGAGTATTGCTTTCTTCGCTTAAATGTTTATGTTTCATTTAATTCCCTTTTTTTTACACAAGTTTATCTTTTTCTAAATGTGTTACAGACCTAGGATAATTGTCTTTAAAAATTATATTGTAGTGGAGTACTTGTTCGTCATATAGGAATTCTCGGTGATACATAAAGTAAACTGAACATATTAAGGAAATTGAATATCTGATAAGTTTTACAAGAAAACTTACAATTGTTCAAATACTACTTTTGTGTTGTTGTTATATTGGCAACGGATGATGCTATATTTGACCTGATTGACAGATATAGGAAGTCGATAGTTTTCGCTTTTTCCCTCATATTAATTAAGCATTGTAACAATTAGCAATATATATATATATATATATATATATATATATATATATATATATATATATATATATATATATGTAAGTATATGTGTTGGTATATATCAGAAAAACTCTCGACTCAGATGAGTGTTCTCAGATGAGGTGTTTCTCTTAAGTTTCATAGAACTAGGAATTACTGAAGCCACAGTACAAAGGATCTCTTCCGCCTTTTCCTCATTTCCTGATTTTACTAGAAAATGTTTGCGATAATTCCATCCAAGACTTAGGCGTTACATGAATGTCCGTAGAGTTTGTAGGCAATAACCTCTTTATTTAACGATGATAGATATGTTGTTGTTGTTTTTTTTTGTTTTTTTAATATGGTCCCTTCAATCACTAGATTCTAAGATTACATATCACTGATGGCTAAAAGAGAATAATTAGCTAATTTTTTAAAAATTATATTTTTCGTCCATTCAAGTCTTTCAAAATTTTGAGGACATTAGAATTATTTCTCGAGTTTCAACATCAGATTCCCGCGATTCTTCTGACTTTTCGTTCCATATTTTTTTCGTAGTAAGTGGCTGAATAATGGCTCATAGTATTGCTCTCGTCTCTCTCTCTCTCTCTCTCCTCTATCTATATATATATATATCATATTATATATATATATATATATATACATATATATATATATATATAGATATTTATATATTATATAATATATATATACTTATAATATATATATATATATATATATATATATATATATATATATATAAATTTTTTCATTGTAAACCACAAAGCAAATTTCTTAGAATCGTTCTATTGAAGTTACACGTTGAAATACCGGGTTTTCAATTTTTGTTTCTTTTAGTAAGTGGATTTTGACGCTTTATAGATGGCTAGTAAACGGCTATTGACTGAAGAACAGTTCATTAAGTTACGATTTTATGAATTTATCGTCAGTGTCATTTGAAACTAGCTGGAAAACTGGCTCTTTCATACAGTTTCCTTTTAGAAATTATCGCATATTATTTCTGTGGTTGAATGATCAAGTTTCATTAGGTCAGTATGTGACAGGAAGTTTAGAATGCGCCCCACACATACACACACACACACACACACACACACACACACACACACACAGTAAAATATGGTTTCAAAGCATCAGGACCATTGTTGTTCACACACAGAGTAAAATATGGTTTCAAAGCATCAGGACCATTGTTGTTGAAAATGCTTATTTTTGAAAATTATTTGCAAAATGGAAAAGAAAATCATTTCGAGAAAAATCTTGACCTATCAATCAACGGTTATAAGAATTCTTCTCATGTTCTGGAAAAGAAAATCATTTCGAAGAAAAATCTTGGGGACCCCCCCTTATTTTAAATCACGTATAAAATTCTCAAATGTCTGAGGATACAATTCAGTCTTTGTTACCGTATAAAAGGGGCAAGATTTAATGCCAGTAATGATAAGAATTTAGAGAGAGAGAGAGAGACAGAGACAGAGAAATTTGTTATGGCAAGTCAGGAGAATGATGCACCATAGTTATTGCCATATGTTAGGGAGGGTTGAATGCTCAGGGAATAAATGGATGTGGGGAATAATATATGTATTCTATGGGTGTGCTTCATTCCTGGAAAACGATATATTATGGGAAGGATTTGACTTCAAAATCATGATGCTTGTCCAATATTTCAAATGGAGAATCTTATCGACGAATGGATTCTCCATCTTCTCTCTCTTCTATCTCCTTCTCCTCTTCTCCCCTATTCTCTCTCTTTACTCCGTCAGGAATTACTTTCTTCATTCCACATTTCATTTTCTTCAAATGTCGCTTGTGCGCAGTTTCACTTTCAGCTTTCTGTCCTACTTCGTCACATGGACTTTCAGTCACCCAACTTTCTTGTGGCTTCTAATTGATTTTTCTCTTCGTTTGGTTGTCTTTTTTTCTATTACTTTTTATTTACCCTCCCATTATCTTCATCCTTATTTCTTCTCTTTGTCTCTATTTTCATATCTATCCTCCTCCTCCTCCTTCTCCTCAGGTATGGAGCAGCTTACATAATATTCGCCTCGGGAAACTTTTGAAGACTTGTCTCTCAACAGAGGATTATCTTAAGCCAAGACAGGGACTGCCGCCCCCATTTCAAAAATCCTTTTCATGAGACTCTCTTATGAAAGAGAGTATTAATTATTTACCGATCCCATTATTGTGCCAAGTTGAGATTTTCATTCTTTCGGGTGGACCCATTTAGAGGTCTAAATATAACCCTTTTGTTTGAGGGATGGTGATATTGCCGATTTTTAGATTGGAATTTTTTTGTTGTTGTAGGTTTTCCGTAATCAGTGCAAACCCCCTTTTTTTTTTTTTTTTTTTTTTTTTTTTTTTTTTTTTTTTTTGTAGTACCTGATAAACCAAACTGTTCCAGTGCCGGGTCATCAGACCAAACTTTTATGAATCAGATCAATAGCATTTTTTTCCCCCACTTGGATTTTCATATTGTTGGGCACAGAGTACGTTTTGGGGTTGGAATGTTTTGCTGACGTTGCATGAAGTCATTTGCATTGGCATTATGTGATCCAATACTTAATATTTTTGAAAAACTCTTCTTAGTGACGGGACTTGTTTTTGGAGACAGCTCTCATATGAAACGTTAATTCGTCTTTTCCCCGGTGAAGTATGGTGATTGTTTTTCTTTTTTGTTATTAAAGTATAGGTGTTCCTCTGGCCCAGTGACATGTCAGCATCCAGTAACTGCAGTTATACTATGCGAATATTGAATTTCGACATTTTTACTCTGGTAGCTATTTCTAAAAATCGCCCCCCCCCGCGCCCCCCCTCCCCCAAGTCTTATCTAAATTCGAGTTCCTTGGTCGTCCTTAGATGAAGAGGAAAGTTTGTTATTGCTAGAGGGAGTAAATACATCAACTCATTAATAGTATGATACGACAACATCTGGTTATTCTTTGTTTCGATGGTTTGCTAATTTATTGTTTTTAATATATCCGTATATACATGTATATATTGTATATAGAATGATAGACAAAAGGTAGATATTTGTGAATATTTGTATATATATATATATATATATATATATATATATATATATATATATATATATATATATATATATATATATATATATATATATATATATATATATATATAAAACATATAATTATTCCAGGAATATGTAGTGACTATTTTGTCCCCACTTATGAGTTTGACTTCTTAAAAATAACTCTCGGTTATTCCAATCCTTCTTTCCCAAGTTTTCAGAAATTAACGAAGAGGAGCATGAATTTGTAGGCGTTCAGGGTAAGACAATAATCAGACTCCTTCTCCATTTATTGAATTTTGTCACGACAGCTGTTTCGCCTTATGGCTTTATCAAGCGACTACTGACTTACAATCTGACCTTTCGGCCTATTTATCTCATCGTGTGGGAGGTATGACCTTGAGGTATGGGTACTGGTTAGTCTAGGGATTAACAGCTTAAGGGCGTTGTTTTAGATACAAAGAACATAAGGACATATATACTGTAACAATAAGAGTGAAAGTTTATACAGTGGTTAAATAAATATTCAAAATACAATGCCATGTGCTAGAGTTTCCTTAAATGTATGTTTAAAATTTAATATGTTACATGTTGGTTTTTAGATGAAAATTACAAACATACATTTAAGGAAACTCTAGCACATGGCATTGTATTTTGTCCTGTGATCTTTACAGCACTCGAGGGGAACTACATCATCATGCTCTAAAGTTTTCACGGTATCCAGCAGAGAAATACATGTATCATATGAAACTGCTGCAATACTAACAGTTTATACTAATTTAGGAATATTGT
>NC_061106.1:33094071-33151571 GCF_015104395.2 Macrobrachium nipponense
AATAAACCTCCTAATTGTATGAAGTGTAGCTGATATTGCGCATTTTCTCATATATCGATTTGAGTTATTATTATTTACTTTCATACATATTTCTTGTTTTTACTGATTTTACCGCGCGCGCGCGTTTTTATACTTACGTATAATAGAACGTTCTAGTTATGAAAGTGAAAGTTTCGTTAAAAAAACTTATAAGCACATGAATTAAAAATGAAAATGGTCGGCTGTCAGTGTGTGTGTTATACGTAAGTATACTAGAATGTTCTAGTTATGAAAATGACAGTTGCATTAAAAAAAAACTTATAGACACATGAATAAAAAAAAAAATGTTGGCGCTCAGTTTGTCGTTCATTTGATTGAGGTTTCGCATCTGGTAGTTCGCTTGTTTGGCTGTCGTGGAAGGATTTGGCAAACTGTTACACATGGATTCCCGTAAATCTTCAAGAAAGGTCCGCTATGAGTTAGCACCTAGGTCGTTAGAAATTTGGTGTGTTGAGGTTCATAGAGGAAATTTTACCTTGGAGCATAACAGACTTATTTTTACAAACTGAAGTGGAAAGTAAGCCAAGGCCAAAACGGTTATAATTTTATAACAATATAGTAATGTTTACAACCCGATCAGAAGTGATGATTATTATTCCAGTATAGCGAGAATAAATACACAAAGCTCCTTAGTTCCTTCATGTTACTCTCATGGTGCATGTTAAATTGTACTATAAATCAGAAATTATATATAAATTGGTGTATAAATCATAAATTATGTTCACATACTGGGCCAATTGACCATGTTTCCTGGCATGTATTAGTATTTTTTTTTTTTTTTTTGCTGAATGAATAGTCTATTATTCCCAGCATCGTATATTTGTTCGTTGTTAAATAAACAGGACAGATCGTGCAGAGTTACACATATCCACCTCAAAGCTCATGATATTACTTGCTAATTCTGACGTTTATGAAAAAAGGTCGTATGATTGATTGCCATGATTTCGTGGAAGCAAATTTCACATACGTGATTGTGAAACTAGTGTAATCGTAATTATAACTCTAATTATTACTTGCACGCGTTAATAACAAAAAGGGGTGGTCGCATTTCGATTAATAAACTAATCATTTATTTATCGCTGCGAATCGTTTATTGATAGATATCAGCATTTTTATGAAATGTCCGTCATATATTGCTTGCTAGAATCTTCAGTTTTTTTGTTTTACTGTCACCGACGTCTACTTATCTAAAAGGAATCTAGAGTGAGCAGATTTCAGTCTATATTTCATTACTAATACAGTCAGATATATATTTATTATATATCTTTTTGTAATCATTCTATAATGGGTAGACTTCAGTCTATACTTCTTGTGTAATACAGTCATATATGTATTTGTTATGTATTTTGTATTCACATCCTAACAATGCTGCTAAAACTATTAAGGAATTAGCAGAATAGTAGAGGGGGTTGTGCTGATATCTCATCATTCTCAAGGACCCCTTATCTATCAGTAATCAATTCCTTATGCAATTTTCTTACAAACGATACAATTGATAGAATGGCACACTAAGAACCGTTTTGATTTTGAAGCAGTGTTTTTATTAACTAAATTTTCAAATGGGATACTATTTTTTTCGAATTATATGAATATCTTTTACACTGGTAGAATGGTCACCCTTGAAAGTGCTGGGACGAAGGTTTTCAGTCAAAAGTGTATATGCCCCTTTCAAGATGATAATCTTGATGTTCCGCTGGACTCTTATTCGCTGTGTTGTGGGATTTGAAAATATTGAAAATATATTGATTTCCTGAATTGCCCTTGGAAGATTGTACAGCTGCTCTTGTTATTGGGTTTGTCATATTGTCCTGCCTTTCCTTTTATTTAAAGGGACGATCGTGTACCTTGCGCCCTACTTATTCATTACGTAGTTGCTTGTCGCAGAAAAACGCGCCACCTGTCCTAAAATACTCGTTATCGTCATGACTAAGGAGAAGGAAAGAACGAAATGTCAGAAAAGAATAGAACTCATAAGAGAAACGAGCTCTCTGATTTTGAACTGAATAACCTTAATTAGGCTTTTACGACGGAAGAGAGAGAGAGAGAGAGAGAGAGAGAGAGAGAGAGAGAGAGAGAGAGAGAGAGAGACTGTGGTGGTAAAAAGGTTTCACCCCTTTAATATCCCCCATCAAGTTTGCCTCCCTTCTCCTTGAGCCTTGCCCTCTCTCTCTCTCTCTCTCTCTCTCTCTCTCTCTCTCTCTCTCTCTCTCTCTCTCTCTCCCCTCCATTACGATCCTTTCCGAGAATTGTAGCTAGAATAAAATGACAGAAAAACCGACATCGAAAACTGAGTCGATACCAATGCAGCATTTCTGAGAAATAAAAGAGGCGATTTTTACAGCACAGCTGACTTCGACGTCCAGGCAATGCATGTTTGACGCCGCGAGAACAGACAATTGCTGCTAGCAATAAAAAAAAAAAAAAAAAGCCTGAATAATTCAACGAGGAAATCAAGTGCTTCACGTCGCGGAATTTATTAGTTCAAGAGATGACCTTCCAGAGAAAGAGACAGATCATATCCCCTTTCAGTCTAATAAATTGACGATCACCGTTTAGCATAATATCGAGCGCATTGCCCTAACCGGGCTATTTATTTACCTGTTCGTGTTGCAAAGTTGTTGTGAAACGGTTTGGATGCCGCGGTGAACTTGTGATCGTCAATTTATTAGACTGAAAGGGGATATGATCTGTCTCTTTCTCTGGAAGGTCATCTCTTGAATAAATTCCGCGACGTGAAGCACTTGATTTCCTCGTTGAATTATTCAGGCTTTTTTTTTTTATTGCTAGCAGCAATTGTCTGTTCTCGCGGCGTCAAACATGCATTGCCTGGACGTCGAAGTCAGCTGTGCTGTAAAAATCGCCTCTTTTATTTCTCAGAAATGCTGCATTGGTATCGACTCAGTTTTCGATGTCGGTTTTTCTGTCATTTTATTCTAGCTACAATTCTCGGAAAGGATTGTAATATAGAGCAGTTATATATCTTTATGTGGGAGGCGGGTCTCCTCAACAGAATTTAGATTATACATAGATTGTCTATGTAAGAATTTATATATTTGAATCAATAATATATATATATATATATATATATATATAATTTATATTTATTATATATATATATATAATGTGAAATGATTTTAAATTTAATTTTTTCCTATTTAAATTAATTTCGGTGTCAGTAAGCTAGATGTTGTGACGCCAGGTTTAATAGACACAAACAGTCAATCAATCGTCTGTTTTTTGTATGCTGGTTATTGTTTAACGAAACCTAAGGTACAATGTAAATTTTTTTTGCTAAGTATGACCCCATAACATTTAGCTGTTGATGGAGTCGAACAAATAAATGGGTGGCAAATGATCATTAATTTAGCAATGCCTTAATGTTGCTTTATGGAAGAATAAACGCTAGAGCTGTTTAATTTAATTAAAGGAACTGCTCGGTTTGGTCCACAGTGGGATAGTGAAATGTTCACCAAAGGGGGTGAATGGACCATTGACCTTGAACTGTTTTACATAAATCCCATCCAGAATGTATTTCTTTTTTAGGGGGGAAGGGATAAATATCTAAAAAAAAAAATCTGTCAGCATTTCAGAGCTCAAAGTATGTAAATTTAATGACGTGATTGTTTTTAAATGATTTCTGTGATATTTAAACACTATGAGACCACGGCCATGAATAGGTCATTTTGAGAAAGATCAGGAATCACGGACTCTGATATTGATATCATCACGGTCAACTCAAGGCAGGAAGATTCTTGTTCCATCTGAGGCCCCGAATAAAGTTGCCACATCCATTGGTTAACGCCCGTAGGAAGTGAGGCTCCTCGGCCGAAATACGCGGCGCTAGGACAGAGAAAAGAATTCCATTGTGGCGATGTAATGGCTCCCCCAAGGCGTCGTTTTACTACCAGTTGCTGCGAAATGAGCGCTTCACCGCTTCGGTTTCAAGGGTGAAGCGGCACATCCACTGCTAAGGCCGTAGTAGAATTACACCAGAAGTATTTTGTGGGCGGAGAGTGTCTAGGGGTGGTAGCAGCAGCAGCAGCGAGGCTTTCCTGCGTACTTTAGTAGCAAACCATTTCCCCCTTTTATGAAGTTCGGGGCCGCGGTATTATTTCTTCTTAAAAAGAATTTCTTCTCATCCGAGCTGCTTCGTAATTTCCTCCCCGCCTTAATGTGAGAAGAATCTGGGAACCTGTTTATTATAAAAGTTTCTTTTAAGAGTTTCGGTAAGAGATTTGAATGCGAGTTTATTTGTTGTGCGTTTATCTCTCTCTCTCTCTCTCTCCTCTCTCTCTCTCTCTCTCTCTCTCTTCTCTTCTACACGACCACTTTTATTCTGATTGTCTTCTTTAATGGCCTTTGCACCAGCTTCATTTGCTTCAAAGGCTGGCTGCTTTATGAACACATTTTTCCCCCTTCACGGAGGACGGTTTTGCTAAGGTCTCTTCCAATAATCTCTTCTAATAATCTCGCCAGTGATATGAGTTCAAGAAACCTGCGCCGCGTATTAACCCCAGAAGCTTTTGTGTACCACGAAGGCGGAGGCCGCGATATAGTATAGTGGGTTACCTAGGGTGGGGCTCGAGGACAATAGAAAGCTCCTTTGGCTGGGCATGAGGCCGGTGGTGCCCAGAGAATTTGGTGGCTCATTTTCGATGTGAACATCGAAGCCAATACTCGTTCAGTGCCGTTACCCAGCGGGCTGGGCGCCGTTACTTAGTTCCCTAACGGGTACGAGCGTACCGAGACGCTCATACGCAAACTTGGCAATGAGATTGGAAAAGGAATGGAATGAGTGACGCTCAGGACATGCGTATGTGTGGGGACAGTAAGCGAATATACAACCTTTTTGTCAGCAGAAGGTGTTTAAATATGTACGTATGTACGAATGCGCGTAGTCTTTGTTGTTCCTGTTTGTAAGGCCATTGGAAGTGGTCTTTTGTACGTATTATAATTTATACGTAATTTTGATATATTAAGTACGTGGAGTCGTATTGTCTGCGACTTAAATTAAATCCTGTATAAGGCAAATCTGCCACTGAAGACGGAAGCAAGTGGAGCAGTGTCGTGGGAAAAGAATTAATCTACGTTGTTCTCACGCCATTTTTCATTAACTCTACTTATTAGAGTAGATTGTAATCGCAAATATTTATTGTACACTTCCTTAGCTTTATTGACTTGTTTAATAATAATAATAATAATAATAATAATAATAATAATATACAGAGTAATTGTATAGTTTAGTATTTACATCTAGATGATTGTACGATTTGTCTTCGTTCGTCAAGCATAGAATTCAATTCGTTAACGTAAGCCTTATATCCCAGACGCGACTTCTTGCAAGACCTGGGTGGAAAATAATTGCAAAAATAAACAGAACTAACCTTAAGTCCTGAAAATAACAGAGAAGTTTATTTGAGAAGATTTATCTGAGGTGAAGGAAGCCCATCCTCTCAAATCAAGGCCCATAGGTCTGTCTTTATTGACAGTTAGAGGAGACTTTACGACCTTGGTGAAGTGGGTCCGGACTTGAATAGAATCTGGTTGTGGAAGACACTGGAGTCCTTCTGGCTCGTTCCAGTCAAGGAAACAAGTGGTAGGGGACCGTCTGTGTTCGTATGTGGTCACATTCAAGCAAAATAAGTCGCGGACAAAGTGTGTGAATAAGACTATTAAATCTAATTATTTTTATCCTGATAAAAACATATCATTGTGTCAATTTCAACCTTTGTAAATGTTACATGAGCGATGGAGTGAGACGCAAATGTTATTGGTCATTGAACCTTTGGAAATGTTATGCGAGCATGGAATAGGGAACGATATCTTAGCAGTTACATGAACGATAGAGTGAGACACAAGTGTTATTGGTCATTGAACCTTTGGAAATGTTATACGAGCATAGAATAGGGAACGATACCTTGGCAAATGTTACATGAACGGTAGAGTGAGACACAAATGTTATTGGTCGTTGAAACAGAGATCCGTATTGTATCCATTTTGAGATATTGTCCAATTCTGCATTTTTTTTTAGTCCTGATAACAGAAAGATATTATCTTTGTGTGATTATGAACCTTTGGAACTGTTATACGAGCATAGAATAGAGAAAACGATAAAGTGAGACACAGATTGTTTTGGTCGTTGAAACACTGATCTTAATCATGGCCATTTTGAGTTATTGTTCAAATCTGCATTTCAAAGAGGTCGGAAATGAATATGGGAAACAAATGATGACTCCTAGGAAAGGTTAGAGTTGAAAGAATGAAAGAGTGAATAAAGGGATCAGATAAGAAAAGGCGAACCGACTTTTTTTTAAAAAATTACGAAAGCTATAGACTTTCCTTACATCATATCATCGAGGAAACATTCCCTTGAAGTAATTTCACTAAAGATAATACTTCATTTACGGCACTTTAAGGCCGGTGTGTGTGTGTGTGTGTGTGTGTGTGTGTGTGTGTGTGTGTGTGTGGTCTCTCTCTCTCTCTCTCTCTTCTCTCTCTCTCTCTCTCTCCTTTTCTAAGTGAAACTCTCTCTGAGAATTTGATAGCCTAGCTAAAATCTTTCATGGCTCCGTCTTCATAGGTTCGAAGTCACTGTCTCGGAGATTTTATTTCATTTTACAGCCAGACGCTTGGATAAATAAAAAAAAAATGAAAAAAAGCTCAATTTCCAGCGAACCTCATCGCTCATTTTCTTTTCGAGAAGGGGTGAAAATGTTTGCCGTGGGTACTACCTCTTTCTTGCTCTTAATACCTCTTTCTTTCTTACTCTGCCTCTTTCTTGCTCTTAATACCTCTTTCTTTCTTACTCTCGGCCATTATCCCTCGTGGCCATTGTTGTCTTCGCCTCAGCCGTTATCTTTTATTTTCTCCGCGTGATGGCCGGTTCTCTTTCGCTCCCTCATTTCCTGTATATCCTCGCCGTCATTATCGTCGTCTTCGGCGTCATTTCCACCGTTTCCCAATCGGGGGTTTCCCAAGTCTGTTAGTTAGAAGTGGTCCCGGCAGTGTACTGTTGACGTTCATGTGGTAATTTGTTCGTAATTTGTGTGGTTGTATTCGTAATCACGTAGGATTTTATTTCAGATTATTCGTATCCTGTATTATTTGCTCTGCTCTAAATGTGGTCTCTTGTGATGTAGGTCAGATTTTTAATAGCACCTGTTTCTCTTTGCATTTTTACTTGATTAATATACTCAACTGAAAGTTTAGAATTTGGTGATAACGTAATTTCGTATATTAATTCAGGATTATTCTTTCCAGGTATTCGTCAGATCTGTTTTCGCTAAACAGTTTTCTAAGTTACTCTTTATCTTGCTGTACTTAGGCTTAATGGCTTCATTTCCTTGATTATCTTAAATATCAAAATGTTTAAATCCCCACAGGAAACTTTGTAATGTTTTATTAGCTATGTACGTTAACCCAGGCTCGGCGTCCTTTATGAAGTCTCATCTCCCTTTTTTTTTTTTAAACCTCTTAACTTTTTCATCGTTTCATTATTTTCTCTTTATTCTCTTTCATCATTTCGTTTTATTGCTGCGCGAGTCATCTGGTCAGGACGTTAAAATCGATCAAGGGGGATGGGGGGGAGGGGGGGTTTCGTCCGTGCGTTGGAGGAATATGGCCGAAACCCCCCTGAAGGAAGGATTTTCGCCTCCCGTTTTGGTCTACCAGGTTTGAATGAGAGGAAATCTCAGATCGTCTTGGATTCTTTTGCACCAAAGGGAGTATGACGTTTGATGGCCGCTGATGCCTGTTCTCGAGTTTCATGGCGATTCTTCCTGTTCGAGCGTTTCGTCGTTGGTGCAGCTGGAAATGCATCACATGTACAAAAAAATAATGAATGGTTTAGGAATTACGAATACCGTCAGTTACCGAGCATTCATCACGCTCTAATTCATTTCTTTAAGCACATAATCATAATATGCGGATACATCTGAATCGCCATTACTATTACTTATGATTTGTATAAGGATTACTTCTTTTTGTACCGCAAATCCTCCAATTTTGAAGTCTAATCTCACGTTTCCTCCGTCGACGGTGTCGTCTGGCTCCTCGCCTCGTCCCTCGGACCATGTCAATGTATTTTTCTTCATCTGTCTTCACTGTCGGCCTCTTATTTTTCCCGGCTATCGATCGGATGCATGCAGTCAGCCCTGCTAATTCAACGTCCGTTTGATACGAGGTGGTCTGTTTTTTCCTTTTTACCCATCTGCGTAAGGTATTTTTGTCTTTCTATTCTACGATACACTTACGGTCCATTTGCTTTCTAGTGAACTTTCGTTGTCTGCCATTTATTCATCGATATTTTTTCTTTCGTATTTATTCATTTCACTTTATTTATTGTTTTTATTCATTGATATGTATTCACTGACATCCATTCATTGAAATTTATTCATCCCAAGAATATAGTACGTTTCCATCCAATGCCCACTAACAAATTTGTAAGGAGAACGCTCATATCCTCGTCAGTAATGAGACACTGAATATGAATAAATACGAATTCAGGCAATATCCGAGGGGACCAGATTCCCTCAGTCCTCGCCCCGAAGGAGAGAGAGAACCAGACACGAACACTGAAATCTGTAGTTGCTGTTAATTTCCGATATATGCTTTATTTCGAAAGTTTCTATTTCGAATGGTTTATTCATCTAGAATCTCTTTTTTTTCTTACTGTTTCACCTCTGATCAAGTGGTCGTTTGTAATGTTACCATCAGCTTACAGCAAATGTATCGCTTTCCAATTTCAATGTCAGTTATAAGAAAATAAAATTTCAATGTCAATTATAAGAAAATAAAATTTGTAATAAAGGAGAAAAAAAAGGGATCTCTCCTCCATGCTTTCAAACAGGATGATGCTCCAGATTGAAAATGTGTATATCTTGCTGTTAAAACTCAGTTTGTGGAACTTGTGATTTAAGCAATTCAAGAGGAAATTATGATGCCATGGTATGAAGAGAGAGAGAGAGAGAGAGAGATAGTGGATTAACTCTAGTCTCAGTGAGATCTGAAAAGGCGTCACAGGAGGTACTTTCGTATGCATTTAGTGAAGTAATTGTGGCATTTTTTAAAATATTTCTTTTATCACATGGAGTAAACTGTTATTTTTCATTTCGCTGCTTAATGAATACAATACTCTTAATTGCGTAGGTTTATTTGCAGTGTTTTGAGGTCATTAGCAGTTTCGTTTCGTCAGTCGTGTATTTTGAATCACTATTCGTATTTTCGTTTAGATTTCATTTATTATTTGCGTTTATTTCACACATACATACACACACACATACATACGTTAGAATATGCGTTTGTGTTTCTGTCTGTTTATAAGATGTGCTGTTTGTTTTTTGCATCCTCTAGGATAACGGTAAGCTTGTGTGTTCATTTTCAGAGCATGAGGAACAGCAAGACAATTTTGCTGTTCTCAAGTACAGAACAACCGTTATCTTAATAGAATTTTTAATTGATAACCTGTAAGCGTGTTAACCCCACGTGTATGTTTTCTGGCATACAGTATCCTCTACTTTTCCCAGAAAGGCGCAATTACGGTAGAAGTGTATGAAGAAGAAACAATATTTGCAGATTATCCTTTCTAGGCATTTTTAATCAAGCTCATTCCGCCGAAACGAGAAGGACTAGCCCCCCCCTCCCTCCTCCATCCCTCCCCCACCCTCACCCCTCTCCCCTCCCCCACATCTCACGGGAAGGGTCTTAGAACCTTATCCGATTAAAAGTTTAACTTTAAATTTACTGGAACTCTTAAGAAGCCTCCCGTGCCCTTCACCATTGAGTAATGGTGAATGGTGGGTGGGGGCGGGGTCGAGTCCTCTTTGTGATAATTTTCCCTTGCCAGAATATCTAGCCTAAATGTCAATAAGTCTTATTTGCTCTCTCCTCAACTCAGACACAGATTGTGGGTTCAAAGAAGTAGGCCGAGTCTGATATTTTTTGGGATATAAGAAAAATATCAA
Organism: Macrobrachium nipponense; assembly: GCF_015104395.2. Taxonomy (NCBI): domain Eukaryota; kingdom Metazoa; phylum Arthropoda; class Malacostraca; order Decapoda; family Palaemonidae; genus Macrobrachium; species Macrobrachium nipponense. The sequence continues at coordinate 33,104,073 of NC_061106.1, forward strand.
CGATTTCATGTGCGGGAATGAGGAAACTGAGCGGGTTTTTTTTCTTCCTGGAAAGACCTTTCGAGTTTTAATGGTCGCGTAAAAGGTAGTTGTAACTGTGATTAAAAGTTGGAGGAAGACTAGATTTTTACTGGGGATGTTGGTGTATGTATGTATAATTTTTGTGTGTGTATACATACATACATACATACAATGTATCACATCGATGCCATTTTAGATTTCCTGAATAAATTCTATATTTTTTTTTTCAAATCCAGGATGGATTTAGATGTCTTTAGTTAGGGATGAGAGAGAGAGAAAGAGGAAAAATGCTCCGTTCATTTATATGTGTGTACGTGTGCGCGTGTACGTTTGAAAGGTTCTTATCTACACTAGCCGCGTTGAATAGACATTTCCAGTTACTTTTACTCGTAAAGTCGAAATTGAAAGCCGGACGGTTATAGAAATCTAGCGGGGCGGGAACAGAAAGAGAATTAATTCCAAGTTAAGTGGTTCAGAGGAAGTGGTGACAGTCTCCCTAAAATATCAGTCTGCTTGGGAATGCGATTTTATGCTAATGAAAGGTGGAATCGTTAGGAACTGGAGCGTCTGTAGTTGGTGGCTTCTTTGGCTAAACTGATAGTAGCAGAAGTAGGGGATATATTGATAGAAAATTAATTATTAGTCAAGTTTCTTCTTGAGTGCTTGACAGACTATAAAATGTAATGCTGCGTCACGTACTGCTTATTGCAATAGCTAGTTATATCTTTTTCTTCATAAATATTCATTCTTATATTGTTGCATGTCAGACTATAAAATGTAATGCTACGTCACGTACTGCTTATTACAATAACTAGCTATATCTTTTTCTTCATAAATATTCATTCTTATATTGTTGCAAGAGCCTAAAATATAGGAAGGAATTCATAATGAAACTGGCATATTAAAAGGGACGACGCCAATTCATTCCCCTGACCGCAGTTCCCAGCTCGCTCTTGTTAAGGTACATGAATTATTGATGTAGACGGATGCGACCAATTAAACGCTGTTGTAGCTGTTGCCATACAGACAGTTGTTCTCTCCCCCGTAAGCTATTGTGTCCCCTTCCGACCTCCGGTCCACCTCTGTCTCTGAAAATACGACGCGCTGCTGGTCAGACCGTAAAATGTGCTTGTTATTAAACATTCTTCTTAACCCTTTTTCATTGGTGCTTCCAAAGTCATATTCGCAACGGCATGTATGTATATACCGTCGATACAGGTGAATATTCCTCCAACCCCCCCAACCAATCCCCACCCCCCACCCGATCCACTCCCTTTGAAAATAGATTTATTTGTGTTTTATGGCCACCAGCTGCATTCGGGACTTATTCAGCAGTCATGAAATTGTCATGATTATTTTGTGTCGTGTTTGGACGCCGAAGGCCTAATGATTATTCCAACTTTGACATTTTATGAGCACGTGCTTCCACAACATTTTCCCCCCATTTTTGTCACAGTAAATTTCAAACTCATTTTTTTCTTTTTCTTTTTTTTGGGGGGGAGGGAGGGCGGGGAGGGGGGGGGGGGCGAATGTCACGACCGAGAACGGAATTCCCCATTAACCAGGTTATGCCTTTGATGCAAACGATGATTGTGCACATTTTAATAGGAACGGTTCCATGCTGTGGGATTTCCACGGATAAATATTGATGAGCATGCAATGATCTCCTAATTGGGTAAAGTGAAATATTTATCACAGAACTGCGTACACCACGATCCCAGGAAATATTGTTTTATTTAGTATTAAATGCAATACATATCATGCCTTTATGCCTTCGTATATTTCGGCATTTTCTTTGACATTGAAGAGAAAAAAAACATAATTGCCATGACATCACTAAGGCCGAGAGAAAAAAGCATTATTGCCATGACATCAATAAGGCCAAGAGAAAAAAAACATTATTGCCATGACATCACTAAGGCCAAGAGAAAAAAAGGCATTATTTTATGACATCACTAATACCAAGAGAAAAAAAAAGCATTATTGCCATGACATCACTAAGGCCAAGAGAAAAAAAGGCATTATTTTATGACATCACTAATACCAAGAGAAAAAAAAAGCATTATGGCCATGGCATCACTAAGGGCCAGGGCGACTGTAAATGATAATTTCACAAGTATTCCAGTGAAATTATAGTCCATTCTTCAAAATCTTGAATGATTCTCTATTGGTATCTCTGGATGGAAAGAGGATACTACCGCAAATTCCCCTGTCATTATATGAAACTTGAGCTATTACTTTTCCTCCTTTGCCAAGGAAGTTATTATTGTAATGAAAGAGAACTGAGAGTTTCCGTTTGTGTTGTGAGATTATGATGTCGGCTTGAAAAAAAGTGCGGCTTTCTTTATAAAGGAAACGAAAGACAATAACTTATTGTGAAAATATGTAATTATTATAATGGGAACGAAGGACAATAACTGATTGTGAAAATATAGAATTATTATAAAAGGAACGAAGGGGAAATAACTGATTGTGCAAATATAGAATTACTTGAGAGATATACCAGACATGAAGCTGCTCTGGTGTTTTTGACAATGATGTGGACTGAGCAATGCACAGAGACAGTCTTTACCTCATTTTTAGTTACCTGTAAAAGAAAGCTACTGAGATGGCTATTTATCTGTCCGTCTGCATTTTTTCTCTCCGCACTTAGATCTTAAAAGATAAAAATAACTGAGTCCTGAGGCTAGAGGGCTGCAAATCGGTATGTTGATCATCCACCCTCCAATCATCAAACATACCAAATTGCAGCCCTTTAGCCTCAGTACTCTTTATTTTATTCAAGGTTAAAGTTAGCCATGATCGTGCGTCGGGCACCGCTATGGGTTCCAACAACACAGGCTACCAATGGGCCGTGGTTGAAAGTTTCGTGGGTCGTGGCTTATACAGTATTATACGTTGTGCTGTAAACTCGATTTCGCCGAAGAAACTTCGACGCATTTTTTACTTGTTATATTTGTAGCTCAGTTATTAAATACCTGATTGTTATAGTTGTAGGGCAGTTATTAAATCATGGGTTTTAGTTATTTTGCGTCTTTAAATAGCATTCCCCCAAGTTTTCATTATAGTCGAGTAATTTTGAGCGACTTGAACGGCACAACTCTGCGCCTCTTTATATCTGGTGACTGTTGTTCCTTTAATTGTTTTTTAAAGGGGGCATTTACAGTTGGTGGCATAGTGGAATTATCACGTCTTTCAAAGTTTGGCAGCGTCTGGGAGGAGGAAGGTTGGGAAGGAGGGAGGGAGGGAGGCGGCGTCTTTTGTTGGAGTTTGTTGGCTCAGGAATGATTATAAAAGTTTTAGTTGATGTTTCGTAAAACTTCCACCGATTTTATCCCTCGAATGTATTGTTTAATGGTAAGGGATCTTTTGCAGTATGACCTTGCATTTGTTTATGTTTGGTTTTATTCAATTTTTTAATTTTTTATTTATTTATTTATTTATTTATTTATTTATTTGTTTGTTTGTTTATATTGTTTAATGGTAAGGAATCTATTGCAGTATGACCTTGCATTTTTTGTTTGATTTTACTTAATTTTTTATTTATTTATTTATTTATTTATTTATATTGTTTTCATGGTAAGAAATCTTTTGCAGTATTACCTTGTATTTATTGATTTATATTATTTTCTTTATTTAGTTTATTTGTTTTTTATTTATTTATATTGTTTAATGGTAAGGGGTCTTTTGCAGTTTGACCTTGCATTTGTTTTTGTTTAATTTTATTTATTTTTTATTTACTTAATAATTTTTTTTTTGCATCGTTCCGTGCCGCCGGGTTACGTATTAATAGCTACGCAATATTATTTACTTATTAATGAATTTATTTTCGTCTTCAGCGGCAGTTTTTGGATGTCCGTTTTTACCAACGTCAAACTAAAAATGTCAGCTCCTTACAGACTCTGGCATTTCCTTTTCTACAGAGCTGCCGGAAACAGCGAATTTTCTACCCTGAGCGAAGAAATGAATAGCCTTATCATCTCGGTGTTAACGTAAGCGGATTAAGGCTTGATTAATGGTGGCCATTTTGAATGTCCTGTTGAAGAATTTTGCAGCCGAAATGTGCGCTCCATGAAAAGGCTAATTTTTCTACCCTTCGCCTGCGCTCTGGGAATTGTTTTCTCTCTCTCTCCGGGCTGGCTGTCGGTTTGTCTTTCTAATGTCTTTCTCTCTGTCTTTCCCACCATTTTCGCTTCGTACTATCGGGAAGGGCATAAATTTGAAAACGAAAATAATGAGGATTACTGCTAAGTTTAGGTTAAGCAATTATTCTCAGTCCAAGCTGGTGGTGTTTAGGTCCTGTATATACATCAAATTTCATATCCATTTTGTTTCAGTAGTTCAAATAAATTGCGAAAGGTTAAAGTATGCGGGGATATTTGACCAAAACGAAATCTTTCGTTTGATTGGATGCTAATGTTGTGTGTAATTCTTTTACGAATTACTATGAGTAGGCGCTTACAATTCGTAATTATGTATTCCCTTTGCATTTTAACATTTTTCATGAATATCTGGACGTATTTCATAAACACCTCTTGAGTTTGAAATGCGTTCTTCGGGTCAGATCGGTAAGGCTAAATTTAATTACGGAGTTCAGATTGTTTTGTTCCGTTTTTATCTCTTTATCTGTTTATTGATTAATTTTTAAAATTGTTTTAATTTTATAACTGATCGCTTATTTCTGTACTTCTTATTGCCTACTGCTACTTTCTATGAACACCTTATTATTTGGAAGCTTGAATTTCAAGTCAGTGGCCCGTGTCGGCTTGTTCCATATGGATAGGGTTCATCATCTGAATAGTAATAATAATAATACATAACCGATGGATTCTAAGTATTTAGGAGGTGAATTAGAGCAAATTCAATAATCTTGTTCTTTAATAACAACATTTAATTGTATCTGTCGGTGTTTTCCTGCTTTATTTCTGCCTTGCAAGATGTTGTGCAATATATGCAAGAAGCACACTTTCCATTTAACGTTGTTAGTGTAAATTTCACTATTTAATTTTCATGCGCTTATGATCTATCTTTTTCAAAAAATCATGCAGATAAATCATTCATGTACCAGAAAGGAGAAAAGCATAGCAGAGGGGTTAAATGTTACATTAGACTGATGTGTCTCACAATTATTCATACATCACTAATTGGGTTTTTTTTTTTTTTAGTTTTTTTAGAGAGTTTTATCTTGCACTGAATACGCCCACCCTTGGTTACGCTTTAAAGTTAATAAAAGGAGCCTCTCTCTCTCTCTCTCTCTCTCTCTCTCTCTCTCTCTCTCTCTCTCTCTCTCTCTCTCTCTCTCTCTCTCTCTCCGATGAAATTGTAAGGATTGTAACGAGTTATTTAATAAAGTTGGAACAGAGCTCAGGAAAGAAAAAAATTAGCAAATGACAATAAAAGACTTTGCTCCATTAAATATGAATGATATTTTTGCTTCTGTTTATTATCGTGTCTATCACATTTCAAAATACGTAACTGTAGAGCATTGTATTCATCAGCGAAAGAGAGGCCCTGCAATGGAAGTTGTACTAGTGTAGCGAAATTATTAGTTTGCGAGAATTTTGCTTTTAAACTAAGTATTCCAGGAAGGTTAAAAATTTCATTATTTCTGTTTTAATTGGTACAAAACATTTTAATCTTAATGAAATTCCTCGAATTCAATCACGTTTAAAATTGCCTTAATTTCATATATAACCAGATGAAGTTTATGATACATTATTATTTTGTATTAAATTAAACTGGACGTATGAAATAAAATGGTTTTGTAAAAAAAAATAATAATAATAATAATTGCCGTGTACTTGATAGTCCCAAGTTCCAGAATGTTGTCCAGAATCATTGAGTATTACATTGGCGACACGATTTGGAATGGAAATTAGGAATTGTTCCAAATATGACCAGGAGTCAAAATAGGAATCAGCTCAAATTGTCATTGATCTTTATTGCTTATTTTTATTTATTTATTTATTTATTGTGAATGTGATTCTGCAGTTCACCTTAAATGGTTCTGATATATCTTCAAACGCTTCTATGCAAGTCATGATAATTAGAAATAAAAAAACATTTCTGGCTTAGGATTTAAGATGTAAAAAAAGATATTGTTTCCAAATTCACACAGTAGCAAAACCACCAATTAACGGTAGTCGCAATAAACATAATGGTGGTTATGATACTGATGTGATCATTTGCGCAATATTGACCAATAGTCAGCCAGGTATTATTAAAATGAAATTATGTTAATTTAGAAAGCATTTCATTTTATACAGCAGTCAAATATTCCCTTTTTTTCCACTCAGGTAGATTTGGTAGCTCTAACTGCATTTCTCTTTTGATATCATTCAGCCTTATAAATCCTAATATTCTATGATTATTAGAATATAAACTAACCGATGAATTCAACGTGGTGTTTATCACTGCCAGCTTTAAAATGTGATCATATTGATAGCGTCTCACGAGCAAAAGATTAATTGTCATTAAGTAGAAATTATTAGTAAGGTATTCATTACTCACTATCTCGACGAAGGGAAACTGAATAGAGTTCTTTAAAGAAACGAAACAAACCGCTGTGCTATGGCCATGAACTTCCTCGACTTCTCTTTTGCGTACTTTTTTTTTTCCTCGCTGCTTCCATACTCTGACCTATCCGTTTTTACGCATGATGTGGAAACAAGAATGCGATAAATAGTGATAATGATTACTGTAACTGTAATTGTAACTGCCGAGTGCAGACATTGCTGTTTTTTTTTTTTAAATTCATAGAATCACATTTATCACAAGTAGTGCCAGTTTCAAAAAGCTCTTCTCTCAACATGAATAAGCCCTTGCTTTAAATTTGTGTATTACCTAATTAAAAGAGCAAAAATCATTAATATGTAGTACTTGCAGTATGATGAGGCACTGAGATATAGAAGTTTGCATTTATTTATGTGCGGTTTGATATCCATAGGATATCGAAGGACTACGTTACCGTCTGGTCCGTGTGAGATCACCCATATTTCCATGTGAATCGATAAAATGAGAATAGCGCTTTAGGACCAATGAGCGCTAGAAGGGCCGTGAGGATATGTGGTTCCCCTTGAACTCTCTGAGTGGGCGGGGCTTAATGACGGCGTAGGTGAAGTTATTAAAGAGCAACAACGCAAGTCTCTCGTTACTCAGCACCTTTTACCAAGTCATCGGGTAGGCCGCTCCGAAGTGTAGTTGTTGTTTTTCGTTGTTTACCTAGTGGTCTCTCTTTTTTTTTTTTTTTTTGCGGTTTAAATTTATTAGCGTTTCGGGCGTGAGGGTTTGCGAAGAGCTATAAATCTTCAGCCCACCAGTGTTTACATTATGCTGGTTTTTTAATGAATTGGCTGTTCACGTGGCTTTCCGCGTGTTTGATATCTTCCAGCTGTGAATCCGTACAGTGTAGTATGGTGATGCACATATTCACCGTGTCGGTAGATATGATGCTTACCGTATGAATTCGTAACGGCATCGTGCTGGCATTGCTGTCGAGGTTATGTAACGATGTTACTGATTTATTTATTTATTTATTTATTTATTTTCAAAAAAGGAATATCGTCTTTTGTACCTCATTGTAAGCTACATCACTTTTATTGTCATTTTCGGTATCACAGCAGTAGTCTCATATGGATTCAGACGCCGCCTATCTCCCAAACTCTCGTCGTCTCTGACCCAGCTTCTTTTGCTGTAGTATCGATGGTCTCTTTTTGCTGCCTCTTTGTTCCTGAATACTTTTCCTTTTTTTTCTCAAATCATTTAAGTACAATCCCCTTCATGACTTTCCCGCCCAAGGTCGACGAACCCGGCTTGCGATTTCCTCAGCTTCCTCTTATTTCACGCAGGTCAGATAGATGAAAGGAAGAAGATTCAATTTTGTTTGTGTATTTTATGCTATTGAAAGCTCTCTCTCTCTCTCTCTCTCTCTCTCTCTCTCTCTCTCTCTCTCTCTCTCTGGTTTGCAATTTTCCCTTCAAAGGGAAGCAACGGAGCATGTCATCTCATTGTGCGTTCGGACCCCGTTCGCTCAGATTCGATTCTGTTGTGACAGGGCGAATCGGCCTCATCCATCCATCCATCCATCCCGTCCTCGCTTCATCCATCCATCCATCCTTCAGGGCCTTCCTTTTCTCATGTTGCGTCCTTCTCTTGTTGCCGACTTGCGGTCTTATTATTACTATTCCGATTTTAAAAAATCCTCATAGTAGCACGAGCCTTCAAATGGAGAAACAAATCCACAGTTATGTAAATGTACATATATTTCAATTTAAAAGCATCAAAGATAGCTTTCGGGAATCTGGGAACCGAACAGATTCCCGAAAGCTATCTTTGCTGTTTTTAAATTGAAATATATGTACATTTACGTAACTGGATTTGCGTCTCCTCTATTCCGATTATCATGTTTTATATTATTTTACCGTCCAGCAAGTGTTTTTACTGTAATTTTCGTTCTTGTCTGCCCATCCCCCCCCTCCTCCCCCCTCCCCCCTTCTCTCTCTCTCTATTTTATTTATTTTTACCATCCAGCATGTATTGTTGCTGTGATTTTCGTTCTTGTCTGTCCAGCCCCCTCACCCTTACCCTCTCTCTCTCTCTCCTCTCTCTCTCTCTCTCTCTCTCTTTTATATTATTTACCATACAGCATGTGTTGTTGCTGTGTTTTTCGTTCTTTTCCGTCCACCACTCTCCCTCTCTCTCTCTCTCTCTCTCTCTCTCTCTCTCTCTCTCTCTCTCTCTCTCTCCAGTTTATTCTTCGTCCTTTATTCCCCCGATATCCGTTTTGTATCGATCCCATCCATGTCTTCAAACAAAACGACTGACTTGTGTCCAAATTGTAACCAAAGGCTCAAAGTCATTTCTGGCAAATGCCTCTTTATTTCTCAATCCTGTGTAATGCCTCTTCTTTCTTTAAAATATATCTTTTTTCGAATTTGACTTTTTTCCTGTTTTTGTAAGCTGGTCGAAAAAGCGCTGACGTCAAGAGTGTGTGTGTGTGTGTGTGTTTTTTTTTTTTACTGCAGTGCTCTCGTTTACTTTTTTTTTATTAGTGTGTTTTTCCAAAACGTAGGAGCTCATACCTCAGTGATGTTGTTAGCTTCTATCAGAGCAGTCCTGTCACATTTTTTTTTTAATCTGGTTATTTTCTTTTAAAAAATTGAATAAATCTTTTTATTGCAAAATTAATCTGTATGAAAAATCTGAAGAATCAGTGGCTTATTTTTTAGCATATGTTACTGGAACTAGCACGTAATTTAGAAGGAAAAAACTGAATATTTAAGATTAACCTGTATATGTGGTAACACTGTAAATAATAAATCATAGGTAATATTGAAGATAAACTGGTGGAGCTCGTGTCAGCATTTCTGCCATTGTTCTTAGGTTCTTGAGAGAGAGCGCGTCAGATAAGGCAACGTTCAAAGCGAAGAGGTTCTTCAGGCTGTCAGATCACTCCAGCTGACTGAGGAGAAGTCGGTTATAAGTCAAGGCGTACTTAAGACTTTCTGAGGGAATTGTGGTTAACTAATCGTCAGGGCGACTTTGCTTCCAAGACTTTGCAGAGGCGGTTCACGTAAATGGAGTTGGAACCTATTGATATCTGGGAGGTGGAAGTTACAGTTTCTCTCTTTTTGTGTTTATCTGTCTTTATCTATATAACTATCTACATATGTATCAATCTGTTTATCTGTCTATCAGAATTATTGTTATTGTACAAATCCAGTCTTTTTCTGAAATCCCTTGAAGCTGCGTTTTTTTTCGACATCTTATATAATTTTACCTGATTGCAATCTTATGACTCGGTATGATTTGAAAATGTATTCAAAGAATTGTGGATTTCCAAGTGATACATGTGGAATAAATAAGACATATTAAAGATCACAACATTTCGCGTCAGATTGTTTGCATATATTAGATTGCTTTAGATAATATGATGCTTTAATACATACATACACATACAAACACACACACATATATATACTACATATTGAAGGTTATTCTTTCCCTTTCTTTCATAGATACTTCAGATCGCAAATTGAGGCATGCAGAACTTTCGTTGATTGTTGAAAAGGGGCTCGCCTTTTGAAATGGGATAGGGTGTCGACAAAAAAAGCTAGGCTAAAAATTAAGTTATTATTTTATCTAGCTCATTTCATAGATCAATTATTGTCGATATTTTTTACTGTTAACCCGCATGCTCGCAAGCATTCGTGGCTCATGCATGCAACACACGAGCAAAAGCCCTTACCCTCGCCAGCCTCTTTCGGTTTGGCCTCTCTCCCTCCCTCCGACTTTGTAAAGCCTTTCACCCTTTGAAGTTTAACCCCATTTACCCCCAGTCAGGTGTGCGTCTTCCCCGTTATGCGTCACCAGCTTTGTCTAGCGTTGATGCATGGCTTCCCTTTGGAAAGATGTCACCACCTGCTGAGTGTCTGTCGTACTCGAGTCAAGTTTTTTTTTTTTTTTTTTTTTTTTTTTTTTTTTTCCCTCCCTCGGTATATATAATATACTTCCACTCGCCTCCGCGAAGAAAAATTGTGAAAGGTTATTTTTATTTTGGGGGGTCCTTCGGATGTGTCTTTGCCTCCCTTGCATTTCTGAAGACGTCTGTTCGAGAGTCACAAATACGATCACGTCTTCAGTAGAGCTGCTCTGCCATGAATTTGTTATTTGTCTAATCACTTCCCTTAAGGTTTTTTGCAGCGTCCTTTCGGCCCTTAACTGCAACCCCTTTCATTCCACTGACCGTACCTCCGTTCATATTCTTTTTCTTCCATTTTACTTTCCACTCTCTCCTAACAATTGTTTCATAGTGCAACTGCGAGGTTGTCTTACTTTATCAATTTTCCATTCAGCACTGAATGACCTCATAGGTCCCAGTGCTTAGACTTAGGCCTAGATCTCGTATTCCTTCCTATTACTTACTCTCCCTTTAGATTTCAGTTTGTCTGAATATGAAGGAGACTTCTCAAGTTTTTGTGGGAGATAAATTGGTATATTAGAAAAGCAATCTGGTTTCTGCGGCAGATAATTGGATTTACACACTAGTTTTTTCTTGCTTATTAATTATTTATGCTACTAATGAAATTATACATTTTTATTTTTGTATTGAAAAAATAAGGAATATATATGTGTGTGTGTGTGGTATATATATATATATATATATATATATATATATATATATACATACATACATACATACATACACTCATACACACACACATATATATATATTATATGTGTGTGTGTGTGTGTGTGTGTGTGTGTGTGTATGTTATGTATGTATACATTCATGTGTGTGTGGATTATGATAATTGCGATTTTCATTGTTTGATGTTTTGTGTGTAAGAAAAAAAAACTCTGGCAAATAAAGTTGATTTGTTGCTCTCTTTAAAACTGTTTCAGAATGGAGAGAATTTACATATTTTAATTAGAATGAGTTTCAGGGAAACCTTATCTTTTTAACTTCATGAACAGCCCATAGGGATACATCTCACAGCCAGAATTTTCCGTTATGCCCTGTTTTTTTTTTTTTTTATGTCATATTACAAAGAACATTAATTTGCGTTTTGTGCACGTGGCTCCATAGCAATACGCGTCTAACTGCATTCACATTGTTTATTTATTGTCCTTTGTGGATGGATGAATCGGCATTTGCAACTGAGATGGCTTTCATAATTTTCGACGCTGTTATCCGTAGCAATTCTTCGGGAGAAATTTGCGAACGGGAATCCTGTATGCTTTTGTTGAATTACCTCATGGAAATTAATCTGGTTTGCATAAGGGTTCGTCTAAGGGGAAGCTATTGTTTGTCTATCACAGTTATTCAGCTCCCTTTGTTGCAAGATATCAATAGTGGAAAAATTATGGACAGTTACAGAGAAGCGGAAAGGGGTAGAGGTGCATATCACGTATATATATCCCCGATGTTACATACGTATGTATAGGATGCAGAGCGCTTGCTTTGAAAGTGGATTGTTTGATTGGTACTGTTCGCAGTTTGTTTACGTTAACGAGTCCTTTGTTTTGGTTCAAAAACTCTTGCAATATCCGTTGTCGACAGTAAGGTAATTTAAGTTTGGAGCTGTATATACTAGATGTTATCATGGCCTAGCAAGACGTGAGACATGCGTGTACTCAGGGCGGGAGTTTATATATTAGACATATAAAGCCTTCGGGATTGTATATTTCAGCATTAAAGTTTCATTGGCTATGTCTCAAATTGTCGAGATATTCTTCTGTTTTAGGATCTGAAGTATTAGCTATGCATAACACTCAAGCGCCGCTTTGTTATTCTTACCTATCTTGATTTTTTTCGAGTTTTATTGTGATTGGTCTTACTTTTAGAAAACGTATGTATGTATGTATGTATATGTATGTGTATGTATATATATATATATATATATATATGTATGTATGTATATATATATATATATATATATTATATATATATATATATATATATATATATATATATATATATATAGACACGTCTTTAAAGATAAAACCAAATCACACGAAAATACGAAAAAATTAAGAAAGGTAAGAATATGTATTATTTGTTTGTGTGCTGGGAGATACCCCGTGACCATTATTTTGCATAAGTGGTTGGGGTTTGTTTGCATCTAATGGGTCTATAGAACCCATTTAAATACCATTTCTGAAACCTTGGGTTGTGGCTGTCTCGTTCCAATTTGGGTTTTTGTGAATAACTGTACAGTAATTCACTTTACTTTGCTTATCAAAATGTTTTACCATTCATTTTTCTATTTTTCACTTATAATTTTGCATATAACCTTTCCGTTTATGTATTCATTCTATTTATCCATCCGTATGTATGTATGTATGTATATATATATATATATATATATATATATATATATATATATATATATATATATATATATATATATATATTCGAATTTGAGTTTTGGTTCCTGTACATAAATGTAGAGTAATTCACTTTTTATTACTTATCAAAAAATTTTTACCATTTATTTTTCTATTTTTCACTTATTTTTAGATATAAAACATGTCTGTCTATCTATCCATCCGTGTGTATGTATGTGTATGTATACACATATTTATATGTATGTGTGTATTAATTTTATGTCTTTCCTCTTCTCTGTTCTTTATCCTTCACCTGGACATTCTGTTCTATATGTGGCCGTTCGGCTTGTTAAAAAACGTCTGCACACTTTGAATATTTATAACAGCAATAATAAACTTAATAGGGTGAACTTCCTGGAAAATTTAATCTACGTATTTTCACTGCTGACGTGCAGCATTTGTATCCACACCTATCAACAATGACACCTAACTCCGGAGGCAAGTCCCTAGTATTGCACCTGGCCGGTGATATTATTTTTTAGATTTTTTATTTATTTATTTATGTTTTTGGCCATGCCCCTAGGTTAGGTTAGATTAGATGTGTCTCCTTGAAGGTACTTGTGGGAAACGTAATGAGATTATTTTCAGAAAATTTTAAGGTAGATTTTTAAGATAATGGCATCCTGCGTTTATTTCATGGAAAGGTTCCGATACACTGTTACATCTCGGAGAAAATGCATCCCTGATCTATAACTTTTGAGCACCAGGAATAGCTTAATTTCCTGACAATATGGAGAAGGCCATTCAAGAAAGGTAGATGACCTTTTGATAAATTAATTGTGATTTTACCTGAAGTGCGAAATCAAAGCAATGAGTCTTAAGCTTACCATTGATAATACTAAGGGGCTATCTTGAAATTGAATACCTAATAATTAATACCTTTATCTAATAATTAGTCTATGTTTATGAGAGGAAATGCACTTTATTATTACGCATGTACATCGCAGAAATTATGAGTCTTGGACTATCGTGGGAAAGCAAAGAGAAGGATGAAGGTTTTGTTGAGTACGCTCTCCTTTATGGAAGCGAAGTGTGCAGGTTGAATGTGAGTGAAAGAACGTTTTTGTTCAAATTATGAAAAATTAGTAGTAGTAGTAGTAGTAGCAGGTAGTAGTGGAGAGAATACAGTAGGTGAAATATGGATCCGTGGTTTTGAGTTCGTCTGTTTACGCGGAAAGAACGTACGATGTTTAGAAGTTTGTTAAGGACTATGCCAGTGACCGTTGTGTTATTTGTTCCTTTGGATACTCGTCATGTAAAGAGAAACGCTTAATGTCGATATATATATATATAATATATATATATATATATATATATATATATATATATATATATATATATATATATATATATATATACTATATATATATATATATCACACATCCAAATACAAATGTCCTTTGATATCCAATTCGCTCACCTCGGAATTAATTAATATATTTTCATATATGTTAACCGAAGGGGAATTTTTAGTTGATAATAATTTCAATCTCGCGTGAGTTCGAACCACCACCCAGTGAACAGAGGAGAAATAATGACTTCAGTGATGTTATCGACTGGGCCAACAAGTCGATAACAACACTGAAGTCATGATTTCTCCTCTGTCCGCTGGGCGCTGGTTCGAACCCACGAGAGGACGAAATTATTATCAACTAAAAAATATTCCCCTTCGGTTAACATATATGAAAAAATATTATTCCGAGGTAGAACGAATTGGATATTAAGGACGTTTGTAGCTCGATGTATGTATATGAATTGACGGTGATGTGGTAAAAAAATTCATATGTGTATATATATATATCTATATATATATATATGATATTATATATATATATAATATATTCAATAAAACATATATATACATATATATAGTACATATATAACTATACAATATATAATACATATATCTATATCTATATATATATATATATATATTTATATTATTATATATGTATATATATAATATATATTATATTATTATATATGTTTATATATATATATACTATATATATATATATATATGTTATATATATATATATATATATATATTATATATATTATATATATGCATGCATACATACACATACACACACACACACACACACACACACACATTTTATGTGGCCTCATGCGTGAACGGTATAAATCCTCTCGCCAACACCTCCATTACGGCTGTGTCAGGTATTCGGTTCAGAAATGCCGTATCTCGGTTTTGTCTTGTCTTTGTGGAGGAAATGGACGACTTCTTGCGTTAAGATTCTCATCTTCAGGGATTTAGTGAGTTTGAAAAGAAATGCAGTGCCAAATATTATGTATCGTTATCAGTGTTCTTGCTATTATTATTTCTTGGTATTTTTGTTTTTGTTGTTGTTATGTAAGTATGTATGTGTGTATAACTTTACTATTATTATTATTATTATTATTATTATTATTATTATTATTATTATTATTATTATTATTATTATTATTATTATTATTATTATTACATAAACTCCTGATTTCACCAATTTGAGATCAGGCATTCATTATTGTTACTTGGTCTTGATGGTCAATGCTGATTCAAAGCATGCCAGCTGAATTCCAAAGAGTCAGTCAGTTTTAGTTTCTTTTTCTTCATTTGTAGTTTTTTTTTTTTGCAAAATAAACAGTTGAGATGGCCTTGTCTGTCCTTCTGCACATTTTCTGTCCGCGCATTTTCTGTCCACCCTCAGATCTTATAAACTACTGAGGCTAGAGGGTTGTAAAATGGTATGTTGATCATCCACCCTCCAATCATCAGACATCCTAAATTGCAGCCCTCTAGCCTCAGTGGTTTGTATTTTTTTTAAGGTTACATTTAGCCACGATCACGCGTTTGGCAACGCCGTAAGACAGGCCACCACCGGACCGTGGCTGAAGGTTTCATGGGCTGCTTCTCATACAGCACTATATGCTGTACAGAAAATTCGATTGTGCCGAAGAGACTTTTTTTTCTTCAGTATTATGTTTGGAGTATTGCGGCTTTTAATTTTGCCTCCACTCCAGCTTCTTGTCTTCAGTCTTACTGTTAAATCTAATATATATGATATGATTTGTGTGTGTACATGTAGTACATGCATATTCATTTGTTATATTATAGAAAGATTAAGCGCATTACACAGCGTAGGTAGATTGATATGCCATAATTCTACAGGACGAATTTACTGCGTGTGTGTGTATATATATATATATATATATATATATCTATATATATAATATATATATATATATATATATATATATATATATATATATATAATGTATACTACATGCTGTGCGTAAAGATGACATTATTCTTGTTGTTAAATGATTCCAAACAAACAAACAAACAGACGCAGAGAATTTGGGGTATGACGGCGTCATCGTTCCAAGAGCGAAGACGACCATTTCTAGGAGAATAGGATCTCTTTTTCTTTTTCTTACTTTCTCCCGCGCTAAACGCCTCTCTCATTTGGGGGAGCATTATTAGGCTCCTTTAGCGGTTTTTTATTTCTTTCCGTTTTTTTTTTTTTTTTTTTTTTTTTTTTTTTGCGACAGGACTGAAACTGTTTCCTTCCTTTTTCGCAATAAATTGCCCTTTTGCTCTTGTACCATTTTTATTATTTGTTGAGTATTCAGCTAGTTTAGTTCTTTATGCCAAATGTGAAGTATTCAGCTAGTTTAGTTCTTTATGCCAAATGTGAAGTATTCAGCTAGTTTAGTATGGAGTTTGTTTCTTGGCGTTTTATCTTAGGTATGGTTGGAGTACTACTGAAGGATATGCGTATACATTTTTATTTTTGATTTGAGGGCAGTGTTATTCGAACAAGACAGGAGATTATCATAGTTAGTTTTTTTCAACTGAAATACGGTTTGTCCATAAAGTCCCAGTACCATTCTGAGCAATAAATACTTGTAATGGTACAGGGACTTTGTGGAGACCCGGTAAATAGACTTATCGTTCGAAGACTCTCTCTCTCTCTCTCTCTCTCTCTCTCTCTCTCTCTCTCTCTCTCTCTCTCTCTCTCTCTCCTAAAAGTCGTTTATATCGCAAAATGCCCTTTAAATAAATGTACGACGAGCCCTTATCACAAAGTTGTCTTCAGATCTTCAACGAATGTGTTATGGAGGATTGTATGTGGATCCGGGTCATTTAGTCATTGCGTCATTAACTGACCTTTTTTCGTTTATAGGTGACCTCCCTTTCGTGTGTCTTTGGTCATGACCCTCTTTTACGACCCCTTGAATAAATGGAGATGAACGTTCACTTCCGTTGCCTCTTCTGGTCCTTGGCATATTTTTGCTAATTTCGTTGTGTTTAAATAATATATCTGAACTAATACTGTATATCTGAACTGTAAGGAAAGTTGGATGATTTTTATCATCATACTTTGCAGTTCTTTAAACCGATCCGCGTAGGTGTGCTCAAAGAGATAGCGAAATGTTGATGAGAGGAGGCGAGAGTGATGGGAAGCCCAATTTCTACTTCTTTGATTCCTCGGGAATGAGGTTAGTTGAAATGACGGGACGTGAATAACCATTCCTAATTTGGAATGCCATCGCAGGAGTCGGCTTAAGAGTCCTAAACCACTTGACGTAAGAGTTAATTATCCCCCAACTGTCACAAGACCGCAAATCTTGAAGGTTTAGTCACAATGGCCACGTTTGGGGGGTGGGGTGGGATGGGGAAGGGGTCGCGAGATGGGGAATCTGATGGCCTTAGAGGAGCTAATAAGGAAGGCCCGAAATTCATCACAGAAATCAAGAAGAAATTACTTTGCGTCATTGGTAGCTGTGGACTATTCGTCTACGCAGGCAGACGAAAGGTCATTTATTTTTCTCTGCGTGTTTCGAATTTAAAAATGATTAGCTTGATTTGTATATTAAAATACTTTTTTCAATGGGAGAAGAGTTTCTGTATGAGGAAATTTTATTCGTTTGTTCGTAGCTTATGGTATAAAGATTATGATATGTACAAAAAAAGAACTTTCAGACCTGTACTTGAATATTTTAGGGCCTTAGTATTTTTTGTAAAGCATTATTTTATAAATAATGTGGTTAAAGTACCTTTTCCCCCATGGGAAGAGTTTCTGTATGAGGACATTTTTTTCGTTTGTTCGTAGCTTATGGTATAAAGATTATGATATGTACAAAAAAAGATCTTTCAGACGTGTACTTGAATATTTTAGGGCTTAGTATTTTTTGTAAAGCTTTATTTTTATAAATAATGTGGACTACCATAGAACTTCTCTTGCCATCATTCGCTTTTCTTGGCGTTTTCTGATGCTGAGGGCTTCTCATGGCTTCTACTGTCAGTGGTGTCATTTTCTACAGCTATAGTCTTTGACTCTCTTGCATTGTATTTGGCATTGTATTCCTACGAGGCTTTGATCTTTTCCCTCCCAAGGGACAGGTGTGTCATCAGTCAATAGAAATAGAACATAACCTTTGACACGTCGTACCATTCCTTGAAAGTAAGGAAAGTTCATTAGTTTTTCCTGGTCCTTTCTGTCCTTCTGATAAAACATCGACAGTTCAGTGATGAAACAACATTTAACAGTTCAGTGGTGGAACGAATTGCGAAATTTATTTATGCACTTCAACATTGCTGCAGATTTCCTAAGGTTATGACGACTAATAAGGAAGGCATTGTAAAGTGTTGTAAGATATACAATATCTAGGTATGGTTTTGCTGTATATAATTCATCTCTATAAGGTAGCAGTAGAATGTATGCATTATAATACAGGACTGTTTATGACTGTGAGGAATATATTTATTGCAGTTAACATGATATTTTCCGTAATATACATTTTAAAGTATTGCAGAGATTTGTGTTTTCCAACAGAAATCATAAACAAGCACATATTTGTATGTAAGTTTATTAGTTCGTGGCGCGGAGAACATCCGAAATACTGCCCTCCCCCTCCCCCTCCCCCCACCGACAGATATTAAGTACATGCCAAGGCTTTATGATCTGGTGGAAGGAGGAAGTAGTACAGGTACGCTTAATAAGAAAAGATAAAAAAAGGAAAAAGGAATTGAGTAGGGAGAGGAGAAAAAATCTTTGTCCCTCCATTATTTTCCGATGAAAGATTTATGAGCGTATTTTTTGTGGCACGCAAGTCCACATGTAAATTTTTCACGGGATTATTAATGAGTGGAAGCAGAGCGGCGGCAGAATGATGCCCGTGTTTACCAGTAATATATGCCCTTTATCTTTGGACTATAGATCAAAAAGGGAATTGTATTTCCATACTGAATAAGGTTCAACTGAATTGTTGCCCGTCTGTCTGTCAGTCAGCCAGTCAGTGCGGCTACGAGAGAGAGAGAGAGAGAGAGAGAGAGAGAGAGAGAGAGAGAGAGAGAGAGAGAGTTGAGCTCACTTTTTTTTTTAAAGGGGAGCGTCCTTTCCTTTCCTTCGCGGGAAAAAAACAAACAAGCACAATTTTGATCTCTGGGGATCCTCGCCCAGTGATAGCGTTGATACGAGAGGGAAGACCGATATCGTTTCTTACGCTTAGCTTAGCTTTTCTTCTTCTTCTTCTTCTTCTTCTTCTTCTTCTTCTTCTTCTTCTTCTTTATATTTTTGTACGATGAGTTAGCTAACTCTACTTCATATTTCATATTTCATTCCATTCCAAAATACTTTGTTCACACTAGCTTCACTTATATATATTAAAAAACACCTCTTTCATTAAAAACATGCCCGTATTGTATATGCACATGTATATTTTGTTCACGGAAATACGTAAACATAAATTAGGGACAGGTGTGTTTACATTCGTTGAATAACATCATCTTCCAAAGACGTAGATATTCTAGAGGATTTAATTTTATTTATTTATTTTTTATTTATTTTTTTTTATTTTTTTTTTTTTTGCTCAACATACTTTATGGATTGCTTGAATGCCCTTATTGTGAGAAACATGAGAAAGAAAAATGTCCTGTAGGAATACGTTCAGTATATTTGTACATTAGTTTTAGCTAGTGAGTTCTGGAATATTCTGTAACGACAGTTTTCAGTTTTTTATTTTATTTAATTTTTTATATATTTATTTTATTTAGGAACATGATGAAGAAAAATTTCCTGTAGGAATATGTTCAATATATTTGCACTTTAGTTTTAGCTAGTGAGTTCTGGCATATTCTGTAACGACAGTTTTCAGTTTTTTTTATTTTTTTTTATTTTTTTTTTTTTATTTTACCCTTGTTTTATTTTTGGAAGTGGGGAGTTGGGTTAAATAGTGTTTTGAGTCTCAGGCTAATTCAGTAACCTGAAATTCGTAGAATTAGTTTGCTCTGTGTTACTGTTGTGTTGCTGGGTCACTTAATTAATCGTGTTCGGTGAGTGCCGTGGCATTTGTTAACAAAATTCAATTGTGTTTTTAGTGCAAACAGACTTTCAGATGCGCTCCGTGCATCTGCTTTTAACGATCTCTCTCTCTCTCTCTCTCTCTCTCTCTCTCTCTGAATGTCAGTCGTTTCGTCATATTTCGCGTCTAGTGCCATTTTTGAAACTTTGATAATTTTCTTTGCCTCGCAGATGTGGATGAGGTATCATTATTCATGCGAAAGACATGGACACCATGGAGAGAGAGAGAGAGAGAGAGAGAGAGAGAGAGAGAGAGAGAGAGAGAGAGAGAGAGAGAGAGAGAATTATTGTTGATGATGAAGACATTAAAGGGAAATGTTGTTATGACTAAGGAGAGTGTTAAGATTATCGTACATCATGGAGAAATTTCTCCTTCCAGGATGCCTTATTATTATTATTATTATTATTATTATTATTATTATTATTATTATTATTATTATTATTATTATTATTATTATTATTATTATTATTATTATTATTATTATTATTATTATTATTATTATTATTATTATACCATGTCTAAGAACTTCTTGCTTGAACGCAGACTAACAACGAAAGACGAGAAAAGTCATGGTTTGTGTTGTTGTTTGAGATTATGATGGCCTTATGCCAGCACGGGCTCTTGCTCACAGAGCAGCCCGTAGGTCATATGAATATTTTACAGGTGGAAAGGTGAGTTGTAAGGATATGAGGTGAGCCTTTATCATGATCTCAATGGGATATGCAGGTGAGATGCTATGATTTGCAAGTGAAAGGAAGTCATGGCTCTCCTCTGCCTTGCTTTATATATTTACTTAAGGTCGAGAGTCGATTATATGCAATTCACATACACACGATTTATATATATCTTCTCCTTCCTCTTCCTCTTCTTCTTTCTTCTTCTTCTTCTTCTTCTTCTTCTTCTTATTATTATTATTATTATTATTATTATTATTATTATTATTATTATTATTATTATTATTATTATTATTATAACATGTCTAAGAACTTCTTGCATGAACGCAGACTAACAACGAAAGACAAAAAGTCATGGTACTCCTCGGCCTTGCTTTCTGTATTTACTTAAGGTCGAATGTAGGCAGTTCACATACATACACAGATATACATATGAAATCATCATCCCGCTCAATAAGTTGGGCGTTCTTCGAATTCTGTTCCTAAGGAATAGTGTTCAGCATATCGGAGATCTGTCTGGGTCTGGCCCTAGATGCCAGACTGCCCATCGCTCGTGACTGACGTCCGCTTGTTATGGTACGAATGAACGGCATCCTTGGACGCTTGGAATTTCATTAGGCACGATGCACCATCAAAGAAATTTTCGTGGAAATGCCCCCTTTTCATTTTTATTTTTGTTTTCTTATAAATTTTCGTTGTATGTTGCCCTTTTTGCATCGTTCGAAACCTGCATCGTCATGTATCTGTCTTTTTTGGCGAAACTATTTTTCTTGATGTTCGCTCTCGAGTCTGAAGTAATCATGTTGGTTTGGTTGTATTCTCTTTATATTTATATAGTGTTCTATTTGGATAATTTTATTCTCTTTATATTTATATAATGGTCTCATTGGATATTCTGATGATGATTGTTATAGTAGATTCACATCAACCGTGCTTTTGATGTCTAGGCCAGTCCCTTACGACGCTCCTGATTGGCTGCTGATAAGCCAATCACAGGGACGGAAACTCTGTCTCTATCTAGAGTTCACTTGGGTATGTTCTATGTTCCACCTCTCCTGAGAGATACGTCTTTCAGGAGAGGTGGAACATGCATCCTGCCTATGTGAGCTCTCGAGAGAGATTAAGAGTTTGCAGCCCTGTGATTGGCTTATCAACAGCCAATCAGAGCGTCGTAAGGGACTGGCTTGGACATCAAATGCACGGTTGATGTGAATCTACTATAGTATTAAGGAGCATAAACAAGTCAGGTATGAACATCAACAACCTGTTGAAATTTCGAGTGAAGTCTGTCTCGAAACTTCGGAACAAACGGCAGCCTTTTGAATGACAGAGCAGCCGATTCTTCCTTAAACATAAATTGCCAAACTTGTTATCATCAAGTTTTGACTTTCCTTGTGGCGAAATGTTGCTGAGGAAAGAAAGAAAGAAAGAAAGAAGGGAAGGGAAAGGAGGAAAGAAAGGAAGGAAGGAGAAAGCGAAAAAGATCTAGTAAAGGAAAGGCCCCCAACATCCTGTCTGTCGCTTTCTTCATCTGAACTTCGGGAGGTTTTGACCGGTCATTTTTCCTTGGGACGTTTTTTCCCTTTGATTTCTCAAAGTGTTGATTTGCTCCTCAGCTGATGAAGTTTCGTCTGGACGTTTTTGCGCTCTTCTTTCATCTATATTGCAGCCTCTCTCTCTCTCTCTCTCTCTCTCTTTTTTTCAGAAATTGCACATATTCGGAAGAACTGCCACTGGACTTGATAACCGGCTAATGATGACCGTTGTGTGATGGCAGTTACCATTAGCTGTTTGTTATTGATGGACTTATTTTCTTGTGTTAGTGCGTTTCCTTTGCATGTGCTGATTGTAATGTATACTTTTCTGTTCGTGAAAATCTGCCAGGCGCATTGTTTTATCGGCTGCGCAGGTTTTTGTATGAAATGGCGATCCTGGGGCTATTTCCTACCCCCTTTGTATGGGGGGGAGGGGGGGGCAGTGTGATGGGAATTTGAATGTTATCCCTTACTCGAGAGAAAACCTACAAACTATTGTATTGTTGTTGTTGTGGTTGGGGTTAGGGTAGGAATGGTCTATGGCATAGCCTAAAAAGTTCTGAAAAAGGTGTTTCGCGTTTAGTTAAAGATTTTTTTTTTTTTTTCTTGAGAAAGACCATAGCCTTAAGGATGAGATATCTATTTAATTATGAACTGTCGTGTCTCGTTATAGGGAAGTGCACACCATGTGAAAAATGATGAAGATTTGAATGCGGGCCACCTCCTCCTCCTCCTCCTCCTCCTTCCTCCTCCTCTCATTCTTCGTCTGCGGAAATGTGAATGAAATGAACAAGAGTGCATTGTGCATAAACAATAGTTTAGCCAGGGTTAATGTGCTTATCATTTCAGCCCCGTTCCGAATCAGGCAGACGAGATGAGCTTGAAAAGGCTGCGAGAGTGATGATGCTATAATAGGACATTTTTGTCGCTCTTGTGTAAGTGGAATTATCTTCTTATTCGCTGAAGATCATTACGTATCACGAGTTGGATTTCCCTTTGCACTCAAAGTGAAATCATCATAAAACTTCTCTGGAAAATTGTCATTTGAATAAGCTTTGAAAATTGTTGTCTAGTTGCAACATTATTCTCGAGGCTTAGCGTTGAAATTTGTTCGTATTTTACGTTAAATTCCGTAAATTCTAAAGAAACGTTTAATTCCTCTGTCTCCTTTAAGTAACATTTGTTCGTATTTTCCGTTAAATTCCGTAAATTCTAAAGAAACGTTTAATTCCTCTATCTCCTTTAAGTAACATTTGTTCATATTTTCCGTTAAATTCCTTAAATTCTAAAGAAACATTTAATTCCTCGATTTCCTTTGTAACATTTGTTCATATTTCCCGTTAAATTCCGTAAATCCCAAAGAAACTTTTAATTCATCGGTCTCATGTAAGTAACATTTGTTCATATTTTCCGTTAAATTCCTTAAATTCTAAAGCAATATATAATCCCTCAAACGCACTCAAATATTATTCTCGGTACTTACCAGTGAAATGATTCGTTCGTATTTGACGTTAAACTCCTTAAATTCTAAAGCAATATTTAATTACTAAAACAAACTCAAATATTGTTCTTGAGACTTATCATAAGGATGATTTGGTCGTATTTCACGTTAAATTCTTTAAATCCTTAAGCCAAATTTAAATGCTCAGACGCGCTCAATTATTATTCTTGGGGCTTATCATAAAAAAAAAGATTTTTTCTTATTTTTCGTGAAATTGCTTGAATCCTCAAGCAAAATTTAATTCCTTAGTCTCCTTGAAGCAACATTAGAATGCAACAATCTCGCGCGTGAACTTTTGAATAACCATATAAAGTTTAAAACCAGTTTCCCACGTCTGGGTAAATATCCTGAACGGAATATGGATGAGATGGCTTTCTCAGACTTTTCCGCTCTTAATGCTGCAGTGTGTAGGCCTCTCTCGCGCTAATGGCACTGGAAATGAGGACGGAAGTAATGAACAGGTAGGAAGAGATGAGAGAAATGTAATGGATAACGGAATATGCAAAGTGCGAAAGAAAGGAGAAAGTTATGCTATCATAATACTCTTGTGTGAAATTCTAGATGTTATTTTATAATCCTCTCTCTCTCTCTCTCTCTCTCTCTCTCTCTCTCTCTCTCTCTCTCTCTCTCTCTCTCTCTCTCTCACACACAATCACTCTTGCACTCTCGCTTGCATTTAGATTTTTTTGATTAGGAAGATGATATGTCGTAGTCAATTGTTTTGTGAGTGAACTAATAGTTTGAAGTACGACACATCTTTATCATCAGTTCTTGAAAGAATTTAAATATTAGACAGCAATTTATCGGATATGTGTACGTACAAATAAAATCAGTATGAGGTTGGATCTACTCTGCATTATTTCCCCTTACAAGTATTTCAGCCTGCAAACTGATACACATATATATTATGGAGTTGCGGGAATCCGAAACATGGACGATGTGTTTTTAGCATCGTCATCCCTCTTTCTCACTCTTTTCCGCTTCTCTTCTCTCCTGTCTTTTGTACTTTGTCTTCGGTGCAGTGTGGATGTAATTGGCAAAGTTTGCCGCGTCCTCTCCGTTATGTGATGCTTAATTGCCGATGTAAATGTATCTCGCTTTGATCTTCTGAATTATTAAGTGACCGTCATAAATTGTAGACGGGGACCCTGCAAGCAACTTCTTGCCTGGAAGGAATTGCAATCGTCTGTCCTTTGTTTTTCTTCTTCCAGCGGAGACGAGATCTTTCTCATTCTGTTATTTGCACACATCTGCATTCATTGATTCTTATCGTCGCTTGTTGTTGGTCTCCCTTCTTTTTCTCTTCTTCTTTCACGCCACGTCAGTGATCGCAGGTGGATGGAAAGAATCATGAACCTTTAATAATAATAATAATAATAATAATAATAAATATAATAATAATAATAATAATAATAATAATAATAATAATAAAGATAATAATCCCCACACTATAAATACCACCCTGTCGAATTGGAGGACTGTGATAGACCAAATTAATAATAATAATAATAATATAATAATAATAATAATAATAATAATATCCTTTATTCCAGCTCAGAACTATTCCTTATTTTCAGTGTCATTTATCTTTCTTTCTTTCTTCCTTCTTTTTCCTTTTTGTGGGTGTTTTAATTTCATCATTTCCTGACAGCACTTCCTGCTTTTCTTGCAAAATTTCGCGGCGGTTTCTGATGTCTGTGACATTCTCTTGATTAACTTCATATATATATATATATATATATATATATATATATATATATATATATATATATATATGACTTCTTATCACATCACCGTGATTCATATGCATGCATTAAGCTACAAATGTCCTCGTCCTCCCGTGGATTCGAACCAGCGCTCAGACAGAGGAGAAATCAGGACTGCAGTGACATTATCCACTCGGCCAAGAAGTGAGGTTATTTGTTGATACCGATTCCGAGCTTACAAATCTCTGTCGAACTCAAGTATTGTGTGTGCATGTATGTATATGTGCATGTGTTGGCTGCGGCTGTGTTAATCAAATCAATCA
Source organism: Macrobrachium nipponense (assembly GCF_015104395.2). NCBI lineage: Eukaryota > Metazoa > Arthropoda > Malacostraca > Decapoda > Palaemonidae > Macrobrachium > Macrobrachium nipponense. The sequence continues at coordinate 33,130,092 of NC_061106.1, forward strand.
TCGTATATTTTTAGCCATTTAGAACTTTTCTTCTTTTTTTGGAAAGAAATATATCTAATTCATCACAGCGTTCGGCATTCTTGGCTAACCATTATTGCAAACACCCTTCACTTGATACCCTTTGGTAAAACTAACCCAGTTTTTTGCATCTGTAATGTTAATCGAATTGAAAGCGTGGAGTTTACATCCGACCTGCTATATAAGAAAAAAAAATTTTTTTCGAAACTCAGAAGCTCCATCCGTTTGATCGGAATAGACGATATACATAGTCTTTTTCTTTCTTTCTTTCTTTCTGTCTTTCGTTAATCTCTTTAAGGGCTCCCGAATCTTATGCACGATTCGAGAAACTGTATACTTACTTCTGTCTGAGTTTACCCCCGGAATTAAGTGCATAGAGACTCTCTCTCTCTCTCTCTCTCTCTCTCTCTCTCTCTCTCTCTCCCGAATCTTATGCACGATTCGAGAAACTGTATACTTACTTCTGTCTGACCAGTTTCCCCCTGATTATTAGTGCATAGAGACTCTCTCTCTCTCTCTCTCTCTCTCTCTCTCTCTCTCTCTCTCTCTCTCCCGAATCTTATGTACGATTCGAGAAACTGTATACTTACTTCTGTCTGGTTTTACCCCCGGATATTAGTGCATAGAGCTCTCTCTCTCTCTCTCTCTCTCTCTCTCTCTCTCTCTCTCTCTCTCGAATCTTATGCACGATTCGAGAAACTGTATACTTACTTCTGTCTGGGTTTACCCCCGGATATTAGTGCATAGAGACTCTCTCTCTCTCTCTCTCTCTCTCTCTCTCTCTCTCTCTCTCTCTCTCTCTCTCTCCTCTCTCTCTTGTCTCGAATCTTATGCACGATTCGAGAAACTGTATACTTACTTCTGTCTGGGTTTACCCCTGGATATTAGTGCATAGAGACTCTCTCTCTCTCTCTCTCTCTCTCTCTCTCTCTCTCTCCCGTCTCTCTCTCTCTCTCTCTCTCTCTCTCTCTCTCTCCCGAATCTTATGCACGATTCGAGAAACTGTATTCTTCCTCCTGACTGGGTTTACCCCCGGATATTATTACATAGAGAATCTCTCTCTCTCTCTCTCTCTCTCTCTCTCTCTCTCTCTCTCTCTCTCTCTCTCTCTCTTAATTGTCTGCTAATATTAAAACAGGAGAATAACCGCGAAGAGATGAAAATTCGAGTTTAATGTTCCAGCGAGCATTTTAGGTGAAGTATCAAAGAAATCCCGAATAAACTTTCCATGCGATGTTAAGGGAAAGTGTAAGTGGTATAATCTAATATAATCAGACGGCCCCCTCGGTGGTGTTAGTCAGGGATTTACTGGGGTTTTTGTTCTTTTCATTTGTCTGGGGTTTATATCCTATTTCGGACGTATTTTTGGAACGGGAAAAATTAAGCATTAATTTTCTCTCCCAAATCTCCTTAGTAACGTCGGATTTTCGGCTGATTTCTTATCCCCCAGAATTGCTTTGTCCTCCTAAGTGTTGCTCGTTTTGCGCTCTTTGGATAGAGAGAGAGAGAGCTTAATTCATCCGAATTTTGCTTTGGAGACTTAAAAAGGTCAAGAGTTATCTGCTCTCTAGAAATTATATTTGGGGCTATTCACTGAAATAAACCCTGCACAGATTGCGAGTCGTTGAAAGTCCTTTATGAATATCTACTTTTTTTCCTGGTACATGTTTTTGATGTGTGGTTTGTGTAGGGGTTTTGTGTACGTGCGTGTGTGTGTATGTGTGTTTCTGTATGCTCCTTACTCCGCCACTCGAAGGGATGCGGGTCATGAATCATTGAATGATGGACGGGCGCGGTGTCCTTTGGGGAGGCTGAGGTGTCAAAGGATTGTCTGGTGATGAAGTCAGAAGTTTAATGACGTCGTCGGTATAGGGTCTCGTCCCGCGTTTGAAACATTAAGGCTCTGTTGCTGGAAGCGGTATTATATTAGACTTGAGTGGACTTCATTCGTCTGGCATGGGAGGTCACTTCACTGAAATATTCATGCCAAAGTTACGAGCTAAGGTCTCCTCTCACTATGATCCTGATTCGGTTGTTATATAAGATTTGTTGGATTGATGGTGATATTTTTACCAAATATATTTTAAATGGGTTTACCCTATTTCCCCGTGGGTGGGTAGTGCCGTCAGTGCAACTCATGTGGTGTAGTGTGCGTGTGTGTGTGTGTGTGTGTTTAAACGATCACTCTAGCAACTGTTGTTGCAGGTAACAAAGAAACCTTATCCTGTAACGATACCAATTCCTCAACCTGCCGTATGACAAGGGGAGTTCGTTTACGGGAAGATTCCTGCACGCGTCCCATCCGATGCAGCTGTCGGGAAATGTGAGACGACGGAGAAGTTGTTGTGCATTGTTAATACTAATCGGGAATGAAGGCAATTCTTCGCCTCACGGAACGGGAAGGGAAGAAAAGGGGGGGGGGGGGGGGAGGGAGAAGGAAATAAATGCTTCTTTTGAGAGAGCGAAAGGTTCTTGCTCAGAGTAGTCGGCTACAGGAGAAAAAGCCTTTAATTTCCCCCGAGGTTCGGTAAAGTCCGGTGCGAAAATGCCTCGCTGTCCTTCGAGTAGTACTCCAACTCGAGAGGGTGGAGTGTAAAAGTGTCCGGTTCCCGCCGCCTTAATAAATTGCCTCGTATTTGTGCTTAGGATTAGAGTTCCTGACATATACTATGTGTAGTGTTGCTTCAAGCTGATGTGTAGTAAGAGATTTAAATCCGGGAAAGTTTAACCGAGGATTCCCACCAACTCGGTTAGACTTGTATTTTGGTTTTCATCTTTCTTGCCTTTCCTGCTTTGGGTCAGCATGAAAGGATGGGATTACTATGTAGTCAGGTGGACAATCTTTGCTTGCATTTACAGACGTTAATATAATCTGCGCGGCCGTTGCAAAGGGTGTTGCATGCAATTTTTCAGTTCGTGTTGGTATGAATCTACTTATGCTTTCCAAAACATCAGATACTTTCTGTGGCAAATACATACAGAGTCGTCTGTCAAACCACCCACCGATCATAGCCTCATCTTGCAATCAAACAGATTCCTTATCAGTGCAGCATCAACAACCCCTTAAAAAGAGAAATTCGTCCTGACCTTACATTTAAAGCAACAAATTCTTACCTTGCATGCACTCCGTATTTCTTGGATATTAAAGTCTCTCCGCTCTAACACTGGTGCTACACTCTCTATCTATCTAACAATCACTTTTTAGTTTTCCCCTTTTCCCCTGCGAAGACCTCGCAATTATTTTACATTCTCAACATGCCTTCCCTCTCATTCTCTGTATGCCGTGACCCACAAAACTGAGGTCAATGTCGAGAGAATTTTAGTTATTCATGGCGCCCTGAATCTCTGTCGAATGAATGGAATCTTGGGTATGGATTTATTTGGCTTGCATTTACTTTGATATGACGAATGCATGAACAGGTAGGACTTCTAAAAAGAGAAGGGAATGGAGACGCGGCACGAAAGCCTGGCTGGCTGTACCTGACTGAGGATGGAGCGATATTAAACATGCGACCAATTCAATTGTGTGCGCGTCCACTTCAAACCTTTATTACGAGAGTTTCTTGCTCGGGCTGTTTACGACCTGTAGTTTTAGGGTTGGGTCATTCAGGTACAAAGGCTGGTGCACATCGTGATAAATTTATTGGTAAAACGTTCATCACCGGTCAGACGCCTCAGTGGCGTCATCGGTATGGTCTTGGCCTGCCACCTCGGTTGCCGTGAGTTCGATTCTCGGGCATTCCACTGAGGTGTGAGAGATGTGTATTTCTGGTGATAGAAGTTCATTTTCGACCTGGTTCGGAAGTTACGTAAAGCCGTTGGTCCCGTTGCTGAATAACCGCTGGTTCCATGCAACGTTAAAACACTAAACAAACAAAACAATCACTGGTCAGATTTTTGCGTCATAAAACCATGTATTTTCTCTTAGTTACCTAATATAAAAGGTATAAAAAATTGATGCTGTTGGTATCATTGTGAAAGCATGATCATACAGAGATTCTGTTGTCAGAAGTAACGGAAAATTTAATGTTGACAAAATATATAAAAACTCTTTACAAGTAATTTTTCAGAATAAGTCAATGATAGTAGGTTTCCTGTAGCGTTTGCTAAGAATAATCTCAACTGCTGTAACCTGTATATTTATGTGTGTTCGTAGTAAATTGGCTGAAGGAACTGAGATTGGGCGCTTATATTAGGGCAAGAATTAACTTCTTATCAGAATTATAATTTTTTGTTGAAAGTGGTTGCTATTTGATGAAGTGTCTTGTAACCACAAAGTGAATGCTGTTTATGCTATGAAAAATTTAGCAAACGTTTTACATTGTAGGATATGTATTACAACATAGTTCATATGTAAAATATACGTTTTATACACCGAATATAAGATAAAAAAAATTTTTTTTGAAACTTCGACTAGTAGGAAATATTGTTTCATGTTTAAATATCAGTAAACTATTTTACATCTGAACATTTATATTTCAATTTTTTTCTGTAGTTTTCTACTGTATACATTGCTGCAGCGCGCTTCCAGTTCAGATTTCATCTACGTTTAACGAAGGTGAAATCTGTCCCATTCATCTTTGTAATACAATGGCCTCGTGGTATAGCTCTCCTTCTCCGAAGTGTGCAATCCAAATTAAGTACCATAACGCCGCGGATAAACCGAGTACCATTGCCCTTTAATAAAGTGACTTAGTGAAACCTAAACCTTTCCTTTACAACCTCTCCTTAAGTGGTAAGCTCGCTTTAGCGGACCGGTGCCCGTTTTCTTTGTTAAGAGAATTAAGTGTGGAAGTGCATGTATGTATATATATGTTTCACCGGCCTTTGAGCTTCGCCGCTCTCGTAGCCTCCCGTGCCGTGGCCTCACTCTAAAGAGAAACGATTTCTCTGCCGAAAATAGCGGCGTCTTGCAACGTTTTCCAGTGGGTTCTTGAGCGTTGAAGAAGAGTTGCCAGAAGGTTTCGGTGAGATTTCCAGAAGACGGTTCTGTGTTAGATGGAACGTTTCCGAATTTTTTTTCTTTAAGTTTTTTCCCGAATTATTAGGGAAGTTTGGAGCCGAAGAACTTACCAGGGATGAGTAGAAATTCTCTCAAAAATTCTACGTTCGAAAAACTGCTGTGGATTTATTACATATTCCGGAATGAAGTTGTTACAAGTAACTAGCTTACGGTATGAGTTTTTATGCTGAGCACCTTTTCCAAAACGTAGTGTGTTAATGATCGGCCATTAATGAAAATATTCGTTTATGATTTGTCAGTGTGATTAATGATAGATGGCGTTACCTGAAAATGCTAAATATTGATATTGTGTTAACTATTACATGTTTACCCATAATGGGTTTGATTCTTGAGATGGTCACGTGAATATTTAGAAATAGAAATTTTGAAAGAAATTTTGAAATATGCAATCTCGTCCTTATTAATATATCATATATATATATAATAATATTACTATATAGTACATATAATTATATATATTATATAATATAGTAATACTATATATTATCATGAACAAAAAAGTATTGCGTCTGTAACTTTGTATGATCACGTTTTTTACCTGTTTCGTAATATACAATAAAACGTGTATACGTGTGTGTATATATATATTATATGTGTGTGTGTGTATGCATTGGGAGTTTCATTCATATATGAATTTTATTTATTTGATCTCTTGGATGAATGATTTCAAATTTAATAGACAATTTTATATTTCCTTGGCTTTAAGGGTGATTGATAGTATCATAGAAATAGAGTCCTTTATATTAGTGAAATATCCATACTCATTTTGAACGTGTAAACATTTCCATTCATTTTGAAAGGGTCATCATGCATCCCTGTCACCTTGAACCGGCGTCGATGACCTTGGCAGGGGTCACGTTAGTTTATCCTGTCAGTATGTCAGTTTTAACCTGATTATAACGAAAAAATAGAGTTGAAGTTAATTACGAGCTTAATGTCTAAACAAATTAATTGTCCACTTTTCGGAAACCAGATTATGGGATTTCGACAAATGAACTAACACACATTCGCTAGCCATTAAAGCTGAAGAATTTCTGGGCTTGATAATTTGACGTTTCCGAAATCTGGGACTTTTAGCGGCGTTCAGATGCCGCAAAAAAAAACAAAAAAAAAAAAAAAAAAAAAAAAAAAAAAAACGCAGCAAACCTTTGCTTGACGTACAGATTATTTGTTCACAATGAAACTGCAAAGTAAAATTGCTGTTCAAAAATGAAAGTCTTGGTTTTTAGTTTTGAGAACGAGGGGAAATTCATGCAACGGAGATAGGAACGATTCGCCATCACCAGTATCGGATATGTAGTACAGTTTTGAGAGTTGAATTTTTTTTTTTTTTTTTTTTCGTTTTTTCCGCGGACCGTCAAGTAATTGAATTTCCTGACGGACGTCAGATCCCGGATGAGGCCGAAACTTAAGTTTTGTATCATTAGCCGAATTATTTTGACCTGGTCATTGTGCTGCGCGTTTTGTTTTATATATCGGAAATTTTTTCTTTCGCTTTTTTATTCATTTTGTTTGTCTTCTTGTCTTTTTATTTTTTTTCACCTGCATGAATCCGTGGAAGATGCTTTTCGTTTGTCTCTCTCTATCTAGAAAAAAAACTGAAGAGGTTTTTGTGAGCGTGTTTTTAACGCTTTCATTAATGTTCTCTTATGAAAAAAAACTCTTGGATAAAGGATTATGGGAATTCTAGTTTTTTCCCTGAAATGAAGAGATTCCGTGAAGAAATTCCCATGTTTCTCCGCTTGTTTTGTGACTGAAAAATAAAAAAAGAAATAAAAAGAAAAGTTTTGACATTTAGAAACGAAAATAAACATTCAGATTTAAAAGTAAAGTTTCTGTATGCAGTGATTTGAAATGTGGCGCAGCTGGTATGCGGACCCTTATTCATGAAATGCTTAAAGGTGCAGAGACCATTTTATATGATGAAATGCAATATTGGAAAATAGTTACTACCTCTCGTATTACTGATACCATAACAACCTTTATTTTTTTTTAATTCGATTTTTACACCGGAAAGGAATAATGTGTGTGGTGTGTGTGTGTGTTTTTGTTAGTTAATGCCTCTCTAGTTACTGCCTCTCGTATTACTGATATCATAACAACCTTTTTTCTATAATTTTCTACAGGGAAGAAATAATGTGGTTGCTTTTTTTTTTGTTTTTTTTTTTTTTTTTTTTTTTTTTTTTTTTTTTTTTTTTCGAAGTGGTGAACTTGCGATATTTTTTTTTTATGTCAAATCTGCTTTTTCATAAAGCTGGCTCCTCCAGCCAGATTGTGGCAGTAAGCAGCCGCCAGGGAGGAACAAATTATCTCAGCGAAGTGAACCGTGTGCTTGCAACGCCGCTCTGGTGTTTATATTACCGAGGAAGCCCCGTCATGGAGAGAGGTGTTGGGATGGTAACCAATTTAGAAGCACCTATCTCATCGTGAGAGAGAGAGAGAGAGAGAGAGAGAGAGAGAGAGGAGAGGAGAGAGAGAGAGAGAGAGAGAGAGAGAGAGATTCTTCCTCGAATGGAATATCCTTGTTCTCCTGTCTCAGCTGCGCTTCGCGGACAGTTTATATGTATTACATTTGCATCGTCTCTGTGAACCGGTTGTCTTAGCGAGGAACGACGAATCCAGCTGCTGCTGCTGCTGCTGTTGCGGCTGCCAAGATGAAATGAAATTTCTGATGGATTCCTCTCCGTCCGTCGTCGCCTTTTGGGCTTTGCGCTGATTCATTTTTGATGCTGGGATCTCCATCAGGGATAATGCGTTCCGGGTCTACCTGTGCGCTGGGAGAACTGGTTATGAAGTGTATTTAAGCCTCTCTCTCTCTCTCTCTCTCTCTCTCTCTCTCTCTCTCTCTCTCTCTCTCTCTCTCTCTCTCTCTCTCCAGACCTGTTTAATTACTTTGCCTTGTTGTCGTAAACGTGTTGTATTTCACGGGTTCTCGCTGTTTGTTGCACAGAATTGGAATTGCTTGAGTCGAACACACGGCGCTGTTTTGAAAGATCGTGAGGTGTAGCAGATTGAGGTGTTGTGGCTAAAAGTCTTCGTATTAACTTGCTGTAGTAGTATCTAATCTTATAGGTGTTAGCTAGGTTTGAATTGATGTATTCTATACTAAGAGGTGCTTCATCAGTTGGCTCCTACGGCCCGCATTAACTCTATTTGGACGGGAATTAATTCTTTGTATGGAAAACTTCGTTAGGAGTATTTTTCAATTTAAACAAGAACGTTGGTAGTATTCAAGTGCCTCTCAGTGTTAAAACATAATGATGTAATGAGGAAATTGAGATTTTAGTTATTGATTACATCCAGAGGATTAGGTAGGTCATTAGTTTTATAGATGTTAAGTAATAACTCGCCTGCTAAAAGAAAGGAGAGGTCACGCGTTAAATAGAATCGATGGTAAGCAGAACAAGAGTTCATTTTACGTTTTGGAACCGATGGTGGGGACTCGATGATCCTTCGCCTGTGATCGATTAATTTCAAGAGAGACTATAATTCTGTCTGTTTCGTAAATGCTTAGGAAGATATCGCACCAATGCGAAGATCTCGGTGTATCCTTTAAATGTTTTATCACTTTATCATCGTATATATTAACACAGTTTGTCCATAATTCTGAGAAAGTAGGATTCAAAGATTTGGATCTTATTCAGAGCTTCTAATGAGGCCATCTTTTGAGGCCATTTGGTTGGGAAATGTGACAATGCAGACGGCTGAAATTTTGATAATAATAATCAACAAAACCTGAATTACTTTCACGGGAAAACTAATACTTTAAAAAAATGGGAATCCTCCTTTGGTTTGGGAAAATGTGACAATGCAGACGGTTGAAATTTATATATATTATAGAATATCACAAACTGAGTCGCTTTTATGGGAAAACTAAAACTTAAATATATATATATATATATATATATATATATATATATATATATATATATATACACACACATACACACACACACACACACACACATATATGGGATGCGCCAGTTCGTCAAAACAGAGACAGATTGTTCTTAATTGTTAATAAAGAATTCTTTTTCGCCAAGCAATTACCTAAACCTGTGCGTGATGATTCTTTCGGTCATAAGTTTCAGTTATTTAAATATGTCTACAGTCATAATATTCATGAGTCCGTTAACTGGATGAAAACCAGTCTTCAGAGAATTTAACGGTCGAATTACTATTTTCCATCTGGCAAGCAAATTCATTAGGAGCCTCAGAAAGGAGCTGTTCTCATTACGCAGGATTTACTTGGCAACTTCCCGGTCATTGAGATGTGTTTATAAGCTTGCCTAGTTCACTCCTTTTCATTTTCTTAATTGGCTTCCAAGGCGGTTGACGACGTTCCTTGTAATCGCTGCGTCGTTTCGCGTCCAATTTGCGTAGCTTGGAAGAGGAAAAGGCCTGTTTGGCATTTTTTTTCCTGAGCCTGGATTTGCTTTTGGATTTATTCAGGGGGGGTTTTATTTTTTAAGGCCGATGAGATTGGTTTTCTTACTCTACAACCTCCCCTCCCCACTTTTTTTCCCCCCCCCCCACCCCCCCCCCTCTCCCCCCCCCCCCCCCCCCCCCCCCCCCGCACACACCACATACACACACACACACACACACACGAATTGACGCGACATTTGACTGAACTGTTCAAAATATGTGATGGTGAATCCAGTAATCCGGTTCATAACAACAAGATATCAGTCATAATAAACAAATGCGTGAATTGTACAAACATCCTGCCGATCCCGTCCGTATATACGAGTACGCACTTAGAGGGGTTTGTTAGAGATGGCTACACAAACAGACATGATTTGGAAATGCATGTATCAGCCATCTATAATGTTATTAATAACATTAGCCAAGTTTCCTTCGTATGACCCCTATAGGCTCATTATTTTCATTAGAAATGTATGCATCAGCCATCTATAATGTTATTAATAACATTAGCAAAGTTTTCTTCGTATGACCTCTATAGACTCATTATTTTCATGTGTAAATGGTTTATTTATTTATTTATTTATTTTTTATTTTTTTTTTTGACGACGCAACATCTACCTTTTCCCTTCATCTAGTTATGCCTCTCAGAGATGTGTCCTCTTTCTCAACATTTATCTCCAGTCTGTCAATACCCTCTAAACCGCCTTTTGTCCTGCCCATTTATATGCAAATGATTCTCCTCTTCATAAATCTCTGCCTCTCCTTCTTAGTCATCTTTGGAAGGTGTTCTCGATTTGCGTTGCTTTGTGTAGTGCTATCAGTGTTGATCTTAATGGTATCTTGAAGACACTCAGACGATTTTTTCCCCCTTTAGGATCAGTCCCCCTTCATAGCTCCTTTTCATAGTAGTATTTTCCTATTTAGAAAAATTAAGCCCCTGGGCTATCAGTACTTCGGTCTTGAAAGTAGACAGGTTCATGTCTTGGAAGTCACCTCTAGGAAAAGCAAACAGGTTCATGTCTTGGAAGTCACCTCTAGGAAAAGCAAACAGGATCATGTCTTGGAAATCATACCCCTAGGTCTGCCTAGATTTCTACGTCTTGGAAACTACTCTGACTATTTCCTTCAGATTCATTGTTTGCAATCTTTGTACGGATGAATGTATAAATAATGCAGTTTGTGTTTTCATATCGGATTTATTTTATTTGCTCTTTACTTTGCACGTGAAAGCGTCGTGATAATAATCTGCACTCTCTAGAACTAGAAATGAGTGAGGATAATCTTTGTTCTACTATACTATGATATAGGTCATTAGTTCTTAACATTTTTATTACCACGTCTCCTCTAAGAGTTGGTCCTTCTTCCCATCTCGCCCCGCCTCCCCCTTTTACATCTGAGTAAAATTCCCTCCCAGATTTAAAGGAAAATGAAAAGAAAAAGAAGTGGTTTCGAGGGATAGGAAGGGAGGTCAGGTAATTACAAAACATGGGAAGCCCAACGAGTCTAACTAGAGAAGTAGACTATTTATAAGGCGATACTTTTGCATTTTTTGTAAACTTCTGAATATTAGTTCCTCACTCGTGTGAAGAGAATAACGAATATAGTTAGGGAATTTTTCATTTTTCCCTAGAGCTCGCGCCTGATGCCCCCTCAGATTGAGAACCACTGAATTACAGTTGATGGAGATGAGAGTAAGAATCGTAGGGGATTGGCGTTATTTAGCGCCAACCAGGAAAGGTATATGGTGGGATTTTGATTGAGAAAATAAGACAGATTACTAAAGAATAGAAGGGTGAGTTTGGGTCAAGAATTTGTTTTGGAACTGACTGCAGGGGGCATTTACACACAGTTCTTTTTGCACTTCCGTCCCCATGAATCGTTTAACTTGACAAAAACGTTCGTTAAAGGCACAAAATCTTGGCATTTAACTGAGCATAACTTAGACAGACATGTCCGTCTCTGTCTTATGACACGAACGCGCACAAGCAGACTCAATCACACCCACGCACAAAGACATATGTATGCATATATCTGTGTTGACGTGTCTTTTGTGAGTAATTTATTTGTACACTTCATAGAGAGTAAGTTACAGCCCTTTTCTGAAATAATGGTCAAAGGGAGGAGCGTGGGACAAAGACTCAGACAGAAGGAACCCTTGTTTGCCAAACAAAAAGAAAACTAATTACGCTATGTGCAGCCTCCCACTCATTCCCTCGTCTCAACTAATTAATTTCCATTTTTTTACTCTCTCTCTCTCTCTCTCTCTCTCTCTCTCTCTCTGAGCAGTGTAGAACTTCAACAAAGTTTCATACAACTGAAGGATGCAATTTTAATGTTCAAAATATCCCCGTTTGCCAAATTGGTTTGAGATTGATTTCCATGTGGCTCGTCTGTCTGCGTGGCTTCCACTGTTGTGTTACACGCAAAAGTGTTTTGAACCATTTACATACCGGGCGAAAACCATTAAAAACTCCCTATTTGTCATTGGAATGGCACCCCTGTTGCCGGAACTTACCGTCCCGTGATGGTCAATATGCATTAGTTACTTGGTTAAACCTTTGGGGGCGCTTGTACGTGTGATTCATGCGATAATGTCTCGGACGATTGGTATCTTTACCTGTTCTGCCTGAGCTTTTCTTTTTATCTTTTTGCTCCACTTCAATATATACATATATATTATATATAATATATATATATATAGTATATATATATATATATATATATATATATAATATATAGATTATATATTATATATTTTATATATTTATATATATATTATATATATTATCCTTAAATCGGTAGAAAGGGTGAAGGGGACTAAGGGATTCTCAACACGTGTTCCTTCTGCTACATTATACGTGTGTGTGTGTGTATAGTATATATATATATATATATATATATATATATAATATATATAAATAAATTATATATATATATATATATTTTATATAAATACTATATATATATATATATATATATATATATATATATATATATATATATATATATATATATATATATATAATATATATACATATATATATATATATACTGTCTGTCCCTTAACAGACCTCCTGTCGCTAGGCTTCAAATAAAAATGCCTAGCAACCGTGCAAAACATTTTCCCATATTAGCCATTGGATTGCGATATTCCATTCAAAAGAACTACATAAAGACAATTCAGTGGTGTTTACATCTCCCATGAAGATGGATCTTATATTTCAGTCCCACATATTTTTTATATTAGCATTGTGGATTCAGGGCATAAAAACATAAGCGTACAAAACCTCCTTGTTAAGTTAGTCCTCAAAAGTAGGTAAGGTAATGTGATTTAAGTCTTGTACCTTTAAACGCTGATCATATCATCTCTTCAACGGGAAAATTGCAGCAATTTACAAATGCTGAGGATTTGGAAAGTTTGCTCTTCGACGAAGTTGACGAGTCTTCAAACCGCACGCAATTATTTCTGGAAAGGACGCCCAACAGTTTTTCTTTAAGAAACAACGTACACACACACACACACACACACACAGAGAGAGAGAGAGAGAGAGAGAGAGAGGAGAGAGAGAGAGAGAGAGAGAGAGAAAAAAAAAACCTTACCTTAACCCTACAGCTCGTTCGGGTTGCCCTAGGTCTCTGTGTGAGGAAAAAATAGTTCACCTTACTATAGATGTTTTGCTATCGAGTTATTGTTTACATATGTTTAACGTACATTATCTTTTGTCTCCAGCTTTTTCATTATTGCTTGCTGGCCGTTTTACATGTTTTATTTTCTGTATTCGCTCTGCCCTGCCATGAAATATTCTTCGGCTCTCCCTATATCTGTTTGTAAGGGGACTATTTAATTCTTTGACGTAACTCCATTTTTACGAGTCGTTTCATTATTCATAGTTCATTCTAGACAAAAGAGATTTGTTTGTTTAGGCTGTAGTATTTCATACTCTGTGTCCTCTTATTGTTCCTTATGATTCTGAAAATAAAAAACCGCGAACACTATTTTGATTTCATGAAACTGCAGTTGAGTAAAATGCTATGGAAGTCATTCTCATGACAAAGTAGATGAGAGTCAAGAAATATAAGACGTATTATTACTTCGCGTATCTGTTACGTCACATTTTTAAAATATATTTTCACCCACAGACGATTTTATTCTCTTATGTTTATTGTGTGTGTGTGTGTGTTTGTGTGTGTGTGTGTGGATTAGAAACATTTGTTCCGTGTGGATTTTCACGGAAAATTTACTAAAGGTTGGTCTCGTGATTAGCAACAACTGATGAGCTTCTGAGAGGGAATGGATTGTAAATTACTGTGGAAGGGAGAAGGGCGTGATTGATAAACCTTGGCGGAGGCTCTTAATCTGAACATTTTTTTTTTTTTTTTAGATTATCTGTTGATTTAATATTTTTATTTCTACCTAGACGGATATATATATATATATATATATAGATATATATATATATATATATATATATATATATATATATATATATAATATATATGGGATACAATCCGCAACGAAGTGAAATCTTTCTGTAGTTTTAAAATATATTTTTCTTGTACAGGATTAAAGCTTTCGACCATCAGCTGTGAACAAGACCACAGCTGATAGTCGAAAGCTTTAATCTTCCACAAGAAAGATATATTTTAAACAATAGAAGGATTTTACGTCATTGTGGATTGTATCCCCATTTACTTAGAGGTACGACATAGTACTGGCTTGTGTGTGTGTGTGTGTATATTATAATATATATATATAGTATATAATTACATTAATATAATATATATATACATATCATACAGATACATTACCATTAGACATTATAATAATGTAGAATCTACTGGTCATTTTTACCAAGACACATATGTATTTGTAATAGCCACAATGACCTCATAACTTCTCAAATTCTTTGCCCTTTTTTTGGATACGCTTTGTAGTGACCAGCGTATCCAAAAAAAGAGCAAAGAATTTAAGAAGTTAAGAGAGCATTGTGGCTACAGTACAAATCAAATAATCATATATTATATGATATATATTAAATAAATATATATATTATAATAATACTGTTTTGTGTGGTGTGTGATCTATGTAGGAATGGATAAATTATTTATGGAATATTATTATATAATATAATATATAATATATTTAATATATATATATTAATTATAATAATATGTATGTATGTGTGTGGTCCCTGTCTGTCTGTGTCTGTGTGTGTATGTGTGTAGGATATATGTACTTATGGAAATATATATATATCTATATATATATATATATAGATATATATATATAAAGGCGAAAAAAATACACATTTACGTATTTCTTACCCGCTAGCGCGTTTTCTCTTCGCCTTTGTTCTTGTTCGTCGCTTGCTACATTTTGTGAATTTGATCACATTTTCACGTGAAATAATAACATTGCTTTCGCGTACTGATGAGTCATTATTTTTTATGGGGGGGGGGGGGGGGCGGGGGGGAGGAGGGGGTACTTCGATTGTGAGGCTTACTCCGGAAAAAAAAACTTTGTAATGAGACTTGACTTCCATCATAAAGACATCATTTGTATTATTGATTTCAGCTGAGTTAATACGCAGTCAGTTGTAAAGTATGATGAAATAAGCTAAGCATTTCATCGCATACTTTTCATATATTCCCATATTTTTTTATTCGGTACATGTACAAAACACATGCGTTGCGTATGTGTGTCTGTATATACATACATATACACATATAATATATATATATATATAAATATATATTATATATTTATATACATTATATATAGATAGAAATAGATAGACTATGTATATATAAACTAGTATATATGTATATATATATATATATATATATAAGATATATATATATATATATACATATTTATAAAACATTATATGAGTTGTGTGCATATGTGATATATATATATATTATATCATATATATATATATATATATATATATATATATGGTATGTATGTGTGTATGCCATGCAAGCATAAACTAATTAGTCCATTCACGGATTTATATTTATAGATCGTTACAAGATCAAAATGCAAGACAAACGGCCTTTGTGATGTTGCTCAGCAAATGCGCTCACTGGCGAGGAATCGCTAATCGGACTTGCTTATAACAATGACGGAGCGTTAACGTTGATAACGCTAAAGCAAAATCATCGACGTTAGTTGTTATTGCTGGCCTGTATTTGTGTTTCCTGAAGTAGAAGCAGCGCTGGGTCGTACACACACGGGCTAAATGGATTGGAAACACCGGCCATGATATTCTCTAAGCCATTGGGCATCTCCCTCAATTAATTACGCGCCCGTAAAATAGTTGGGTTTGCCAAGCATTTTTCTGCCTCATATGTAAATCAAATGACTTCCTCTTCCTCCCCCCCCCCTGCTCTCCCCCCTATCCTCTCCCCATGACCCCCTCCATCTCAAAACTATCCAGATTGAATAGAAATGACTTTTTTTTTTTTTATTACGGGGAGCAAAAGTGGTGTTATCATTTCGTATATCAACATTACAAAATTTTTCAGTTTATAGTAGCGTTCCATGTGGGTAAACTGCATTCATTTTAAGCATTCATTCTCTGTAATGCGCTGTTGAATCCCCACTAAATATTCCCCCCACTGCCATTACGCCTAGGAGGCCAGAAGTTCATCATCCGTTTTTGGGGTTTTCATTGTTATTTGTAGGCTTCGGTCATAAAGTTACAGAAGGCGTTTCAGTGGCGTGGTCGGTATGGTGTTGGCGTGCCACCTCGGTGGCCGCGAGATCGATTGTCGGGCATTCCATTGAGGAGCAAGAGATTTGTATTTCTAGTGGTAGAGGTTTACTCTCGACGTGGTTCGGAAGTCACGTAAAGCCGTTGGTCCCGTTGCTGATTATATAACAACTGGTTCCATGCAACGTAAAAGTACCATACAAACAAACAAACAAACAATAAAGCTACAGAAGTATTCAGTAAAACCTCAAGGTTTTATGGTTCTTTCCGTATTTTGGTAAAATCAAATTTGGTAGCAGATGGAATTGTACAGAGATTCGCATTGACTTGACCGCAACCTTGTTTTTGGATGCTTTCTATAGTTACCATAGAGAGAGTGAAAGGAAAGGAGCTATAAAAAAATGAAAAAAAAAAAGAGTGAGGAGAATGACAGTTGTAAGTCAAAAAGAGGCACCAGAACAACAACAATTGGAAATGGAATGTCCGAAACGCTTTCGTGGAATGTCATTTCGACAGCTCGTTGTCTTTTCCTCCTCCTCCTCCTCCTCCTCCTCCTCCTCCTCAAATCTTCTCGCTAAATGCCCCAATTCTCTCTACGACCCGAAGAACGCTGGATGGGCCCAATGAATGAATAAAAAGTAAAACAAACAAATGCTTATGTAAGCTCTTTGTGTCTTTGTGTGTGTCTGTGTGCGTGTGTTTGTTTGTGCATTTAGTTCAGCGATAAATTATTTAGAGGCGAGTGTATGCCCATGTGTTCATAATTTACACGGCAGCTCAAAAAGTAAAAAAAAAAAAATAGCCTTTAATCATGGTCTGCCTCATGGCAGTAATTAAGGGCATTCCAGGGCAAAACTGAAAAATGACGTGGGAATGTGGTAAAGTGTTATTTTTATTTCTTTTGAAATGAGTAAATGACTGCGTGGGGGATATACTTGGAAGAAACCATGGACTCTGTATTTTGGGTTAAGGTAAATTAATAATGTGTATAATTCGCTTGCAATATAGTTTTTACAAGAAACATCTATGTAATTTTTTTAGGTAGATTTAATGTAATTTGTTTCTTTTAGTTCCTTTTATGTCTTACTTTGTTTTTTTTATTGCCATGAATGAATCATCTGTAAGCACTGTTAGGTAATGCTGTCGTCACCCCTTTAGCTGAAATTTTAATATTTAATGGATAGAGGTTCCGATTTAAAATGTGTTTGTGTGAGTTTGTGTGAGAGAGAAAGATATCGTACAGTCATGTTACATATGTCTTTGAAATGCTAATTAGTTACAGATGTGCTTGTTTTTCAGTGTCTGTAAACGAAATTTTAAAGGATCGTTTCAGTGTCAGCATAAGTTTGAGGTTAATCATTCTAAATTGGTTAAACATTTTGATACTAAATTTCTGAACAGTTGAATGAACATATAATTATATCATCTTACTATTGTCTCTTTGTTGCTTCGATAAGCCATTCGACTTTTGACTTCCCTGAAGATTCTTGGAGAAGGTTTTCGTATAGAGAAACATCTGTTGAGTTGTCAATCGTTCATTCAGTTTAGCTTTGTAGATCTAGCCGTTTTAAATCATGAAATTTTGCCAGAGGAAGGAAGCAAGTGATGAATATTTCATATCATTATGTAGATCTGCGGCAGAGGAGGGGGTGAAGAGCTGAGAGACGCTTTTGTCTTACTTGCTCGTGAATGCAGACCATGATTCAGAGTACAACATTTTTTTGACATGATATCAATCGAATTTTTTTTACTTGGTTTTTGGGCTGCATGCGTGCTCGTTTCTGGAAAAGATATGCGTAATGCTTATAATAATAGTTCATATCACCAAATGGATCAGTGGTCTGGAAGAGTCTGGATTCTCGATTGCAAAAGTATCAGTTGTCTGGAATCTCTGTGGTCAAAAGGATCAGTTGTCTGGAAGAGTCTGGAATTTCGGTTGTCAAAAGATTAGTTATCTGGAAGAGTCTAGAATCTCGGTTGTCAAAGGATTAGTTGTCTGGAAGAGTCTAGAATCTCGACTGTCAAAGGATTTGTTATCTTGAAGAGTCTGGAATCTCTGTTGTCAAAGGATTATTTGTCTGTTAGAGTCTGGAATTTCGATTGTCCAAGGGTTAGTTATCAGAAGAGTCTTGAATCTCGATTATCAAAGGATTATTTGTCTGGAAGAGTCTAGAATCTCGATTGTTAAAGGATTAGTTATCAGAAGAGTCTGGAATCTCGATTGCCAAAAGATTATTTGTCTGGAACAATCTGGAATCTCGGTTGTCAAAGGATTATTTGTCTGGAAGAGTCTAGAATCTCGATTGTCCAAGGATTAGTTATCTGGAAGTGTCTGGAATCTCGGTTGTCAAAGGATTAGTTGTCTGGAAGAGTCTGGAATCTCGGATGTCAAAGGATTAGTTGTCTGGAAGAGTCTAGAATCTCTATTGTCAAAAGATTAGTTATCTGGAAGAGTCTGGAATCTCGGTTGTTAAAGGATTATTTGTCTGGAAGAGTCTGGAATTTCGATTGTCAAAAGATTAGTTATCTGGAAGTGTCTGGAATCTCGGTTGTTAAAGGATTCTTTGTCTGGAAGAGTTTGGAATTTCGATTGTCCAAGGATTAGTTGTCTGGAGGAGTCTGGAATCCCGGAGCATGTAAGTGATTCGAACGTTAAACTAGGCCCCCTCTCCCCATACGTTTCTGTCGTTTTGGTTTTGGTTTCGTTTAGTACAGATATGCTCCTGTTCATTTTTCATTTTGAAGTACGTATAATAATAATATCTTTTTTTCCTTCTTTTGCTTGTTGTGACTTACTACAACTCTCGTCTCGTTCTCTTTCGGTTTTTACATTTCTCATGTGGCCATGTTTCCTCGCATTCATTCCTTAATGAGCTGGTGGTTGCTTATGGCGAGCATGGATTCTTTTTTTAGATTCCAACATGATGCGAGACCTTCAGCGTGTTCCTAAGGGAATTTTGCACGGCTTCACTTCGCAAGAAAGGAGGGACTGCCGGTAAACGTGACTTGCTATTGATATTTACGCCAGGTCTTGACATCATTAACGCTCTCTCTCTCTCTCTCTCTCTCTCTCTCTCTCTCTATATATATATATATATATATATATATAAATATATATATATATTATATATATGATATATATATATATAGGTGTGTGTGTGTATACATACATACTTTGTTGAATATCCGTTAGTTTTCCTAGAACTTAGTATAACAAAATAAACATTATAAGGTTTTATGTTAATTTAGATATACTAAGAATTGGCTTCCTGTGACAGTTATTAGATAGTCGTCAATATATATCAGAATATCATTGTTTGGTCACAGGCTTCGGTAGCCTATCCTTAGCCATCGGTAACCCTGGTGATATTCGTAGTTTGACCACAGACGAAGCATTGTGCGAGAAATGTCATGACCTCAATTACCGGCTTTTTAAAGCATTCGAAAGAGGAGTTTTTGTCTCTCTTATCATGAGATACTTTTCTCCCTGCAAAGATTTCAAGTCTTTCGTATTGAGTCACAGTTCATCAACGCTAATCTGAGTATCTAATGAGAAATTGCATGTGTTGTGTTGAATTATTTTCTATAGTTTTATAGAAACTAATTCACATTGTGCGGGAGTTTGATTGCTTTCAAATGTCGGTTTTAGGAAACTTGTTTGTGAACTGTCTAACATTTATCACAGCTTACCAATGTGGCATGGGTGCTTTATGCTCGACGCGCGGAAAATTTTTGCCTCGTGGGAAAATCTTGTTAATTTGGACTGAATTGCAAATACACTGCGGCAGTTTATGGAAAAGGACGAATCGTTAAGAGCAGGAGGCGTTTATAGATAAGCTCTCCTCCTCTTCCATTACTTCTTATGAAATGGGATATAGTCGTCACTCCTTTGGCCGCGAAGAGGTTTTCGGGCAGGGGATTTCTGGCACTCCCACAGCGCTTGAATTCAGTCAACAAATTCCCTTTGATGAATTCATTCATTCGTCGGCCTTTTCAAAGAAATTTCAATCAGAATTTTTATTTCGGAGGTAAAATGGACATTACAGTTCTAAAATCCGGGAGTTATTTGCATGAATTCATCTGTCCTAGTTATATTCCCATTCCATGAATTTCTACGACTCTCGTCTTTGGACCTCATTCCGCGACTCTCTCTCCTAGGAATCCGGTTTACATTCTCATCACGTGAATCTGATGCGAAGTCTTTTCCGTGCCAGCTGCCCGAGAGATTCTCATTCTTTCGATTCTCAACTTTACTATTTTCAGAAATGCAGTATTCTGCTCCTCGTTATTCTCATCCTGGGTATTATATGGTTGTTAATTAAAAGACCCGGTTTTAATTGACGTGACTTAATCTGAGCCACACAGCTAATTATTTACTATAGTAGATTCACATCAGCCGTGCATCTGATGTCTAGGCCAGTCCCTTACGACGCCCCTGATTGGCTGTTGATAAGCCAATCACTGTGCTGGAAACTCTCAGTCTCTCGAGAGAGTTCACATAGGCAGTATATGTATATCCCACCTCTCCTGAGGGATACTTTTGAAAGACGAATCCCCCATGACAGGCGGAACATACATCCTGCCTATGTGAACTCTCGAAAGAGACTGAGAGTTTCGAGCCCTGTGATTGGTTTATCAACAGCCAATCAGGGGCGTCGTAAGGGACAGGCCTAGACATCAGATGCACGGTTGATGTAAATCTACTATAGGAAATGTTAAGCTCTACATTGTGTTTGATCTCGATAAGAGACAGTATGGCAGCCCACGTTTATTTTGGGCAGTCTTTACCGGTTGCCGAAAATTTAATTATAGCATTGTTATAATTTTATGATTAAATAACACAATTTTTGTGAATGACCGGCGAATTTGGCATTGCGTAATTAATTAATATGCAGTTAGCACTGGTCCGCTGCCTCCCTACCGTGACCTACCCCGTCTCCCCCCCCCTCCCCCCGGCATCCCCTACCCCAACCTGCTCCCATGATTTATGGCCCAGCAGGAGACGATGTACTGCGCTGGAATTTATATTCAGTAAATCCATTTCTCCGGCCCACCAGTTTCGCCCTTTCTCCCCCCCCCCCCCCCCACCCCCCCCCCCCACCCCCACCCCCTCTCAGGGCGCACCCTTCCCCTCCCCCCACCCCGCGTTCCCTCGTCTCTCGGGCCCCAAAATTTGTTTCGTAGTAAAGCTTCTGTGAATATTGTATCGATCCCTTTGAGAGCTGCCAGTGTAAAATAAGGGCATTTTGCCACCGAGCGGATATATACGTATCCCGAAGATCATAAAGCGGG
>NC_061106.1:33156571-33161571 GCF_015104395.2 Macrobrachium nipponense
AGTCACTCATGTATCACCTCTCCAGTTGCCACATCATGCATTTTCTAAGGATAGATCTGGAGTCCCAAGATACATTATATCTTTCTCGGTGTTGTTTCTTTTAGTGTACAACCTTTGGAACTCTCTCTCTCTCTCTCTCTCTCTCTCTCTCTCTCTCTCTCTCTCTCTCTCTCTTTTAAGATGCGGATATTCTCTCTCCTCTCAAACCTAGACTAGAGAGAGTCGTTAGTTGTTAGCTTTCTCTACTTTAGCATAAGAAAAAGCAACATGTAAACATGGATTTTGTATAAATATGTGATATTCCGTTTGTACGTCTTCGAGGTATCATTATATATTAAATTAACTCTTTCGTAAATGAATAAAATTGAAGAATTCGTGTATTTAGCAGAAAAAGAGGGTATCACTATATATTAAATGAACTCTTTTGTAAATTAATAAAACTGAAGAATTCTTGCATTTAGCAGAAAAAAACGAGATATCATTATATATTAGATTAAAACTTTTTTAAATGAATAAAATTGAAGAATTCGTGTATTTAGCAGAAAAAAGGGGTATCATTATATATTAAATTAACTCTTTTGTAATGAATAAAATTGAAGAATTCGTGCATTTAGCAGGAAAAAAAGAGGTATCATTATATATTATATTAAGACTTTTGTAAATGATTAAGATTGAAGAATTCGTGTATTAGCAGAAAAAAAGGTATCATTATATATTAAATTAAGTCTTTGGTAAATGAATAAAATTGAATAATTCTTGCATTTAGCAGAAAAAGGTATCATTATATATTAAATTAAGACTTTTGTAAATGATTAAGATAGAAGAATTCGTGTATTAGCAGAAAAAAAGGTATCATTATATATTAAATTAACTCTTTTGTAAATGAATAAAATTGAAGAATTCTTGCATTTAGCAGAAAAGGGTATCATTATATATTAAATTAAGTCTTTTGTAAATGAATAAGATTGAATAATTCCTGCATTTAGCAGAGAAAATGTATCATTATATATTAAAATAAGTCTTTTGTAAATAAATAAAATTGAAGGAATCTTGCATTTAGCAGAAAAAAAGGGGTTATCATTATATATTAAATTAACTCTTTTGTAAATAAAATTAAAGAGATCTTGCATTTAGCAGAAAAAAAGGGATATCAGTATATATTAAATTAACTCTTTTGTAAATTAATAAAACTGAAGAATTCTTGCATTTAGCAGTAAAAAAGACTATGCTACATTGCCCCGGTTTTCTTACAAAGTATGAGGATTTATGCAGGTGCTGCGCTCGAGTTCTTCATAGGGAGGACGTGATAGTATTACTACTTCGTCTTTAGGTTTTTGTTGTCTCTTACGGCTGTAGCGAGGTCGGACTTAGGCTGTAGATATTGTACCTTTCTTTATTTTATTTTTCTTATTTTTTATTTTTTATTTTGGTAAACTTTTTGTAAAGTTTCTCTTGGTACACAAATTTGAGCTCTCTCTCTCTCTCTCTCTCTCTCTCTCTCTCTCTCTCTCTCCGTTGCTCGGCAGTTGACAGTTTCCTTTTCGCACCTTTTTACTTGCGTACGGCATTCTTTTTTTCTTCTTCTTTTTTTTCTTGTTCCTCCTCGCTCCCTCTTACCTGAGCCTGATGGATTCTTCTGTTCTCGGAAGCTGATCCGACGGGTCAAAAAAAAAAAAAAAAAAAAAAATCGCTGCCACAAGAAAGATTGTTGATCCGTGAAGGCATAACGAACTGTGCCAGTGCATCACCATTTTTTTAAAAGTTTGTTAAAACCCCCCTTGTGAGTTGTATGTATGTGATGGCGATTTTCATTTCTTACTTTTATTACCTGTCCCTCCGGATTTTTACGGTTTCTGGAGGGAAGGAGTGGGAGACATTTGGTAATGACGAAAGGCGAACAAGAAAGAGGGAATAAAGGAAAGAAAGATAGAAGGAAAGGAGTGAGAGACATTTGGTAATGACGAAAGACGAACAAGAAAGAGGGAATAAAGGAGTGAGAGACATTTGGTAATGATGGAAGGCGAACAAGAGAGATGGAATAAAGGAGAGAAAGATAGAAGGAAAGGAGTGAGAGACATTTGGTAATGATGGAAGGCGAACAAGAGAGATGAATAAAGGAGAGAAAGATAGAAGGAAAGGAGTGAAAGACATTTGGTAATGATGAGAGGCGAACAAGAGAGATGGAATAAAGGAGAGAAAGATAGAAGGAAAGGAGTGAGAGACATTTGGTAATGATGAGAGGCGAACAAGAGAGATGAAATGAACTAGAGAAAGATAGAAGGAAAGAAGGGAAGTTAGAGTCTATGGGAGGGGGGGGAGGAGAGTAGTCACCCAGCCGTTGATTGTGGTAAAGACAGTTCATTAATCGTCATTAGATCATTAATCGCGATCACATGGTGTTAAAAGCGGTTGTTAATCATTTCGAGCAATATATGATGCCCGGCAGCTGTGTAGGGTAGGGGAGAGGCAAAAATGTCACGGACACGCGGATTAACACGAGAGAGAGAGAGAGAGAGAGAGAGACTTTTTCTCTCAAGGTGATCTGAGGACATGTTTTTTTTATATCATTCACCACTCTTCTTATCCAGCCTTACTCAACATATAGTTTTTTCTTTTTTGGTAGCTCTGCGTCCATCCCCCCCCCTTCCCCCCCACCAACCCCCCGAGCCCCAAGCTTCCTTCTTCCCCATTAACAGCCCCCAATTTACCCCCCCCCCCCCCCCCCCACCTCCTGCGCCTATTCTATTTAGGCCACAAGATTTCAACGCCGCCTCATTAATTTTCTCATGAAAACCTCCGGCTGGTTCGAAAACTCAGACGGTTATTTTCGTTATTCTCGTATTTAATGACATTTTTTTTTTATTTTGTTACACATAACGTATTGGTAATGGCATTCGTTGTATTTTGTTACAAATTCAGTACTCTTAATGACATTTTCTGTATTTTTTTCACAAATACATTATTATAAATTGTCCCCGTTTATCAATTCCAGATTTTATTTGCCATAAAAATAAAAATAAAAGTTTTTGTTTAATTGTTTTTCATTCATTATTTTTTAAAATAGTTACATTTCGCTACTGCTTGTCCGTCATTTTTTAATGTTTACGCTTCATAATTTTAGTTGGTGCCGTTATTTCACATCTCATAATTATACGAGGAAATGCATTTTGCTGTCGAAATATCTAATGGACAAAATAAGAAGTTTGTTGAAATGTGAAGACTAGACACCGTAGATTTTATGGACACTTCCCGTTTTCTTCGAGAGGTTTCCAGTTCCAGTTTGACCCAAGTTGCTTTGTGTTGGTTTTTCGTTGTACTTATTTGTTAACCTTTTGCTACGTCAGCGATTCCTACAAGTAAAAGGCTTCTCGTTTGTCGTATAATCGATTTACCGTTCAGTAAATGTATCACTGAATTTCGGTTTGGAATTCATGAATAGAATTGCCCTCATTTTCCGGTTGTCTGCATGTGGCACTTTCTTTTGAAGCGGATTCAAAGGAGGAAAAAACTGCATAATAAAGCAGATATTTTTCTTTGTCCGTGCTAACATGAAAAAGAAATGCTTCATGTTATTCATTCATTTATTTGTTTGTTTTATTTGTCGGGAATATTTATGTATTTATTTTTATATTTTCGTTTATGTATTTTTATTTATTTATTTATTTGTTTTGTGAGTGTATATTTATTTATGCGATTCATTTATGTATTTTATTTATTTATTTTTTATATTTATTTATTTATTTTGTGAATATATATTTATTTATGCGATTCATTTATGAATTTTATTTAATTATTTATTTTGTCGTATTTTCAAGAATGCACGTCATCTGCGTCTGCAGAACTCTGTAGGTTTACCGTCAGTGCATTTCGTGTTCCATACTAACTAGAGTATTGGATGGATTGAATTGCTTTTGTTTTTTTGTAGTTTTATCTTTGTTGGAAATTGCTTTATCTTTGTTGGAAATAATTCCCCCCGCCATTCGCTGTCACACATCCTAGTAAAATCCATGCCATCAGTTTTGCTAACGATTTTTGCACAGAAACCGACGAACATATATATATATATATAGATATATATATATATATATATATATATATATATATGTGTGTGTGTGTGTGTGTGTGTGTGTGTGTGTGGTGTGTGTGTGTATGTGTGTATGTGTGTTTGAACTGTTACAAAATTAATTAGCCATGTTGAACTTTGTATATTACATAATTCAGGTATACCTCTCTGCATGAAGAGCTTATTTTTTATAATGAATACAATTGCATATGAGTCCTGTGTGAATGTATGGGTTTTCAATAGTAATTATGCTCTTGTGAATGTATGTGTTCATTTATGTAGCCCGTTGTGTTTGATTGCACGTGTATGTGTGGGTGTATGTGTGTGTAAGAGAGAAGAGAGCGTGAGCGCCTTCGTTTTTTCAGTCACTATCTCCCTCCTCCATCTTCAGAGATTTGCAACTTGTTTCCTTTTTGCTTTTTTTGTTTTTAAATTTTACATATTGCTTGTATGTGTAGAAAGGTTAAGCATTGCTGGTTGTCGTCAGTGCTCGCGTGGTGATCCCCACTTGGCATTTTTTTTTTTTTTAATGCCACAGCACTGGTTTCCAGATCTGTGATTTTGTGAAACACTGGTCTGGTTATAATAAATTCACATCAACCGTGCATTTGGCGTCTAGGCCCGTCCCATAAGGCAATCACAGTGCTGGAAACTCTCAGTCTCTCTCGAGAGTTCACATAGGCAGGATGTATCCTCATCTTCTCCTGAGGTATGCTTTTGAAAGACGTATCCCTCAGGAGAGGTGGAACGTACATCCTGCCCATGTGTGAACTTTCGAGAGAGCTGAGAGTTTCCAGCCCTGTGACTGGCTTATCAACACCCAATCAGGAGCGTCGTAAGAGACTGGCTTAGACATCAAATGCACGGTTGATGTGAATCTACTATAGTATCGTGATGCTGCAGAACAATGAAAGATTGACACCGACGCTACACAAGT
>NC_061106.1:33166571-33191571 GCF_015104395.2 Macrobrachium nipponense
CTCCATCTATTGTAGCACAATGTAATATTAAGATTAAAATCTCGGCGAAATCATGTGGTCTTTGTAATTGCATTGTTACGCTTTATAATGAAGCTTAGTCGCTCGCACCTGGTGAGAGAAATCTCTCGGTATTTTGGTGTGTCAGTGAGCTCAGTTTAACCGGACATTCTCGCAGCGCATCATACTTCAAGTGTGATTATCCGCGGGGCGAGGCAAGGGACATTTTTATATCCCCGCGACACTCCAGTGAATGCAGAGCTTGCGAAATATGGCAATAACATCAATCTTAGGGGATCACCTTCGGCTTGGACGAAAGGGGTGATAGTGGTGGTCGGCTGCGCTTGTTTGCCCTCCGGCGTTATTCTTCTCGTGCTTCTGTGCTTTTTGGGGATCCTGTTGATGATCACAGGCCTGACAAATTACGTTCCTTTTCACGAAGGTGTTTTTTTTTTTTTTTTTTCTATTATTATGTCTTTTGTTGTTTTACGTTACATCTTTTTGCATGCATTTGACGTTGAGGTTATTTTCATGCGAGTCCGTTTTTCTTTTTAAATTTATCATTTCTTTTTAAATTTGTCCATTTTTAAACATCTAAAGCCATTGTGGAAAGTTATTCTGTCCCCCTCTTCATCCTTGTAAAGATTGGGGTGTGATTTTGTGGAACCAGAGGAAAAATTTATTGCCCTAACTCCATAAAAAATTATAATAATTTACTCTTTAAAAAAATAGGATAATTGTTTTAAAAAAAATAGGATAATTGTTTTACCTTTTTTCTCTCAATTTTAGTTATTTTACATTCAAATAGGGTTTCCTTACCGCCTGTCTATATGTCTATCTGTCTGTCTACGTATATATAAGTATATATTATATATATATGTGTGTGTGCGTGCGCGCGCGCGTGTGTGTGTGTGTGTGTGTGTGCTTGTCTGTCTGCCTGAGATAGAGAGAGAGAGAGAGAAGAGAGAGAGAATTTTTCTCGGACAGACAGTTTTGATTTGTTAAGTGTTTACCTTTGCATATCATTCCGCCATTACACCACGTGGGGGCAGCCAGCGAACTTTCCCCAACTTCATCTCATTTTCGTTCTTTACGCCAAGCTCCAGTCTTCTCGCTCTCGGTCTCGGCTCAAAATCCCCGGAACTAACTTCTAAGATTACACACGCCTAATTATCCGTATGATTGTTGCAGTTGTTATAGCAAGTTGGTGCTGCCTCTGGTTTTAATTGATGCAATTAACCGTTCTGATCCTTATCTCCCTCTCCCATATTTCGTCGGCATTGCTGGTGATTGGCATCGTTACGTTCCTGGCGGAGGCTGAAGTAAACACTGTTGTGAATGTTCAGTCGTATCCTGTCCAAAATATTTACCAATAGTTCGCGAACAAAATTCCCATGGTTTTCGTGTTCCACTCAAAATGGGAAATCTGGAAATCTTCGTGATATAACTACACAGGTGAAAGGTCGTATTTGTAAAGTATGTTGGTGGCTGTTATTGTTAATCTTTACTTTGTAAAGGCGTATAGAAGTTTGGGTTTTTATATACTCTGCATCTTTCTAATATCCCAAATGCTAGACTATCTCCAGTCATGAACTTATTTACCACCATAATTTTTCTTTGACATTAGATGCCGTATAATAAAGATCGTGTATTATTTATTGCATTTGCCTCCTTATCTATAGACCTCCTGAAACAAGAGATAGGTTTGAAAAGCATTCTGTAGCATAGTCTACAGGTAGAGACTCCCTCGTTTAGCCATTCGAGAATCTTAATTAAACCCGGAAATGCTTAGCAATAAAATGTGTTCGATGCAAATACCGAACAATCGTGAAAATTACGTAAATATTTCATTTATTTTGATGGAACAGAAGCACCAATAAATGTATATTGGTATATATTGAACGTTCACTTTTCATGCCACAGCAATATGCTCGCAAGACATTTTAGATACAAGTAATTTTTGTAAGCCAAGGTCTTTATATGAATCAGAGCTTGTTAGTATTACTGTCTTGTCTAGAAAAATGGGAGTGTTATCCTATAGCTCTTTAGCAAAATGTTCATCTCCTGCCCCTCCCCTCTCTCTCTCTCTCTCTCTCTCTCTCTCTCTCTCTCTCTCTCTCTCTCTCTCTCTCTCTCTAAACCAAAGGACCCGTTTTCGATTCTCAAATCCGACATGGAAGGAATAATGTGTACGTCCTCTAAAACCCAACCAAGCCAATACACTTCTATTTACGTAAAACAGTGAGTTGTTATTATCTCGTTGTTATTCGATTAATGTTAGTCGAACTTAGAGAGAGAGAGAGAGAAGAGAGAGAGAGAGAGAAGATGAGAGTAAAACACTGACCGTGATTATTATCATCTTTCCCTCAGAATGTATTATACCATAAGAACAGGAGGAAGTTCCACGAGGTATAATCCTCGCACCTGTATAAGATAAAACCATTCACGAGCTATTCATAAGGTACTCCGTCTGTGCCCGAGGGGGTTTCTTTCGTTTTCTTTGCTATTGTTCTTAAGGTTTCTTTTTTTCATGCAACCTTTATGTTAGACTTAATCGCGTTTACTTTGTTATTACGTCTTTGCATCCGATTCCACGAGTGGAACGCTGAGAGAGAGAGAGAGAGAGAGAGAGAGAGAGAGAGAGAGAGAGAGAGAGAGAGAGAGAGAGGGGGGGCGTAGCAGCAGGAGAGAGAGAAACACAAACTGAAAAAGAATGATGGAAAAAAAATAAACTCCAGAACCGTGCTCTCTCTTGTAAAACCTTTATTTTTATTGGTTTTTATGTATCTATTCACGCAGGTGGAGAGAGAGCCCCTCAGATGGACGCACTGCACACGCGTTCGGGGAAATCAAGTTAAACCTTGGATGTAGAACAGATTTTTCCACTTGTGTTGAACGAGTGTCGGAAAGGGTAAAATATTGCTGCAACTCTTCCGTTATGAGACTCGGTAACAATTCGGTCAGTTAGTTATGCAGTTCCTTTATTATTTTCCAGGGTTTTGTCAGTGCAAATCTGATCGTTTTGCTTGAACGATGGATGTGTGGTCTGTTGTACAGCCAGTGTTTGAACAGTCATGAGAATCTCATCAGAAGAAACAATGATAATTACCGAGTTTCATTTTCTGAAGTTGCTCTTCTTCTTAATGGATATCGTTAGTTTTGGGTGTAATTATTTCCGGCATTATTACATCATCGGATTTACGTTGTTCAGGTTTTGAGCCATTAATTCCTGCAAATGAAAGGATCGAGGTCTTCATTTGGCAGGATAAAGGAAAAAAATATTTTGCGTCGTTATAGAAAATTTCATATCCAATGCCTTCGTAATGACACATTTCGCTGTCAAAATATTAATGTTGCGTTCGTTCCCTTGGTCATTAATTGCCAGGCTCTTTCTTGGATGAATTACAAAACTTTACAATACTGAGCCACTTATCGAGGGCAGTTTAGAAGCCAAAAACAATCATTCGAGGTAGGATGACCTAAAACTGTGTTGCAAGTAAGGATGATGGAGTCGAATTTATAATATGTATCGTCCATCGGTAAAAGGGTGTTTAGCTCCGCCAGTTCCCATGGCTCCACGAGTTCCCGTGGGATCTATAAATAATCTGGCCCTACTATTTCATCTTGAATATGTTTTTCCTTCGGCATCACCCCATGGAGTGACCCTCCATTCCTGGGAAGAAAGGGTCTCTTTAGAGGCCTGTTGTAAACTTTAGAATGTCTGGAAGACTAAGCCAGTTTAGTATACTAGAAAGTACGCTCTCTCTCTCTCTCTCTCTCTCTCTCTCTCTCTCTCTCTCTCTCTCATACAAATTACATATGTAATATGTTATATATATATATATATATATATATATATATATATATATATATATATTAAATTCTTTTTTTAAAACAGGATACGTCTCAAATATAATAGGGCCCCGTTAAAACAGTGGTTTATAACTAAGGATTTATATTTCGCTGACTGACTCCTACCTTATCAAGTATTAATATATATATATATATATATATTATATATATATATATATATATATATATATAGATCATATACTATATATATCTATATATATAGATATATATATATATAGATCTATATATAGATATATTATATATATATATATATATATATTATATAATTTTTTTTAAAATTTTTTTTTTAAACAGGATAACGTCTCAACTAATAATAGCCCGTTAAAACAGTGGTTTATAACTAAGGATTATATTTCGGCTGACTGACTCCTACCCTTATCAAGTATTAATATATATTATATATATATATAGATATATATATATATATCTATATATATAGGGGGGGGGAAATATATATATATAGATCTAGATACATATAGATATCTATATATATATCTAAATAATATAGATAGATATATATATATATAATATAGATTCTTATTATATATATATAATTATATATATATATATATATATATATATATATACAGTATAGATTATATATACATTTTTATTTAATTTCTTGTTTCCTTTCTTTGGGCATAAGGATAACTAATACTTTGACTTTACTTCACTTGATTAAAGAAACCCACTTTATCTACCTTGCAAATTCTCTTGCTATTCATGTATGCTCTGCCATACAGTCAAAACTTCTCTCTTTCAACGATAACTTTTCAGCATTCTTTCATTCTTGGGTACTCGAGACCTGTTGTGCCAATCCACTTATTCCGGTGGGTTTAATTTGCAAACAGCAAAATGTAAATAAGCGTAGCGACATCACTTAATTAAACTGCCGCTCTCTCTGTTCGTTCAGTCTGACATTTCTTTTGAGAGTTGGTACATTTGCGTGCAGTGCATCCGGTGTTAAAAAGTTGGTTTTTATTAAAGTATTTTATTTGTTTACAATAAGAAACAAGTAAAAAAATGCGCCGAAGTTTCTTCTGAGCAATCGAGTTTTCTGTACAACATATAATGCTGTATAAAAACATCAGCTACGACTGGTAGCGCTTCAGTTACTTCCTAGATGCGGTAGAGTTGGGGTGCGCCCACGTCTGCGGTAAGCGCTCCCAGATGCACGGTCCTTTGCTAACTTTAACCTTAAATAAAATAAAAAATACTGAGGCTATAGGGTTACAATTTGGTGTGTTTGATACATGGAAGGTGCATGATGAACATACCAATTTGCAGCCCTCTAGCCTCTGCAGTTTCTTTAGATCTGAGTGCCGACTGAAAAAAGGGCATATTCCATAGGTGAACTATCGCTGTGTTCTTTGGGTGCAGAATGCTTTGTCAAGAAATCTATTCATCGAATCTAATTGTTCGGTTGTTAATAAGTGCTTATGAGGGCTTGATCGCTGAGCAGCATAGCATGATGAAGACTCACGTCTTTGGAGATAGTCTGTAATGAAGCAATTTTATAGATATTTCTTTAACAGTCATTAAAATCATTATACCCGTAATCTACGTTAATGAGCAAGCTCTTTATTAGGAGTGTTCTCATTTCGTTTAATACCGTTAAAGATACTTTGCCGCATACTTATACGTCTAAGAACCGGTACGACAGATTAATCCTATGGGTCTAGGTTATATCTAGCAGTTCTTGGATACTTTCTGCAACCCGCGTTCACTAATTTCCCTACCGCCCGCGATCTTTCTCTCTCGCGCAGTGAACTCTCGCGTTGCTCGTCCTGTTGTCCGAAGTAATGGGATAACACGATCACAGCTGTCGGTGTTGAATGGCCATGTTGATGACAGCGCTGCAAATGAATGCTGTAGCCACAGCGTTAATTCCCCTCACCCCTCAGTCGCCAGTGTTGTTGTGCCCGCAAGCAACGGAAGGGGGAGATGCTGGGGGAGGGAGGGAGTGGAGTGATGCGGGCTTGAAATTTTTGGGGAGAGCGGCAGGGGGAGGGGGGGTGATTCATTTACATCTCCCTAAGATGCTGATGTCCTAACGGCGATGGTATTCTCTTCATCTCACCTCGGGATAGATAGGCTCCTGTCCCCCAGACCGTCCTGAAATGGCGTTTGTGTAGGGAGTGCGGCTTTCACTGCACTTGCATATTGGTCGCAAGACGTGCGTCTTATTGGTCGCAAGATGTGCTTCTCATTGGTCGTAAGAAGTGTTTCTTATTGGTCGCAAGAATGCTTCTTATTGGTCGCAAGAAGTGATTCTTCTTGGTCGCAAGAAGTGTTCCTTATAGGTCGCAAGAAGTGCTCCTTATTGGTCGTAAGACGTGCTCGTTATTGGTCGCAAATAGTGTTCCTTATTGGTCGCAAGAAATGCTTCTTATTGGTCACAATAAGTGCTCCTTATTGGTGTGCTTCTTATTGGCCGCAAGAGTGCTTCTTATTGCCTGCAAGAAATGCTTCTTATTGGTCGCAAAAAATGTTTCTTATTGGTCGCAAGAAGAGCTTCTTATTTGATCGCA
The DNA here is from genome assembly GCF_015104395.2 of Macrobrachium nipponense. Taxonomy (NCBI): domain Eukaryota; kingdom Metazoa; phylum Arthropoda; class Malacostraca; order Decapoda; family Palaemonidae; genus Macrobrachium; species Macrobrachium nipponense. The sequence goes on from NC_061106.1 coordinate 33,172,973, forward strand.
AGAAGTATTCCTTATTGGTCGCAAGAAATGCTTCTTATTGGTCATAAGAAGTGTTCCTTATTGGTCACAAAAAAATGCTTCTTATTGGTCGCAAGAAGTGCTCCTTATTGGTCGCAAAAAGTGCTTCCTATTGGCCGCAAGAAGTGCTTCTTATATTGGTCCCGCAAGACGTTCTTCCTTATTGGTCGCAAAAAGTGCTTCCTATTGGCCGCAAGAAGTGCTTCTTATTGGTCGCAAGAAGTGCTCCTTATTGGTCGCAAGAAGTGCTTCCTATTGGCCGCAAGAAGTGTTTCTTCTTATTGGTCGCAAAATGTGCTTCGTACTGGTAGCAAGAAATGCTTCTTATTAGTCCCGAGAAGTGCTTATTGGTCGCAAGAAGTGTTCCTTATTGGCCGCAAGAAGTGCTCCTTATTGGTCGCAAGAAGTGCTCCTTATTGGTCGCAAGAAGTGCTCCTTATTGGTCGCTTCTGCGTGGGGCAGCGTTTTTCTCTCGGGGTAAAGGAAAGAGGCGGAGAGGCTTGAGGAGAAGGGAGGAAGGTGAGTCTAGAAAACAAATGGGCTGGGAAAGTTTTTTGGGTGTGGGTACACATCACGTCGATTGTTGAATAATGAAATGCATAGCAGACAGTATGTAATGAATTCAGAGGTTGTTACCTCTTAGGGAAAGTGTTAGAACGTATGTTTTACCTCAGTATCTTACATACTTACTAAAAACAGAGACAGAGATGTATCACACGTGATATGCAGTGGTGCAATTACTTCATATACTGCTACTGATCGTTAGCTAGTCAACAAAGACCACGTCAACCTCCCTTCACATACAACGTGTGTAATTCATCTCCGTTTTCTATACACACTACCATTCTTTACGGATATTGGAGCATTACTATCTCACTCTTCTGTTTACCAGTCAAGCCAGCAAGCTTCGAGTCTTCGTTCTCCATCCTAAACGAGACACCCGAATTAAACATCTTTCTAGCTGGCCTTCCATTTCACGTCATGTTTACACGGAAGCGGCCTCAAAACACAAAACACCTACTTTTTAACGCCATCCATAGTATCCTCCCTCCATATTTGAGAGCCACTTTCCTTTCCAAGACAGAGGCAAACTTCCAAACTTTCTTCTTTTGATGCTCTTCAATTCCACAAATTTTCCAGATCTCCCGCTACCTTATTACCTTTCAATAAACTTCTTTAATTCTTCTCAAGGATAGTTATATATTTTTATTTTAATATTTGCACGGTTCACGTTCATAGTTCCACAGTTCTTAAGGGGCATTAACAGCTGTTCATGAATACTTAACAGTAAACCTCTCCCACTTACCTGTCGTCTATACTGATGTTCATGATTCCATCTTCCTTTCTTTTATTTACCTGCGTAACCTTATTCTGGCTAAATTCGTCATCGATGAGCTCCTCTTACCGGTGCTTTCAAACGATTCATCAGTCTGCTATTTTTGCTCATAGTAGTTAACAATATCATCCATTATTTGCCATCCCGTGTTTTTTAATTCCCCTCAGACTTGCACCTGTTTTTTCTTATATATTTCCTAAAGACTCCCATCCCACAATCCATACAATAATTACACATCTAAAACGTAAGACCAGTCTTCAGGCCTACTATAGTAGATTCATGTCAACCGTGCATCTGATGTCTAGGCCAGTCCCTTACTATGCTCCTGATTGGCTGTTGATATTACAGGGCTGCAAACTCTCAAGTCTCTCGCGAGAGTTCGCATAGGCAGGATGTATGTTCCACCTGTTCTGAGGGATACGTCTTTCGAAAGTATCCCTTGGGAAAGGTGGAACATACATCCTGCCAATGTGAGACTGATAGTTTCCAGCCCTGTGACTGGCTTATCAACATCCAATCAGGAGCGTCGTAACGGACTGGCCTAGACATCAGATGCACGGTTGATGTAAATCTATTATAGTCACGCCCCAGCTGGAAAGCCTTGCCACTTCACTTTTCATGATTGTAGCATCTGTACTTTATACGTTCTCATCACTTAGTCGAATAGTAAGCGTGCGCTATATGGAGACAACACTTTTTCGCTCATGCTTATCATATTCTTTTTATGACATTGTTTTTCATTTGTTCAAAACCTCCTCCGCTCCTGCCCGTGATCTCTTTTTTTGTCTCATAATTCAGACTTCTTATGCGTCTGTGTGTTCTGGGGAATAAAATACCCTCATAATTATTTCTTACTTCATTATCACCTGTTCCCATTCACAAAGGACAGTTATTCTTCTCATTCGTAATATTTCCTTCGTAGCTTTTGACCTTATGAGCCCCCTGCCTCACCTGTCGGAAAGTAGGTACTCACCAACATAGCACATCATCTCACCAGTAATCCTATCAACTCATTGTAGCGTCCCATTTTCAAATTTGTTTGTTGGTTTGTTTGTTTTAGCCTTCCGTACATCACAACAGTCTCTCCCACAGCCATTCTCAAATATACATTATATTCCTTTCTGCTCTTACATCATTCAGGCAAGCCTCTCTTTTTATCATCATCATCATCATCATACTCACTGTAACGAAGGAAGACTATTGTTTTCAGACAACACCTCTCCATTAGCATTTTTTCTTCTCATTCAAAATAAGTTTTTTGATGTAAGGCTGCAATCTGTAGGGAGCTGAGGGGCGCTTCTCTCTCTCTCTCTCTCTCTCTCTCTCTCTCTCTCTCTCTCTCTCTCTCTCCTCAGCGTACTATGATGATAAAATGTTTCCTTTTTCCCCCGACTAGTTTTTTCCCAAAACATTGTTTCAGAGTAACTCCTTTGCCATATCCTTAGTCATCACATCTCAAAGCTATGCGTCTTCTACTTCCCTGCACTCTTTACGTCTCGCCGAGTTCCAGCTCGTGCTCGTTCAGCCTCCTCCTCCTCCTCTTCCTCCTCCTCTTCTTCTTCTTCTTCTTCTTCTTCATTTGCTCTTTCTCTGTGGGATCGGGCGGTCACACAGCGCACCAAAGCTTGCTTGAGTGAGGCCTATTGTAATGAAGTTAGGTGTCTCATGCATAGCTTGTGGAAGTTCCGATGTGATTAGTTAGGCGCGTATCTTGTTAAAGTTGTGACTTGATTAGTTAGGTGTTTATTGCCGAAGTTTTGATTGGATTATGCCAGGGAGAATATTGCATTGAGGCGTTCTTCGTTTTATTCGATGTCGCTGCTAAGTGATTGCATTGTCTGGTATCTCTGACACTTTGTCTTAAGGTTGTGCGCATATTGGATATTTATGTGAGTGCGTTTGAATATTTATGTTCGTATTTATAGCTTGTAATGGAAGGAAATAGATGCATTTCTTTTGTTTATCGTTTCTCCTTTTATAATGCCAAAGTGGAATCTGAGGAATTTATTTCTGGTGACTAGACATTCATTTCTCGATATAATGTGGTTGGGATCCCACAATAAGCTGTAGGTCCCTGTGCTAGGTAACCAATTGGTTCCTAGCAATGTAAAAAATATCTAATCCTTCCGGCCAGCCCTAGGAGAGCTGTTAATCAGCTTAGTGGTCTGGTTAAACTAAGAGATACTTAACGTGTAATGCCTTGAAGTGAGTGCTATTTCTTTGACTTATAATGCCTTTGAAGTGGGTGCTGTTTCCTTAACTTATAATGCCTTTGAATTGGGTGCTATATCCTTAACTTATAATGCCCTTGAAGTGGGTGCTGTTTCCTTAACTTATAATGCCCTTTGAAGGGGGTGCTATTTCCTTGACCTTTAATGCCTTTGAAGTGGGTGCTGTTTCCTTAACTTATAATGCCCTTGAAGTGGATGCTGTTTCCTTAACTTCTAATGCCTTTTAAGTGAGTGCTATTTCCTTAAGGGCAGTCAAAGAAGATATGAGCGGGATGGTGTGTTTTGCTTGCAGATTCAGAAGCTAATTATATTCTGAGATATTGGATATTCATCGAGTAATAAGCTCTGAAGACTCCGTATTATCTGTTCTTGTCGTCACACTCAGCAGAAGCTGTTAAATTAAAGCAGAAATTTGATTTACGACCCCTGGTGTAATTTACGGAACTCAGGTTCGTAGCGTCGCCGAGGGTAGTAAATCAAGCCGGATTTTATCTGATAAACACCGACAGTGCTCATCAATACCTTTTCCATTACGATAATTACAATCATTGCGGTGCAGCATAAAAATTTAGGGCGAATTCATCTAATTACTGAATTACTGCGTTCGATGTACTCAGCGAAATCATTATTGCGACAGGGACACAGGTGTGGGGCAGTCATCGTCCTTTTAATGTAAAATGAGAATTTATTGTGAAAAATAAAGAACTTTTTCAGAGAGAGAGAGAGAGAAGAGAGAGAGAGAGAAGAGAGAGAGGCGAGAGAGAGAGAGAGGAGGAGAACGATTGGGAAGAGGCCTTGAAAACTCTTGAAAAATTGAGAATCTCAGTCTAGAATTTTTTTTTTTTTTTTGTGGGGGGGGGGGGGCGGTTAGCTCAAGTATGAGTAGAGAGGGTTTGTAGCCTTTCCGTAAATGCACTCGCCTCGGACGCTGCTCCCGAGTCGTTAAGAGATGAATTAAGAAAGCGTATTTCAACGTGCCTTCCATAACTTAACCGGTGCGTGTACATAGCTGAAACGAATGGCATCCCAAGCGGTACGTCTGGTCATTTCTGGGCAAGTTCAGGAGTAAAAGATGGCCCCATTCTCTTGACGGCATAGCAGTTGCGGCTTATTTGCCGTCTTTCTGTCTTGGTGGTCTCACCGTAGGAGAACGGGTACTGTGGATGGTTATGTACGTATGTAAATGTACAGAACGGGACTTGCTACTTGATATACAAATGTTAAAGATGTTGATGCTTGATATATTGTGGCGTTACGCCAGGTTCCATTTTCGCTAAACTAATTTCCAGTAAAAAGTCTATGGAGGAAGATTCAGCGTTGTTGAGGAAATCGCAAAATATGAGGCTACTTTGGCATCTATTTTTCAACGGCGTTCTTATTCTAGCCTACTTTTTCCCCAATTAGTTTTTCATTTTTGGTTGACAATTTTGCGAACGTTTTTTCTTTCCTCCACAGTTCATTTTTTCCAAGGTTTTTATTTTTTTATTTTTTCTCGTTGGTTATTTTCCTCCAAAACAATTTTTCCTTTTCTGTTTGTTTTTCTACGAAACGTTTCCACTTTGTATTTACACTTTTCGGTTTACGCATTCCTGGACATTATTCGGTGTCAAATTGATTTTTATGAACATTTCAGCCTTTCAGCATTTTCACTCTTCTGTTTACTTTCATCGGAACAATTTTCTTATTTATTTTAAATTTTACCAAAATATTTTCCTTTTCAGTTTAGTCATTAGGGCCATGTTTCATATTGAGTTTATTTTTCAAAGTATTTTGCTTTTTCGGTTAAATTTTTTCCGTTAATACTTCCATTGCCTTTCATTTTCAGCGCGAATGCTCTTAATTTTCATTTTATTTTCTCGTCTGAGTATTTTCCTTGTTTATTTACTTGTTCGCAAAACAGTTAACTTACTTGCTTTTCCTCAGATATTTTGCCATTTCAGTTAAACTTTCCACAGCATTTCTCTTTTTCAGTTTAGTTTTAAGGAAACTTTTCTACTTGTTTACCTTTTCAAAACATTTTGCTCTTTCTGTTTACTGTTTCCAAAACGTGTTTTCTTTCCATTTTCTTTTTTTCAGAACTTTTTCTCTTTTTTTGTTTGCTTTTTCCAAAATAGTTTTCGTTGAAGCGTATTTTTCCTCGGCATTGTTCCCTTTAAGTGTATTTGTTCTAGAACATCTCGTTTTATTTTACTTTTTCCATAATATATTTCTCTCGAAATTGACTTTTTACATAAAATCTTTCTTGCCATCAATATTCCTAAAATATCTTCTTTTCTGAGAATTTCCAAGTAACATTTTCCACTTTACTATGACTATTTTTAGAAAATTTTCCCATTCAGTCTAAAAAAAATACACACGAATTCTAAAGTCATTCTTGCAGTCTGTCTCTAAAGTCATCCCTCTCTCCTACCGTACCCAAACCCCGCTTCCCCCACCAAGTTCTTCCCCTCCCCCCCATCCTCCGACAGGACCCGACAACCCTCCTCACCTTTGGCGGAGTTTGCTCAAGAAATCTAATCGTTTTCTTGTGAAAATACGAGAACAAAGCGGCGCCCGTGTTTGTGCTTCATTGAAAATCCTCTCCCGGTCTTGCAAACAGAACGCGACGGGACGGGACGGGACGAGTCTACTTTTCTTCCTCCTCTCTCTCTCTCTCTCTCTCGTTTTTCTCTCTTCTCTCCTTTGTTTTTGAAAGGCGGAAATTTTTGAGGACTGGTGTTGTGATAAGGTAATGTGTTATTGGGGATTCCGGCTGCAGGAATTTCCCGATGCGCTTTCTCTCCTCTTCATTTGCCATTCGAGACTTGGCAGCTCTTTGGAAGACGCCAGCTGACTTGCTGTCTGACTTGAGTTGTTCTTTACGTCTTGGTACTTCTTACTCGAGTCATTGTTGATGAAGTCTTTTTTATGCTCCGTTTTTGTATTTTGGTTAGACTTTCAAGGGGACAGATTTATCATTCATATTTTTAGTATTACTTCACCACCGCACACGCATTTTATACATATATATATATATATATATATATATATATATATATACATTACATATATATCATATACATACATATAATTGATATATACTATAAATTGAATCATATAACATTAACAAAATTTTATATCATTCATGTTTAGGCCAACAAAAAATTGGAGCAAAGGTTTATTTATTCATATGTATATATATACGTGCATATATATATAATATATATATATATATAAAATATATATATATATATGTATATAAACCTCTGGTTTAACTTTTATTTCGGCCAATACCTGAATGATATAATTTAACCTGTATGCTATTAACAGCTTCAATTCGTATCTAAGCGCGTAAAATGTAAGGTCTTATTTTGTGTGTTTGAAACTGCAAAAAATTTAAACTTGAAGATTGTGACCTGTTTTGTAATTTCTCAGGCCATCTATAGAATATACTGATTTTTAAATCGGTAACTTAGATTAACTGTTTCGTTACAATGTTGCAGTAATTTAACTTGGTTTTGTATTGCTTAACTTGGATGGCGGTTTCTACTCTAATGAGTATCAAAGTCATTGATAATGATTTTTTAATATTGAAGGTAAAGAATAAGGGAAAGGATTTATATATTTTTCATGTGCCAGGAGGCGTTCAGCATGACTGTCCGAACACCTGAACACTAAGGGAGAAATTGTCTGTGAAGTGAACGACCGGAAGCCTTTTGGTTATAATCATACTATTCTCTCTCTCATGAGAAAGTCGAGACATTCATTGTCGTTAATTTTATTATTGAATACCTGTTTAGTAAGTGGCTTCCAGTTTGCAGCGAAAAACCAGTTCGGGATTAATTTTAAGAAAGAGGAAAAATTTCGAAGGCAAAATACATATCTTAAGTGGATCTCCAAATATCACTGGTAAACCAGTCGCCCCCATCCCTTGATTCATGTATGTGACACAACACTCAATATCCACTCTCTGTGACACAACACACACTCAGTATGTTTGTATATTTTCACCTCTAATAAAAAGTCGCAGTTTATATACGACAGTAATAAGTCAATATATGAAATGTGCCCAAATGCTCACCCGTATGCATGTCTGATTTTTGTTTTTTTTATTTTTTTTACACAGTGATCTATGGTTATTTGCTTGTAACTCTATAAGGTTTCCAAATACGTGCACTCATTAAATTTTAGAAAACACATCATTCATATTATTTGAGGTGTGATATTGCAATCGACTTTTTATTGCTTTTCACAAAGGAAGTATACTAGTTTGGTATATGTGCATATATATATATATATATATATATATATATATATATATATATATATATATATATATATATATATATATATTATATATAGATATAGCACACAAATTAAATTATATCATTCATGTATTGGCCAAAAAAATAAGTTAAACCAGAGGTTATTATATATATATTGTGTTTGTATGTGTATATATGTATGTATGTATATGCGTGTATGGTGGGGAATTTGGTTGAGATCATTGCACATTCACATAACCGGTGCTTTTGTCGTGGAATCTGTCTTCGTGGTTTTTACTTTTTAGATACCGCTGCTTTTTGTGTCCTTGAAGTTTTCCTGTTATAACTGCTAACGTTATAATATGAGAACTCGAGCAGGTTTTGAAATGTGGTCACTCATGCTTTTAACGTTGTTGTTTAGAGGATACAAAGACAAGAGCTCAAGAGTGGAAATTCTTTGTTTATCTTTAGCCGGTATGTTTTTCATTGTTTTCACGGAAACCTCAACATTTAAACTTAAGTTTGTGCTCAGTTTCGAATTCGACCTGGCGACATGTACTGTACCAAGAGCTGGAAGAAAATTGGAAATAGGAACTATAGCAGATTCACATCACCCGTACATTTGAAGTCTAGGCCAGTCCCTTACGACACTCCTGATTGGCTGTTGATAAGCCTATCACAAGGCTGGAAACCCCAGTCTCTCTAGAGAGTTCACATAGGCAGGGTGTATGTCCCACCTCTCCTGAGGGATACGTCTTTCAGGAGAGGTGGAACATGCATCCTGCCTATGTGAACTCTCTCGAGAGACTAAGAGTTTCCAGCCCTGTGATTAGCTTATCAACAACCAATCAGGAGCGTCATAATGCACGGTTGATGTGAATCTACTATAGTAGGTTTATTGGTGTCTGGCAATTGGTATTCGTTTCCATTGAGTTGTCTCTTGCGATGTGATCTATGTGTAGTTTGTGAGTAACATTAATTACACCAGAACGAGAGAATGAATCTTACTGCTTCTTTGAAGAATTCAGATTGTCCATAACAGAAGACAGTAGATTCTAGTAGATTATTGCCTCTCGTTAACTTCTCGCTAAGCTGCCAAAGTCTGATCGCTGGAGGCATTTGAAGATTAGAGGATTAAAGAGAAAACTACCCACTGCGAAACCTTTAAAGAATAAAATGTAATTATCCGTCATAACTGGCGTCGAGTAGTAGGAAAAATGAGTGAAATCTGTTGGTCTAATGCCGTAGAGTGGAATATATTAAAGAGGAAATAGGATCTTATCGACGAGATTATTAGGGACGCCACACAGGGCTGACTTAAATGGCTGCGCGTTTGTCTCGCCGAAACAGGTTCTCTTTTGTGCCCGAGTGAAAACCTTTTCACGGTTTTTCATTTTTATCTCGTCTTTTGAATATTTCACGGAGGTTGAATATTAGTGCGTGCTTCAAACTTCCATCTCTAATTACTTGGTTTTTTTCGCGTCCGTTTTATCAGAGGAAAGCAGTTTGTTTTTTTCTTCCTCACCTTATTGACTGAGGAAATTGTTCCGCGTGTTTTTACACTGAGGGAACACCGAATTCCTCCTCACTTTTCATTAGGTTTTAACTTCCTTATGTTTTCGCCCGAATATGACTAGATACAAGATAAGTTTTCCGTCTCCGGAATCTATCTTTTTATTTTTATTCGTCTTTTTATTGTTTTATTTAATCGTGATATGAAGCACTGACAATTTCCCAGCTCTTTACTGTATTTACCAAGGGGTCTTATACCATCTTTTGCATTAAATCAAACAGAATTACAGTATTATGTAGGAGTCAAATAAATAGATTATTTCTCGCACTGCCAATCTCACAGAAATAATTTTATGTATATAACTATTCATATATCTATGTATTTCTCCATAATTCAAAGGTCTTTGGGACAAGTATTCCGTGTCCGTAACTTGCCTAACTTGTGTAGGAAGAAGGGATATAAGAAGGGATACAGTCTTACCCCAAGGGAAGCTCAAGAAGGGCTTAGGAATAGCTGGTGTGTGACCATCTTTCCACTAGATGGCTAATGACCACAGGCGAGGTCACGTGTGCTTAACCAATGGTTACAACCTTTATTTTGAAAGATAAAGAGAAAGACCTTGTTCTCATCCGCCAATAGGAGCTTTCAAAGGAGTTCATTTTGAAGTCCGAGATATTTCTAACAAAGAAGTAGTTGTATTACCTTGGATGCGTTTAGTTGTCAGTTTCCAAGTGATCTTAGATATCTTCGGGAAGTAGCAGCTGTGTTAGTGATGTATATTCTTAGTTCCGTAATACACCAAGAAAATTCGAAATACACCAAGAAAATTCGATTATTCACTGAATACAAAGATTCTTTTTTCAGGGTTCAGTTATGACGCCATATTCCCTCGAATTACAACTAGGGCAGGAATCTGCTTCTGCTCATTCATTCCTGCCTCTCTCTCTCTCTCTCTCTCTCCTCGTGTGTGTGTGTAACTGTCAAGAATAGAACAAATCTATTACACCGAGAATAAAATTGGCTTTCCTTACCAGCTGCGGATGCCGGTAGCTTCATTAGTCTTAGCATTCTCCATCTTAAAAGGGTGAGGTATTTTTTGCTGCCCATGGAACACCATCCATCTATCTCTCCACCTGAGGGCAAGACAAAAACAGTCAACTTCACCCTACGGCTGGAATGAATTCTCGAAGTCGAGTGAGACCTTACCCGGTTCTGGAATTATTTTTTTCGAGAGAGAAGAGAGAACACCTCCGGTTGTTGGAACCTTTTAGAGTTTATCCATTCAGTTGTACTTTGTTTAGATGTGCTCGAAAATTCTTCAGGTGGCTCCTTCCCCTTTGTGTTGTGTTCTCCTCCTCCTCCTCCTCCTCCTCCTCCTCCTCCTCCTCGCAGAACTTCGGAACAACGCTATGGATAACACCAATTTTTCTTTTATTGGACGGGGTGTTCACTCGCCCTTCTCTCTCTCTTCTGTCCTCTTGTTTCAAACATCTCTCTCTCTCTCTCTCTCTCTCTCTCTCTCTCTCTCTCTCTCTCTCTCTCTCTCTCTACATACTCCTCAGTTGTATATCGTGTGGTTCATAGATTCTTTGAAAATATGACTCTCTCTCTCTCTCTCTCTCTCTCTCTCTCTCTCTCTCTCTCAACTTGACACACGGCCTCAGTTGTATATCGGTGGTTCATAGATTGCTTTGAAAACTATGCGATCTCTCTCTATCTCTTCTCTTCTCTCCTCTTTCTCCTCTCTCTTCTATCCTCCACACTACATACTCCTCAGTTGTATATCGTGTGGTTCATACCTTGCTTTGAAAATATGACTCTCTCTCTCTCTCTCTCTCTCTCTCTTCTACATACTCTCAATTGGTATTATCGTTTGTTGGTCATAGGATTTGCTTTGAAAATAATGACCTCTCTCTCTCTCTCATCTCTCTTCTCTCATTCCGCTCTCTCCCTCTCTCTCCCCCCCTCTCCTCTCTTCCTCTCTCTCTCTCTCTCTCTCTCACTGCATACTCTTCAATTGTATATCGTGTGGTTCATACCTTGCTTTTAAAATATGACTTCATGATCAGCTGCAAAATGATGGCAGTAAATATTATTCGCTCATTCGCTTTCAACTTCTAATTGCTCGGGATCACAACACATTCTCACTGGAAACCGTATTGCTTCTGTTCCGTCATGTTAGGTTAGTCCAAGGCCTTGAGTTGGTCATGACCTTGACTACCTTTTCCGTGGTCGGGAAAAGAAAGAAAATGATGATAGATACAGAGTGCAGCGAAACGTCCCTATTTTTGTAAATCGAGAATGTTTACCAGAACGGACGAGATAGGAAAAGCGAAGCAAGAAAGTAATGCTCCTCTGTTTCGCCGAGAGTAAGGGAGTGGAGTGTTTTATTAAAGGTGACAACGCCACTCGTGAACATGCTTAGGGAGGTCTCTCTCTCTCTCCCCACCCCCCACCTCCACCCCCTTTGGGAGGGGTGGGGGAGCAGCGGAGGAGTACTGACGTGGGTAAGTGGGTTTTCGTAATTCTTGTTTAGTTTTATTTTTAATCCTGTTGAAAAATGAAAGCCAGAATTTCTAATTTTTTTAAGCAAGGTGAAAAAGAAAAAAAAAACTCACTCGTCACATTCATAACCGCTAAATAATAGTTAATGTGTGTCGCCATAAGTACATTCCTCCTTACGGGATACATTAAGTCCCCGTGGAGAGCAGGAACAGAAAATGCGTCACAACTTCCGGTGGACGGGCGTCTGTGCGGATGGGTTCAGAAACACGCCCGCGGGCGCGCGCGCCGTCGTTCATACACGAAGGATTTATTATTCCTCAGCTGCGATTATCTGTGGAAAAAAAAGGTGTTATCGTTTTACTCAGCGATAATTGCAAGGTCGTCTCTCTCTCTCTCTCTCTCCTCTCTCTCTCTCTCTCTTTTATCGATTCCCATCGTTTAACTTTCGGTTCCTTTTCGAATTTGGTTCGGCGTTAATCGTATTTAGTTCGTAATTCTACGCAAGAACTTATTTTCCTTTGTAATTCTCACTCAGTAGATCTTTGTGAATATATCCTCTTCTATGCAATATCACACTGAATCCCGCCAGTGCGCCTCACGCAGTGCATTGTAGACATCACTTACGGTCCCTTGCAGCACCCCTTCGGCCCATAGCTGCAACCCCCTCTCAGTCCTTTTACTGGACCTCTGTACATATTCTCTTTCTTCCATCTCACTTTTCATATTCTCCTAACATAGAGCAACTGCAATATTTTCCTCCTGGTACACCTTTCAAACCTTCATTACTGTAAATTTCCGTTTCGCCGCTGAATGACCTCGTAGGTCCCAGCGCTTGGCCTTTAGCCTAAATTCTGTATATATATTCTGTTCTGTCATATGAAATATAATCCTTTCTGAATAAACTCGTCCTCCATTTTCACCCTTTATTTATATTATTATTTTTATTTAATTTTAATTTAGATTTGTTATTTTTTATTTTTATTAATTTATTATTGTTATTTTTATTATTAATTTATTATTGTTATTATTTTTATTATTAATTTATTGTTATTATTTTTAGTATTTTTATTTTCAAATTTACTATTATTTATTATTTTATTTGATGTAAGCTTAATGTTACGTTTCGATGCGCGCTTTATTAGAGATTTATATTTCCTATGGCAGTTATGTATCATTTTTTATTTTGACGTTTATTTCCCTCTTGGCCTTTTCCTCATCAGGCATTTTGAAATTTATTATTCGGGTGGCATTAAGGTACTCTTTTTTTATCATTTATTTCTCAGCTAGAGTAGATAAGTCGTTTGTAGGTTTAACTGTATGTGAGTAAATATCTGCTTTCATAATCACTTCTATGGGACGGAGAGACCTCGGTAGCAGTTGCATTTATTAATTTGTTATATGTTAACTGCCAAATTGATGTTGGAGGGGCGCCAGTAATAAAAGAAATGAAACTGTTATAGTCCTGCTCTTATTTGTGAAGTAAAACTGAACGTTGTCAAGTCGCGCAAAAAAAAAAAAAAGCGCCAGGCGTTGGAAGTTTTAATTGTGGATATACGGTACCTGGGTTTGCTGGCTTGTTGGGCAAACCCGTCGGGTTGCCATTTGCTTTACAAAGAAGTAAACCTGCCTTGTATGGGCACAAAGTTGAACATAAAGTGCACACGGGACATCCACTGTTGTTATAAGGACAGCGGTAACATGATCGAAAAATTTATTGTTTAGAATAACTTGATACAAAAGTTGTGTCATTACTTTCTGATAAAAAGGGATTCTTTTTTGACAGAGGTCAGTATTATTATTATTATTATATATAGTTAGTCGGAAAACTTTTATAATGCGAAACAATGAACGATACAGAAGAAAATGGGTCAGCTGAGTACGAAAGGACGACTTTCGCAGCTACCTGACAAAAGAAAAAAAAATGAGTAAGAGATTAATCGAGCCGTGTAACTGTTTTGTCAGAAGGGAAACGCATCAGCTGAACCTTGTGTTTTGTCGGAATTTGTATGAATGTGTATTCTTCTACCTTTGTAATTTTGTTGTAATATTTAGTAAATAAAAGTAATGATAATAATAACATCCGCCTCGCATGCTGCATACTTGGAAGAGACACGGGCAGAAGGGAACAAAGAGAAAGAGTGAGAGAGAGGAGAGGAACGTTCATTAAAAAAGATAGTTGGCCTCTCCAAGTGTCAGAAATGTCAAAGGAAGCACTTGACTTAGACATATTGGTGAACGAATGAAATTATTATTATTTTTACTGTGTTCATGTTTTTTTTTCTCAAGTTATAGGAATGGTGGCGGTGATGATGATGATGTTATTCATTTATATGCACATTATGCTTACAGCGTTTTAAATCATTTATAGATTGCGGTTAGACGTGTGTGTTTTGTCGCAGACTTTCGGGGCCTGGCGCTACGGCCTGATGCTCGTCGAATAAATTTGGCCAAATGTCATAGGAAACGGAGGGTTGGGAAAGGGGTCGGCCTCGGGCCTGAGACTTGATGGGAGGAAACGACATTACCCTCCGTCATTTCGCTCCGTTACGAGCTTGAACACAAGCTCAAACACGGGCCCGCTTATTCTTGAGTTTATTACACCTGCTAATTGGAGGTACGGGAATACGACTTTATCGCTTCGCCTTATTGCTTGTTCCGGAGATGCTGAAATTCCCTGCAAAGATTGGATTGTATTTTGCATGATTTTTAAATCTTGTATTAATTTCTATGGTCTGATATTAATTTCTTTGGTTTGTTGCGTGCGCCCGGTGAGAAATTCCCCAGGAGGTTCTATTCCTTGTTTTTTTTTTCTTTTTTAATCGCTGCTGAAAGAGAGCCGTTTCCATTATAGTAGAGATTGGAGGGACACTTTGCCCGGTGGTTTATGGCTGACCAGCCGGAGGCTGCTTGTAAAACCCTGCTGAGGGCTGCTCTTAAAAGGCTTATTTATGGTCGAATAACCCTGATAGCAATTTTCTCATTATCTCCAATTCACTGATGCATCATCACGGTCGTCTCCGTCGTCCTCATCATCATCACAATCATCTAACGCCATCCTCATAACTCAGCCCTTGCGGAAGAATTCGGAATTTCTAAGACTTTGAAAAAGGTAATTTGCCGTCGAGGTATTCCTGGCGCATGCGCTCTCAGAACGAAGTGCTCCAATGACTTTCACACTCTGTCACAGTCTGTCACCTTTAAGCTGAGAAAAGTCTCTCTGGTGTTACGTTTTGTTATCAGGTGTGTCCTACTTTTTTCCGAACTTTTTTTTTCTCTGGACAGGTGACTTGGGGATTTTTAAGTTCGTAAGGTTAGGTGTTTAAGGGTCCGTGACTTTGTTTAGGTTGTGATGTTATGTAGGTTGCTTTCAATGATTTTCTTTCTCGTAATCGGAATTGTATTAGAGTGACGCGTTGAAGGTACTTCTTTAGACCTTTATTTCATGTAAAGGAAGGATAAAAAGTAGATATTAACGGCCTTTTGATCCAAATCCGGGAAAGATTTTATATTGTATTATCTCTTTGTAGTCAAATTCTGACAACCCAAACAAGGAAGTTTTTATATTCTATAATCTATTTGTAGTCGAAATCTTGTAACCCAAATCAGAGGAAGATTTTATATTCTATACTCTCTTTGTAGTCGAAATCTGACAACCCAAATTAAAGGAAGATTTTATATTGTTTGTTTATATTGTATTATCTCTGCAGTCGAAATCTGACAACCCAAGTCAGGGGAAGATTCTATATCGAATTATCTCTGTAGTCGAGTCCTGACAACCCAAATTAAAGGAAGATTTTATATTGTTTGTTTATATTGTATTATCTCTTTGCAGTCGAAACCTGACAACCCAAGTCAGGGGAAGATTCTATATCGTTTTATCTCTTGGCATTATGAAGATGTATTCACTTAGATCTCAGAACTTCGCTTTTCAACGTCTCTCTCTCGAAAAAAAATAATCATTTATGTTTTCAATGGAAAAAAAGTCCATGTAGTTAACCTCCTACATCAAACAGGTTGGAATTAACCTGCAGGGTTTTTTTTCTTCTTTTTTTTAAGGTTCTAAGAATATTAGTATACGTTTGTTTAAGTCTGATTATTCATCAGGGAAAACGTTAATCAACGTTGTTACAGTGTTTATGGTTATCATCTTTTTTTGGGGTGTGGGGGGCGTTTTATAAAAAAAGCAGTATGAGTTGTTACTTGCGATAACTTTGATTTTTTTTTATTTACATATGCACCTGCGCAGTGTATATTAATCCGCCTTCATCCTTATAATTATTATGATATCAGTACTAATGTACCATCTGTTAAACAGCCATTAGCTTCTACCTTCTGATAAAAAAGCCATTAGCTTCAACCTTCCGCAAGGCATTCCTTGACCCGTACTAAATGAGGTAAATTTATTACAAGATTTGTCAGGACATTTGAGTAAAAGGCATCAACACTTAGCCCGGCCTGCAACCAATCCATGTCGAACTGAAAAAATTATTTAAAACAAAAATTTATTTATCTCTCTCTCTCTCTCTCTCTCTCTCTCTCTCTCTCAATGCCCCGCTGTCTTCAACCCTCAACCCGTAAAAGCGTTGCATGCTGATGACCTACTACGCCGAGTTTCCCAGGCGTTTGATTTATAAAGCACGCATCACGCCTACACACCATTTATTTCCACAGAGGGATTGATAAATACGGTCAACATTCATATTTACTTGTATCTGGATTTTTTTGGGGGTTGAGGAAAGCTGTGGAAAAGATGCTAAGTAAAATAATGAAGAAAGTTGAAAAAAACACTTGCTTGTTATTTCACTGCCTCAGCTTGAACAGGATGGAAGGGTGGGGGCTTTGGGGGGGAGGGGGAATGGCTTGTGGAGGGTAGTGGTGGGTGAGGGAGAGGGGGACTATCCGAGTTGAGTGTGTTATTCGTTCTCCCTCAATTACTGAAGTCGACCACATTAATGTTTTATTATTATTCCGTGAAAAAGCGGCCCCTCTCTCTCTCTCTCTCTCTCTCTCTCTCTCTCTCTCTC
This sequence comes from Macrobrachium nipponense, assembly GCF_015104395.2. Taxonomy (NCBI): domain Eukaryota; kingdom Metazoa; phylum Arthropoda; class Malacostraca; order Decapoda; family Palaemonidae; genus Macrobrachium; species Macrobrachium nipponense. The sequence continues at coordinate 33,189,844 of NC_061106.1, forward strand.
TCTCTCTCTCTCTCTCTGTCGAGAGTTATACTAAGGCATCAGCTTTAATTTAGACGATGTTGGAGATCGCACTATAAGAAAGAGACCAGTCAAAGGTCACGGTGTTGTTGGGCCAGCGGTCTTGCAGGTAGGTTTTATATAGTACTGCCGTATTCCATGTTGTTTTCCCTGCTCTGTTGTTTGTTTGTCAGCTCTCCCTGTGGCTTTGCCCGTTTTCGAAAGAGGGTGCATTGACGTGACAGAAATCGCGCTTTAATGCTCTCTCTCTCTCTCTCTCTCTCTCTCTCTCTCTCTCTCTCTCTCCTCTTTGCACTATATTGATTATGCATGTGATACATTCGAATTTGAGGATGAGATCCTTGACTGGAGAACGTCATGTTAGTCTTATATCAACGAGTTGGTCATTCGATGTTACTCTCAGTATTGTGAGTGACATTACTGTCCCTAATAGTAGTGACTGTAATGGTATATTCACTGTTGATGACTTTGTTGTATAGTTATAAATACATATTTTGAGAGGATTAACTTGGTGTCTTGGGTTGTCGCCTTTAGGTTCGTTCGTAAAAATTTCATTGTCTCTTCTTTTCTGTCAAGGATTCAGAGGGATTGCATTAAGCTTCAGGCTTCAGAAGGCCTTAGAAACCGTTGAGTGCTTGGAAACGCAATATCCAGTCCAGTGGCTAATTTTTGCCGGCATATGTCGCATTGAGTCAATATGGAGCATTGGATCAGGTATTAGGATTCCTCGTGTCCTCAGCTCTACGCTCTCGTTTTCCCGTATCTTCTGTTGGAATTATTTTAGTGTTTTGGGTACTCGAGTTCTTTCTCGTTATCAATTTTATGTAGTGGGTCGGTTTTACTCCGATAAGTCTACGGGGAGTACGTGCCACATTTACAATCGCCCTTCTGCATCTCATGGTTCTCTTACTGCTGGCTGGCATCTTAAATAGGGAAGGTACCTTGGTCCGAGCTTTGGTTAGGTACATAACGTCCCTGAAATCGGGCTGTAAAATCACCCTCTCCTATATTACCGTCGTTTTCGACGGTATACTGTAGATACTGTAATAATGCTTGCCGGAAAGCAGCAAGCGGAGTGATGGTCAGAGTTATAGTTGAATACATTAAAAATGATGTGCACAGTTGTCAAGAATAATGATGAAATTTGACGTCAGTAAATACACGAATCACCAAATTCTTACATATTTATCAATAATTTGCGTAGCGGCAACAGCAAATAACTGATGGTGTTGCTCTTGAACTGTGTACTAGAACGCAGATTCTAAATGACATTCAGAAGGCTTAAATTTTAAAATAATCATCAAATATGAGTTAAATTGATTCAGTCACACAAACATATGATTTTACTCTTATAATTCACAGATTGACTTAGTGAAGAAAGGACGTACATGGGTTGAGGATCATTGAGCATTGTGTATATGGTTTGAAATATTAATACTTACCAAGGACCAGCCTCTTCAATATTTGTCGTTATATAAGTACAGAACGGCGGTACCTTGGTCCGAGTTTCAGGACGGTACGTACCATCCGTAGGTTTGGGGAGTACCATCTCTTCCCTCTTATGCGACCATATTTCTTGAAGATATGGGTAAATTATTGGACGTAAATATGATACGTAGATTCCTGAGTATTTCACATTTTGACGCTTCAATTCAGCCCTTTAAAAGCTGCATTTGTTATATGTTTTGCAGGTGACACTGTTGTTATTAT
>NC_061106.1:33196571-33224071 GCF_015104395.2 Macrobrachium nipponense
AATTGCAAAAGGAAACCTTTCTTCTCGTTACTCTTGACATAATGATAGTATCACTAATTGTAACCAATAACCTAAAAGCCATGAGCTAAATTTCTGTCCCTACGTTGTTCCTCGAATAAAACATGATTAAGGTGCTATAGCTGGTTCACATAAGGTAGGTTCGTGGTTGAGCCCTATGCTTACGAGACATTTGTTTGTCGGCCGCTGTTTGGCTGGTACCGGGAGGTAGGCAGCTCCCAGCCAATCAGCGGCCGCCAAACAAACGTCTCGCAGGCATAGGGTTTACCAAAGAATCTACTTTAAGTGAACCAGCTATAGTGTATCATATTTGATTTATTTATATATTATTTATTTTTTTATTTTTTTAGAATTAACAGAATCACGTCTGAAGACATTCTTGGGTCAGGCATGACGTGCTAGCGTAAAGAAAGAGGCTGGACGTGGACTAGCTACTCAAGTAATTGAATGCAACAATAATTTATAGCATTCACAATAATTACAGTAAAGTTACTTCTTCGCAACCATGTGCTTTAATATGTATAGACTTGTATGTATTTTCTGTGGCAATGAACCAATATGGAGTAATGAATTAACAAAGTTTTTTTTTCTATAACTAATACAGTAACTAATCATTCCAGTTCAGTCTTGCACCTCAGATTATATAATAAAATCGCCACTGATTTACTGGTCTGGTATTACCATCTTAATCGTCCTTTCCCAGTATCTTGAGAAAGGCACGAAAGGCCTCTAGTATGTAACGGTTTAGGAAAAAACCAGCTCAGGGACATATTATAAATTTACCAGGCAAAGTGTTTTTTGGGGCCCGACAACCGGAATTAAACATTCCGGTTCAGTCTCGCACTGCAGATTATTCTAAGAATAAAATCGCTACTGATTTACGGGTCTGGTATTACCATCTTAATCGTCCTTTCCCCGTATCTTGAGAAGGGCACGAAAGGCTTCTAGTATGTAACGGATTGAAAAAAACCTTATAGGGACATAGTAAGTTTTTTTTGGGGGGCCCGACAACCGGAATATGGTAGGAAGTGTGCGGTTGGGAGAGCGGGGGGGCGGGGGGGGGGGGGGGGGGGGGCGAGAGGGAGAATCGGTCTGGCTTGTAGGGTGACATTTATAGCCTTTCAATCGGACGCCGTTTTGTGATGGTCCTTGTTTAATAGCTATCAATAATGGAACTTTATTGTTTCGGCATCCCTTTTCCTGGACCGAGGCTCCATCACGCTCGCTTAGCATCCCCTCCCCTCCCCCTCCCCCACCCCGACCTGCCCGACGCCCCTCGCTCCCCCCAATCCTCACAGCCGCTTCAAACTTTTGCCGAATAGCAACACAAGTTGACTGGTACTGGATTTCTCGCTTTATTGGAATATCTCGTTTCATTCGCTTCGGATTTTCCGCGCCTTGTTTATCTCCATAACCGCGGTTTGCATTCCAGTTAGCGCTGTACTTACCAGCGGAAATGGAATTAAGGCTTTTTTTTTTTTTTTTTTTCTTTTTTTTAGTATTATTTTTTCGGTGTTGTCATTCTTATTTAGTTTATTTTGATATATGACGTAAATATATATATTTATATATATATATATAATATATATATATATATAATATATAGTTCTTTAAATTGTAAAAGCACTAAAGAAGAAAAAAAGACTATTCAGCCTCTTTTGAATGAATGAGATTTTCTGTCATGCTGAATAAGATAGTTTCTTCCTTCGTAAGCAGTCCAGCATCTATTCTCGAAATCATGACTACCATTCATATCAGTCTTTCTCCTAACGTAGTAGTGGATAGAACAAAAAGAAAAAAAATGCTAGAGCACGTGATCTCTCTCTCTCTCTCTCTCTCTCTCTCTCGTTTGCCCTTTTGGAAAATGAAGCTCCATGAACCTGGAACAAATCCGTCGGAGGCTAGCAGTGCTTTGGGTGTATTTACAGAGCGGATTGTCAAGTCCACTTAACCAGAGTCAAGGGAAGCGCAGTTCGCTGGCAGTGAAAAGCAGGTGTGTGTGTGTGTGTGTGTATGTTGGTGGTGCCTCTGCCCGGACCGAGAGAGAGAGAGAGAGGAGAGAGAGAGAGAGAGAGCTAACTTTCATTACATTCATTCCACTTCTGGTCCCCAAAAAGAATAGAAACTTCGGTTTCTGTATTTTGTTGACGGTGTTATTTAAGGTTGTCGTCCAAGAAACCAGGATTATTATTATTAATAACAATAATAATAATAATTATTATTATTTTTATTTTTAATCATTGAAGGGAGTAGACCCTCTTTTTAACTGAACGTATTATAAATATTATTTTTATTTATTTATTTATTTTTATTTTATTTATTTATTTATTTTTATTTATTTAGGTCTATCACAGTCCTCCAATTCGACTGTGTAGTATTTAAAGTGTGGGGTTTCGGGTTGCATCCTGACTCCTTCACTTTTCTCACTATATGCGCTGTTTCTAGGAGCACACTCTTCTACATGAGGCCTGGAAGATTATTATTATTATTATTATTATGTTATTATTATTATTATTATTATTATTATTATTATTATTATTATTCAGAAGATGAACCCTGTTCATATGGGACAAGCCCAACATTAGGGTCGGTCCATCGACTTGAAATTCAAGTTTCCAAAGAATAGGGTGTTCATCTGGAAGAAGTAAGACGAGGTAAAGATAAATACAGAAGGGCGAGGTTTCACTTATTAAAAAAGGAGAGAATAATAGATTGATAAATAGATAAAAAAAAAATGTATTAGCATGCAAGGAGAATGGAGAAGCGTGTATGTTCTATTTCAGAAACAATCCTCATGATTTCTGGTATTCTATTCAGTTTGCGAAAAGTGATAGATTTGCAATATAACTTTTCACAAAGTTACATATGGCATTTTGACTTTAGAATGGTGATGCACTTTTAGGTCATTTGAACAAAGTGTTTATTTGGGGTGTTATCCATTTTATGTCATTGCTTTTGTACTTACTGTGTATCTTCAGCTTAATAGCAACCGAGGGTAATTAAACTTTGAAAATGCCTTTTTGTCATTTGTTTTTACCGCTTCATGTTTAATCATTTTATCTTGGGGGCAATACACGTTTATTAACCTACCTGAGCCAAGGCGATATTTGGCATAATTTTTTTTTTTCGATATCCAACATTATATATATATATATAATATTATTATATATATATATATATATAGATACACATATATATATTATTTATATAACATATATATATATATATATTGTATATATATATAATATATATATATATAATATTGATATATATATATGTATATATATATATATAATATATATGTGTTATATATATATAAATGTATATATGACTGGTAAAAATGTTCTATTACAACAGAATTCTATCTAATAAAAGGGGTCCATAAAAACTCCAAAATATAGAAAGAGAATACTATATTTCAGAGACCGCTGTTTCTCTCTTCAGGTATGTGTGTGTGTGTGTGTATATATATATATATATATATATATATATATATATATATATATATATATATATATATATATACATACACACACACACACACATACCTGAAGAGAGAAACAGCGGTCTCTGAAAATATAGTATTCTCTTTCTATATTTTGGCGTTTTTTATGGGCCCCTTTTATTAGATGGAATTCTGTATATATATATATATATATATATATATATATATATATATATATATATATATATATATATATATATATATAATATTATAGATAAAATATATATACATTGTCGCTACAACTCTTTTTATTCAGATTATAAAATATAATAATGATGAGATTATCGCCTATTACGTGTAAAAAAAATCGTAAAAAGTAAAGTGATTGATGCAGTGTAACAGAAAACTTACAGTTTTTTACTTTTTTTTACAGTTTTTTTTTCATATCCGTAATATATGATTAGAACCATAATAAGAATAGGCGAACAGTGTTCCAGGCTTTAATGATGCAATTTTCGCCCAAAAGAATTTATGGAAAGTGCCTACTTATATTTCTCAGTGAAGTGTGATCTAAACGTGGATGTCCGCAGATGGTAGTCTGCTTTTATTTTCGTTTATGTTTTTACAGATTTTCTTTCACGTTAAACAGTCTTGCTTTACTATTTGATGAGGCTTACGTCCAGAACTTCATGCCACTGAATTTATCGTTTGACGGTTGATTTTGCTTTGTTTGGAAAGGATAAAAAATGAGACTTGTTTCTGCCTCGCCTACACTAACGAGAAAAACACGGGAACCCGAAGCCTTAATTAAGAGCTCCCGGTCCTATGATGGGCCGACTGTCTCTGCTCCTCCTCTCACAGCCAAGGTCCTATAAATACGTTTTATGTGTGTGTATGTATAATAAATATATATATATATACTATAGTATATATATATATATATATATAAATAAATATATGAGTCATATAACATTACCGTGATTCATATACATAGATCGAGCTAACAAATGTCCTTTAATATCTGATGCGTCTACATCGGAATGAAAAATATACTTTTTCACATATATTAACCAAAAGGGAATTTTTTAGTCGATAAGAAATTCGTCGGCACATGGGCGCGAACCATGGAACCAAATTCCCCTTCGGTTAACATGTATTAAAATATATTAGTTCCGAGGTAGAGCGTATTAGATATTAAAGGACCTTTGTAGCTCGATGCATATGCATATATGTATACATATATATATATATATATATATATATATATATATATATATATATATATATAAGTATTAATATATATATATATATATATATATGTATGTATGTATGTATGTATGTATGTATGTATGTATATATCTATTCCTGATTGCTCTCAGAAACACTCGTTCATTTTGATTCCGTAATAACACGTCATTGCCACTGCTTTGCACTGCGCGAGGTGCCTCAGGTGTTTTCCTTGCACAAAAGCGTGTTTTTTTTCGAGCTTTCGGCGGGAACGGTTTGCAGGTAGTGATCCATTTCCGGAATTTTACGATATTCCTATTCTAGCTTACTCAATTTTTTCGCTTTTTTATTTATATTTCATTCAATACAATGTATTATGTATATATATATATATATATATTATATATATATATTATATATATATATATAAATATATAAAAAATATATATATATATATATACTATATATATTATATATATTCATTATATATTTGCCTTTGGACTTTATGTAGAACTGAGGAGTGGTCATGTAATTATAAACAACGTACGACTTATTTACGAGAGAGAGAGAGAGAGAGAGAGAAGAGAGAGAGAGAGAGAGAGAGAGAGAGATTGCTTCATTATATAAGGACGCTTTGCGTTTGATTAAACGTGAATACAATAGTTTAGGCATGGTCGAAATGTTTCCTCGCGCAATACTGTATTACCTATTTAGTTCAAATTGACCCTTAGTGTGCGGAATGTTAACATCGTTTCCTAATTGTTTTGCTGTGGTATCTGAACAAGATGAACACTTGATTATGTTATGATTTTCGTCTCGTTTCAAAACTTTAGGCCTTTCTGATAATGGTGCGGAATAACTGCCATATCGAAAATTTCTAAATAAAATACAAAAGACAATTCTTCGCTTGTAAGTATTCACTGCAGATGTACAGACCATTTATCCCCTTGGGTGGGGGGAGGTGGGGTTGGAGGGGGTGTTAGTGCCGTCAGTGCACCTCACGTGGTTCAATGTGGCCATTACTTAAGATTCTTTGCAGCGTCCCTCCGGCCACTAGCTGCAACCCCTTCCATTCCTTTTGGTGTACCTCCGTTCATATTCTCTCTCTTCCATCTCTTTCCACCCTCTCCTAACAATAATGCAGTTGTGAGGTTTATTTCCTGTTACGCCTTTCAAATATTTTCACTTTGTTTCCGTTTCAGCGCTGAATGGCCTCATAGGTCCCAGTGCTTGGCCTTTGGCCTAAATTCTACCTATATTGTATTCTATTCTTTTTATGAAAAATAGAAGCATCATTTTTCCTTGTTAAACTTTTATACTTAATTTCTAGAAATCAGCATTAAGCAAAAAATACTTCATTGCCAGTTTCAAGGTTTATATTTGTAATTAGTTATAATTAGGTTTTTTTGTGCTTATCATCTGTACAGTAAAAACCCACTTATTCGCGTGAGGTTCGTTTTCTAGTTGCTGCCGTCTTAAATGTACACTTCTTATCCCTAGCTATAACGTTGATTAGCTTTGATATTCATTGAAATAAAGTTCTCCCAGTTCTTGGCGAGTTATCCCTGAACCCTGTGGGTTAGTTGCACCCTGGGGGGCCATACTATGGCACCTTAAACATTTTCTACTGACGGCAGAGGTGCCGTTATCTAACTCCTCGTTTAATCAAAGCTGGGCGCTCTCTTCGGCCGTATTATGGAAATTAGGCTTATAAAAATTCGCCCATAATGAGTCGCGCTTATTAAAATGAAACATACTTTTCTGAATACCAAAATCCTCTATTGCTGGTTTTATGGGGGATTGTCCTACCACGCTTGGTACTTTATTTCAGAAATTGAAATTGAAAATTGAAACACGTTCGAGGAATTAAGCGGTCCTTCTCCATTAAGCTGTTTTGATGCACATAATAGCTAAACCCCTCTCTCTCTCTCTCTCTCTCTCTCTCTCTCTCTCTCTCTCTCTCTCTCTCTCTCTGGTCTTTGCTCTGTTTTGTTGTATCATCGTCTCTCCCTCTTGTTCATTCCGGTGAAATGCATTTAATTTCATTACTTTGATTTTGCACTGTTATTAAAACTCACGGAATTGAGACTTTGCAACGAAGAAATCAAGTTTTATTCTATTCCGAAGAGAGAGAGAGAGAGAGAGAGAGAGAGAGAGAGAGAGAGAGAGAGAGAGAATATTTGTAAGCTGAGTATTTTCGAGAATGTTACGAACATCATGTAGGACTTCTTAACTACGTCATCTATCTACTTGCGGACTGTTTTAATTGACTGCCATTTTCACAAATTTCATGGACGGACTATTCTGCTGGATTGTGTATGAATGCGTGTATGAGTGAATAAATGTGTATAGGAGAATTCAGTAAGTTTAAGTATTCGACTGGATTTTGTATGAATTCATGTATGAGTGAATAAATGTGTATAGGAGAATTCAGTAAGTTTAAGTATTCGAGTGGATTTTGTATGAATTTAAGTATGAGTGAATAAATGTGTATAGGAGAACTCAGTAAGTTTAAGTATTCGACTGGATTTGTATGAATTCAAGTATGAGTGAATACATATGTATAGAGAAATTAGTATCTTTATTTTACTGGATTTTGTATGAATTCGTGTATGAGTGAATAAATGTGTATATGAGAATTCAGTAACTTTTTATTACTGTATTTCGTATGGATTCGGGTATGAGTGAATAAATGTGTATAGGAGAATTCAGTAAGTTTAAGTATTCGACTTGATTTTGTATAAATTCGTGTATGAGTGAATAAATGTGTATAAGAGAATTCAGTAACTATTTTACTGCATTGTTTATGATTGTTACGAGTGAATAAATGTATATAAGAGAATTCAGTAACTATTTTACTACATTGTGTATGGATTTGTGTATGAGTGAATAAATGTGTATAAGAGAATTCAGTAAGTTTAAGTATTCGACTGAATTTTGTATGAATTCATGTATGAGTGAATAAATGTGTGTAAGAGAATTCAGTAAATTTCAGACCTTTGTAAAGGCGAGGAAGACTGACTCGAGGAACTGCGCCGAGCTAGCAGCTATCTTAGCGAGTAATAAAAAGTAACTAGAAGACTAATGATCAAGCAAGGTACTGTTCTCCGGCCGAGCTGAGTGAATAGCTTCGCTGACGTCTGCCGGTTAGGTTATTGGCCTTTCCGTACAAATGGTTTCGGCTTTGAAAGCCCCAACATGCAATTTGAGCTTGTCGTAGGCTTTGCAAACGGAAGGAAACGACTTCCCGGGGCTTTAAGAAGCTGCCTAAATGACAGAGGCGTCTTTATTAGAGGCCTTTGTCGTCTGTTTAAGTGGGAGAGAACGTTTCCATCTATGTTTCGTTCGTTGAAGATGGTGGTCGTTTTGTCGTTGTTCCCTTATCATTGTGAACGGTCCTTTATTGCACTTGGGTTATTAAATGATTATGATGAAAATAAGTATAACGTTTTAATTTCAGTGGTCTTCGAAAGTTTTGTTGTATAAATTGTTATAAATATAATTTAGATAAGAATTGCACTTGTTAATTAAATTATACTGAGGAAAATAAGAAGTATAACGTTTTAATTTCAGTGGTGTTCTAAAGTTTTGTTGAGTATATTGTTATAAATATAATTTAGATAACAATTGCACATGGGTAATTATATAGTAATGAGGGAAATAAGAAGCATAACGTTTTAATTTCAGTGGTCTTCGAAAGATCTGTTGAGTATATTATTATAAATATAATTTAAATAACAATTGCGCTTGGGTAATTAAATAATAATGAGAAAATAAGAAGTATAACGTTTTAATTTCAGTGTTCTTCGAAGTTTTGCTATGTAATTGTTATAAGTATAATTTAAATAGATACGAAGAGACCACGACTCCCGGCGTCTTATTCGATGAATGACAAACGAAACGAAACGTTGTTTCATTCATAACTTTGATCGAGGATATTATCGGAACGTGTTAAGTGGGGCCGGGTTATTAACTCTTCGCCCCCGCCCCCCCCCCCCCCCCTCCCCCCCCCCCACCCCCCCCCCCCCCTCCCCGTGAACTAATCTGGCTTCGCGAAAGCTTCGCCCAATTATTTCTTCATGTCTCGTGACGCAGGGGTACAACAATTCCAGACCCGGGAACGGAATACGTTAGCCTGGCGAAAACCGGGAATGCATTCAGAATGTGAAGTCAGACTCGGTTCGGGTAATTCATATTTATATACTTCTGAGAAAGGGGTTCTGCGGATCCAGGCCATTTTGGTTGTTTCATTAATCCTCCAAAGACGGTTTATACAGCCACGATGCTCCTTTTAGGGTGAGAGGGGAGGGGGGGGGGCGGTCGATGTCGTGTTATATTGTAACTGGCCTCCTCGCTCCTCTAATACAGTGGGGGAGGAGGGGATAGGAATCATCACAGGCTCTAGTTGATTAGTAAAACAGTGAAATCTTTGGATCTAGTATGTTTTGTATAACATAGTGTAATCCTAGGCTCTAGTGCTTAATATAATATAGTGTTAGGACGACTTAAAACCAAATGGTACATTTGTGCAATTTTGAATACGTCTATAACATAGGTAAGCACATATTTTTGTTAGTTCCCTCTTATACCTTTATGTCTTCCTACCTCGCCTCCTAGTTCCTCACGTGATCACATGAAGACGATGTGGTATACTTTATATACCTTGCAGTACGGTATAAAATAAAACAAAATGTCATTGATGTATGCCAAGAAAAGTATAAAATCTTCCTACCTCGTCTCCTTATTGCTTCACGCGATCAAATAAAGACGGGTGTGGTATACTTCCTATACCTTGCACTGCGGCATAAAATAAAATAAAAAATGTCATTGATACATGCCAAGAAAAGGGCAATTAAATACATAAATTAATCACTACTGACAATAAAATGCGATGAAAACGTGTTGCCTTTCAACAGATATCTTCGTTTTATGAAAATGTGGGTCTAAAGCTAAGCGCTGGGCTACTTTTAGTCATTCAGCGCCAAAGGTGAAAAGGGGAAGTTGGAGTGGTTGAACAGCAAGTTGGAGTGAAGGAGGGGGAACGGCGTCTGAAGCGAACAACCTTTAATAATACCCACGGCCAAGAGAGACAAGGTTCTACCCATTTGGGTGGAGACGCCTCCCACATGGGGTAACTGTGTATGGATCCTGGGGTAACTATACGTAGGCGATGACGTATCTTAGGGGTACTTCTTGCTGAAGGTCGTTTTCTATATGGCAGTTCACCTGCTGACGTCATAAGGAGGTAGACAAAGATCCGCCTACTTGTGGGATTTGGGGGTTAGTGAGCAGACCTGCTCTTTCTCTTTGCCTTGGTAATACCCACAGTGCATCACGTGATATGTCCTGAGGGCGCTACCCCCTTACTGAGAAAAAAAATTTTTTTCTTTCATAATACCATAAAGACTTAAAACCATGATATTCCCTTCGGATTTTTCTCGAAGAAAGGGGGTAAGAAAAGTATCTTAAAAATTTGTTATTAATTTTTATATGGTGTGCTGAGCTTTTCATGGGGTATAAATTCTCATTAGACATAAAGAAGCAAATATGCAAAGAAGCTTCCTTCATTTCACGTAATGAAGTGATAATAGCTAAAAGTGGCTTATGCTAATTGCTTTAATTGACAAAAGTGATGAACAGTTTAGTGCTTAAAACTGCAATTAAAGGAGAATTGAAAAGGTGAAGGACGAAATGAAAACTGATTGAATCTTTTATGAACAGAGAATAGTAAAGACTCTCTCTCTCTCTCTCTCTCTCTCTCTCTCTCTCTCTCTCTCTCTCTCTCTCTCTCTCTCTCTCTCTCTCATTGAAAAACAAATGGGAAATTAAAGTAATAGGCGGATTATGGTGCAAAAAATGGAAAGGCGAGATAAAATTTTGAAAAACGATGTAGCTGTAACCAGAAACTTTTTATGAGGTCATGAAACCAATAATGTTGCTGATGTTGACGATATATCCTGATTATGACGAATGTTAACCTTTTTATGACATCTGATCGAGAAATAGGGGATTTGGCTTCTCATAGAATCCACCTCATTTAGATGTAGTATAATGCTTACTTTTGTACAGCAAATTAACTGCAAATCAGTCTCTGAAGTAATGAAGTGGAAATTGTAATCATCAGTTATCGTAATGCACAGAGGCTAACTGAAATGGGTCCTGACAATACTAATACATTTTAGATTAATCCATTACGGCAGCAACGTCTACTTGTATTATAGGCATTGTAGCATATAATCCATTCACTGGTCAGGTATGTCAGTCACTAATTAGGTACTGTTATCCACAGATGTTCGAGCTAATACTCACTTACATACTTGATCGTATGAGGAATTCAGGCAACGCTTATGTCGAAAGCATAATATGCTTTCCGTCATGTCTTACAGCATTGATCACTAATTATTGGGTATGGCAGGTGGCAATGTGTAATGTTAGGAGTATACACCAGCAAAGAATAAGAGACATGAAGAGATATGCTTTCGTTCATCTCTGTTGCATTTCACAAGTCAGTGGCCCCTTAGGTGGGCTTGTTCCATATGAATAAGGTTCGTTATCGGAATAATAATAATAGTATAAAATGGTATACTTAATAATAAAAAATGGGTATACTTAAGAAAGTTGTGAGGCTAAATGGCGGAAATAATAATAATAATAATGTTCTTTAAGGTCCACAATAATGTACTAATGGTAGCGGTAGTAAAATTTTTGTATTTTTAGTATATTATTGTGGACCTTAATGAACATTACTTTTTCCCTCGTAATTGATAATAATAATAATAATAATAATAATAATAATAATAATAATACGTAATAACATTGGGATTTTTGTGCTCAACTAAACAAGACCTTTACCCATAGCTACTCCTTATCGAACACCATAAATCCTTATTTTTAGTGGCAGAATGCAATCCGTAGGCAGTCACCCTTCTTGGGTAATACTTCCCATAGCGATATCACCTTGATTCTCTTCCTCTCCGATAACTGCTGACACTTCAAGTTTGTATTCTGTACCCCATCATTAACCATAAATCATCCTTGTGTGTGATCTCATCTGGTGGGCCTTTTCTGTCCCCTTCCCTAGAATTTGGGCTATTTTTTTATTATCAGAATTAACCTGGAAAATTGTACGTATCATTCGTATTTCATTATATAAGAAAAAAGGATATTGAATATTTTTCAGTTCTTTTCATGTAATTTATATAAATCCTTTGAAAAAAAACTAGTAATACAACAGTAAGTTTCTGTTTACGGTTTACGAAGGATTAACGTAATAATTTGAAAATAAAAAATGAAATCGTCCTTTATTAATTTGACTAAAAGTTAATTTTATTCATTGTTATTTTACGTCAGTGACAGGAAATTAACTTACACAGCTCTTGCCTGTCTTTCTCAAACATTTTGTTAATACAATTAGAGTAATGGAGGAAAGCGCCGGATTTTTTTTCATTCGATGAAAATGACTTCCTTTTTTAATTGAATTATTTTTTTATTTATTTATTTTATTGTTCGGGAACGTGTTCTTAAATTTTTCGAAACTGTACTGATTAATTTGATTCATTTTTATTTTTAGAAAAGATACTTTTAGCTTTTGCTTTGCAATTGATATGAAAAGTGATGATTGATTTAAGTATTTATTTAATAATAAGGATAAAATCAGAGTGGTTCTTGATTGTCTCCTCTTGCAAACCGGTTTGTCCTCCCCGGGTGGAGCAGGGTAGGTAGGGGAGACATCCACCTCCTACCGCAAACCTGTTTGTCCGCCCAGGATGGGTTCTGGGTAGGCAGGGAATCGTGATGGTTGGGGAGACAACAGTGTTTAAAGAAACACTCGCTTCATCGCCAGTTAATATTGAAATAATTTAAATCATGTCATATAAGCATAACTCTTATTATTATTGTTTTTCTGTTTATTACAACTTTAAATACATATTAAAAGTTACGTTATTACAGTACATTTCTTTCATCATAAATAGGCCTAAAATGTAGAATCCTAATAAATCGACTGTGGAGGTCATTCGATTGGTTTGACAAATGAAACTGAAAAATAATAATAGACATCTTTAACATTCTTTTGGAATGCCTGAACTTGAATTGTAGGAAGCGACTATCACAGGGCACATTTCGTCGCCACGAAAGTCGCAAACTGTAACGAATTAATGATCTCTCTCTCTCTCTCTCTCTCTCTCTCTCTCTCTCTCTCTCTCTCTCTCTCTCTCCATTAAATTCCCCCTTCTCATTTATGGCAAAGTGAAGGAGCATATATAATGCAAATCAACATCGTCCTCTGTATACTTATATCCGCCATACCCCTTAGTCTTTGGTGACTGTGAATTAACTTGGAACTATTTAATGCTCAGGATTAAGTGAGCAAATTCCCGTTGACTGCGTACACCTACACACCTGCGCACACGTATATACCTGCGTACACGTACACACCTTTCGGCAAAGATTTGCCAGTTAATGAGATTTGCCGAAGTTCGTTTGATGGAGTAGTTGAGATGGTAATTTTTTTATTATTATTATTATTTAATAGTTCTCTCTGTACAAAGTAGTTTAATTATATAAGCAGTTAGGTAAAGGTGATGTTGCTATGCTGGGCTTCATAAAATTAAATTTGGCTGTATGATGATTTTGTAAAGAAGAGGTGTATTGTTCTTTAAATTGTATTTGGGACAGTGGCAGTTCTTTGGAGAGAGAGAGAGAGAGAGAGAGAGAGAGAGAGAGAGGAGAGAGAGAGGAGAGATGCAGTGGCGGATCTAGAAATCTTTCGTTGGGAGGGGACTTAGTATTATCATATACGTCTATATGTAACGTAAACACATACGGTACATATATATCAATATATATGTATGCACACACGTATATATACATGTACAGTAGTAGTTGTTACCGTAAGTTTTGTTGTTATACAGTTTTTGAAATAATCATGAACTAAGAACAGTTTTGTTACTAAGAATAATTTGTTGAAAGAAAACAATATTCTATTATTCATATCCATAGGATGGGGGCGCCGGGCACGTAACCAGACGCCGCCCCCCCCCCCCCCCCCCCCCCCCCCGCCCCCCCCCCCTAAATCCGCCACTGGCAGAATTATTATGCTAACCCTGATAGTATCATCCAATAGCTGCAAAAGTGTTCTACTACGAATAGGTTACAATGCTAAAGAAATGAAATAGGACTTAACCCTGTATCCAGTTGGATATAGTTCCAAGTTCCATATATCTTTCTTTGAGTTTCGGAATCCAAGCATTTTAAAAAATAGATTAAATGACCAAAAGTATTTCGAAACCATTTTTCAGCGTCAGAAATATAAATGTTAAATTTGTAATCCCTTTATGCAATAGTAGTAGCAGTAGTACTCGTAAAATTAAACTTGAGTTGCCGATGAATGCTGTGCTCAAGGCATACAAAAAAAATATTCAGGCAAATCGGTAACTGTTCCGCGAGTTCCACAGCATATACCTTTTCCTCTACCTTTCCTTCTACCATGTGGAACAGCTTCTTGCTTGCAATATAAGCAGCACCTGTTCTGCATGACTCATCCGCGAAAGCATGATATTACCTTGTGCCCATTTCATTGTAACGCGGACATCATCATCATCATCCTTATCTTATCATTCCTGAGCCATTCACCAAACAGATAGAGAGAGAATATGTGTAGTCAGTCGGTTATTTGGAATCACATCATTTGGCCAGGAACTCATTCCAAGCGCATCCTTGAATCAAACGGACGGATTTTTTTCAGATTAACCATAGGAGCGATGCAGCAGATGAACACGTTCGACTGATTGCCCCTCGTTGTAATCACTCGGTTAAATGACCTCAGATGAAGATTGGTGTACTACATATCCTCCTGTCCACAGGCCAAGCACTGGGACCTATGAGGGTCATTCAGCGCTGAAACGAAAATTGACAGTAAAAGTTTAAAAGGTGTAACAGGAGGAAAACCTCAGAGCAGCTGCACTGTGAATCAATTGTTAGGAGAGGGTGGAAAGTAAGATGGAAGAAAGAGAATATAAAAGTAGGTACAGTAAAGGATTGAAAGGGGTTGCAGCTAGGGGCCGAAGGCACACTGCAAAGAACCTTGAGTAATGCCTACAGTGCACTGCTTGAGGGCCACTGACTGCACTACTCCCTTACAGGGTACAAACACTAGAAGCTGAAGTAATAAATGTTTCCACTTTTTTTTTTTTTTTTTTTTTGTAAATCTTTATTTCTCCCATTGATCTTCCGAAGCCGAATGTGTTGTGTTGTTCAGTTTTAACGCCTTTCATCGCTATTCTTTCGTACGCTAAATCAAACAGGCACAGACGCCTACGCATGCGCACAAGACCACGCCAGTCCTCTCGTATAACGATATTCGTACCTTCAAAATGTAGCCGTGTGTAGTATTCGTCAGGAGAGAGACTCGTTCCCAGGCGTGCATCTGGTTAATTGAGAGAAACAGAAGAGACAATTAGCGAGGCTAAATATAGGAAGACGCAGAGGTACATTTGCTTTCTCAAAATATTCATGTTGACTAACCCGATAATCCAAGTACAAGGGGCTGTGTTAATTAGCTGCCTCCGTTCTTTCCTCGTGGGATATATTCCTTCGAAGCACTTTTTGTGAACTATGAAGTATCGTACAGCAAGTATATATATATATATAAATATAGTATCCAGTGATGATTGCTAGTGTTGGCTCGACCTTTTAATAACATTGTTTTCACACAAGACAAATAGTTTTTCTTTCAAAGTTGCTTATCTTGATTTTTAGAGATTATACTAGATATATATATAATATATATATATATATATATATATATATATATATATATATATAGATATAGAGAGAGAGAGAGAGAGAGAGAGAGAGAGAGAGAGAGAGAGAGAGAGAGGAGAGCGAGAGAGATAGAGAGAGAGAGAGAGAGTTCGTATTGTACGTAAGGACATATTAAAAGTATCACAATTTCAGCCAATCAGCAAAGGTAATAGAGTGATATATCAGAAAATAGCCCTATCCGAAGCACTGGATTAAACGACGCCGAATATATATATATATATATATATATATATATATATATATATATATATATATATAATATATATATATATATATATATATATATATATATATATATATATATACATTATATATATATTGCGAAACAGAAGAAGTTCTTCTTGGTATCTGTAGAGTTTTCATTTAGACACATCTTTTGAGAAGGCTTAGTAAGTGGGCTCTTTGTATCCCACAGAGAGATAACATAACCCTTGGAACGTATATAGGGATGAACCTCCCTCTCTCCTTTTTTTTTTTTTTTTTTTTTTTTTTTTTTTTTTTTTTTTTTTTTTTTTTTTTAATAGAGCCGCTCCTGCAACCAAAGGTTTACGGATCGGGCATCTTCTACAGATCTCGATTAAACAAAAGAGATTAAGTAGCTGCCTTGAGTCCTGTTTTTATTCTCCGGGCCCGAGATAGTGAGGTGGCCGCCTTCTTTGTTCTTTTTTCCTTTTCTTCTCCGGCCTTCCATTAAATCCCTTGTGCATTAAGAGCTGGGAGAGAGACTTATTGTGTGTTCTCTCTCATCGTGATGCAACTCTCTCCGTTTCTTCTGCTCAGACCTCTTCTCGCTAGCTCTGTATATATACCGAAGGTGCATTTGCCCGAATGGGACCTATCGTCCCAGTTCCATTTGTGGGTTCGCTAAGCTTCAGAAATGAATGTTTCTCGCCTAAGATCGATAAGTATATCCGTAAAGTAGTATCTGCTTTGTAATACATAAAGAAAAAAGTATCGGAAGAAATATTAAGGTTCAGAAATTAATGTTTCTTGCTTAGGATCGACTAGTACATCCATACAGTAGTATCTGGCTTTGTAATACATAAAGAGAAAAAAGCATCAGAAGAAATAGTACCAGAACAAGCCGTTTTAAAGATGAACTAGGTTATATATGCACAGTGTATTGCAGCAAATGACTGGGAGGTAGATAACCATTAACGAATTTACAAAGGTGTTTGTGTATCTTCATGCTGTTAGATACAAGAACTATAGGCTTTGTAGTCGAGCCGGAAGAAAGAATTCTTATTTATGAGGCGAACAGGAAAGTGAGTATTGCTCTATTATACAAAGGAGAGGGAAGGTAACGAGTGGACTTGCCAGGAAGAGAGAGAGAGAGAGAGAGAGAAGAGAGAGAGAGAGAGAGAATTCGTATTGTTAGATGTAAGTATATTAATGGGAGTGACAACGGAGAAATGGCATCAATTACGCGATGCATTTGGTAATTAAGATTCCTCTGGCGTTTCCGGGGCAAATAACACCTTTGCAGAGCAGTGCTTGCGATGCTGAATTTTCTCTTAAAAAGGAAGCCACACGAAGGCCATGATGCTATGCGCTGCACATTTCACCTCCAACTCTCTCCAAAATCGACCCTTGTGAGCAGATATTCTACGCTGTCATATGCTCGCTTTCATAAATAAGATTATCTGCATGTGTTGGTAAGCGGGTTAATTAAAAGGAAATTTCAGGTTTTTTTTTTCTTTTTTTTCTGATAATTACTATTATTAGATCATTATGCAAATTACTGTTATTGCAACTGATTGTGAGGATACTTTTAAAGCAATTTTGTTTTAGACGAACTTGCCGCTGTACCGTGAGGCGAAAGGAATATGTTGGAACATTTTATTTTTCCCTCTCTCTCTGTCTCACAAACACATTACATATGCATATATATTATTATTAATATATATATAATATTATAAATAAATATATATATTATATTTATATATATATATGTATATATATGTGTGTTTGTGTGTATGAATAGATAGATAGATAGATGGATGGATAGATAGATAGATACTTATTGAAAATTTTTATTAAGTACTTTTGGAACTTTTTTATTCATTACTTGTGCACCTTTTTTATTTAGTTCTTGTGGAATCTTTTTATTTATTACTTGTAGAACCTTTTCAATTACGTAATTCTTATGGAAACTTTTTATTTAGTACTTGTGGAACCTTTTCATTAAGCACTTGTTGAACCCTTTTATCTAGTACTTAAGGAACTTTTTTATTTGACAATTATGGAACCTTTATATATATATACTTTTGGGACCTTTTTATGTATTACTTGTGGAACCTATTTATTTATACAGTTCTCTGAAGACAACTATCAAATCCTACGCGGGCAAGGAGAATTATTTAGGGAGCGCTCGTGGTTCCCTTCTATACGCGGGATCCTATTGCTAATCCAAACAAGAGCAGATTGTAAAAATACAAAGACTCTCTTAGATAATGTGACTTTTGGATGAGGGAGAGGGAAAGGAAAAAGATTTATACAACGAGGCAAAAACAATTGTGTTTCCCGACTAGGGAGGAGGAAATTTTAGAAAGCAGAATTCTTTTTTCATGTAAAGTTGTATTTATATTTTTAAACGCGTGCTCACATACTGATTTTGCTCTTGCTAGTCATAAAATATGACTTGAATAGATGAAAGTAAGAGGAAATTTCTTCGTTTACGGAAATATTATGCTGCAAATAGAAAAGGAGTCAGATCTCTCTCTCTCTCTCTCTCTCTCTCTCTCTCTCTCTCTCTCTCTCTCTCTCTGTATGTATGTATGTATGTATGTATGTATGTATGTATGTATGTATTATGTAAATATGTAAGTATTACACTTGTTGGCCGAGTCGGTAACTTCATTGAAGTCCTGATTTCTCCTCTGTCCACTGGTTCGAATCCACGCGAGGACGAAACTGTTATCAACTAAAAAATTCCCCTTCTGTTAACATATATGAAAATATATTGATTTTGGGGTAGAGCGAATTGGATATTAAAGGACATTTGTAGCTTAATGCATATGTATATAGACATATCTGTATATACATACGTACGTACATAGACAAAGACGACACAACCAATTACTCCTGTCCTCCATTCTCTCTCTCTCTCTCTCTCTCTCTCTCTCTCTCTCTCTCTCTCTCTGCCACTTCTCCCCCTTCTAACGTATGAGAAGAATTCCCATAAACGCCTCCGGTATTTCTTGTAATCGTACACAACGAAAGTCTCATTTTGAGATTTCAGTCTGATCGGGAGATGTTGACGCATCTAGTAACTAGAGGGATGCTGCGAGGCCAGAAGAATTCTGTGTCGCCGCCTCTCCCCGCGTCTTCGGTGTGGTTTTAGAATTCCACCACTCGGATGCCACCGTCTTCTAATAGTTGGGAATGTGGCATTCCTTAACTCACGCCGTAATCCCATTTTACGGATCGATAGATTCCAGGTTGTGTATCAGTGGATACGCACTGAAGTTGCGTCCCATACATGTCTGAGCGGATTCTTATTGAAAACGCCGCCTTACGGGTGACTACTATAATAGCTCGGTATTATATAATTGCAATTATTTATTAGATTATTTCTTAAGTGAATATGCATTAATAGGAATATACTCGTCCTGCAGGTGACTACTGTAACAGCTAGGTATTATATCAGTGCAATTATTCATTCGATTGTTTTTTAAGTGAATTTGCATTAATAAGAATGTACTCGTCCTATAGGTGACTTATGTAATAGGTATTATACCAGTGCAATTATTTATTAGATTATTTTTTAAGTGAATATGCATTAATAAGAATATGCTAGGCCTACAGGTGACTTGTAATAGCTAGGTATTATATAATTGAAATGATTCATTAGATTAATTTTTATATGAATATGCATTAATAAGAATATACTTGTAACAGCTAGGTATTATATCAGTATAAATTTCATTACGTGACTCAAGTGAATATGCACTAATAAGATTATACCTGCGGTGCGCCAGTCCCAATCAACCGAAATCCAAATCTTTTCAGAGGTTAGTTTTTCATGACTGCCAAACGTGTTTAATGGCATACAATAATGAAAGCATCGTCCGATCACCAGAGACACGAATTAGGCCATCGCGACATTGTACTTCATTAGCGTCGCCCTTATTTCTTGCGAGTTACAATAAAAAGATCTTGATTAATCATCATTTTAGTAATTGGATGCTGGCGGCGTCAAGTGTTAATCTTTACCGGCAGGGAATTAATTAAAGAGGTGTCATTTAATTGAGATTTCTCTTTGATCACGGGATGATGGTTTGGCTGACGCCTGCAATTTCCAGAGCTCAGTTGGGGTGGAATTTTTCCTCTCGGTTTTTTTTTTTTTTTCTTTCTCCTTTCCTTCTCATCCGATTGGCATGAAGAGATCACTTAATACCAGAAGCTGCCATGGCCAGATTCCGCCTCTCTCAGTTGCCAGTCCTGCAGTTTTTTTTTTTTTTTTTTTTTTTTTTTTTTTTTTTTTTTTTTTTTTTTTTTTTTTTTTTTATGTGGCCCCTTTTTTTCACTCGAAACTACTTTTACAGAAATATCGTTCATAGTATTGACGGTGTTTTGCGTCTTGTTAGTATATTATTTGATCAAATTATTTTTAACGGTTGGAAAGAACAGCGTCTAGCTCAAGGTGATTTTCAACTGTCTGTGATTGCTTGCAACGCCCAACCACACATAATTCTTTTGCAATGATAGATACTGATTTTGTTTTTCCAGAAGTTCCTATGAGTATTATTGTTACTGGTATTTTACTAAGGTATTCTTGAAATATTTTCTTGAATATTATTCACACCTCCAGTTTGTGTTAAGATGGTTTTGCATTTTCTCATTCCAAGTCGAATTCGCTCCTCCCAAAGGATTTTTCAAGTTCACTTAAAAGTAGTGTTGTATGATGTCGTTTAAACATTATGGAACACAAGTTGGTTTTGAACTTCTACCCGATAGCCTACTCGAGCACAGCGCTGTTGGCAATAAATTTATTGCCGTTATTGACGTGTGGGAAAACTTCGTAATTTACTAAAAGCTATGTAAATGACGCGATTTTTTCACTAGACAGTAGTGGAATGTGAGTTCATATTAAGATAATCATATTGAGGAGAGCTTTTTTAGGTACTATCGCACGAAAGTCCAAACCAACGAATGGGAATGATAGAAGTACAGCGAATGTTACTTGAGAAAATCACCTAGTGAAAGTCCTATATGATCCATCTCTTATACTTTGACATTGTCATGGCTATTTCCGTAATATCTTTTGAAGCAATTAGTTTTATTAACGAAATTTCAGTTTCCTTTTCAATATGTCGAAGTTACGCGTCTTTTTAGATATATCTATGCTGCAATTTGCTGCAACGCAAAAAAAAAAAAACTCCAAATACCTTCTGAAGGTTTTGCAGATGTATTTATTTCTCAAAACTTTGCAGTTACTCCTATTGCCGTAAACTTGTACAGGTTTACGAACTTTTTCCCTCATATTTTAGGTATTTTTTTTTTTAATCAGGAATGCTTGTGGCTGATTGCATTTTGCCGAAGTTGGCAGCGTCTGATTTCCATACCAGTTTCCCCCCTAAACTTTACTTTAAATCTCAGGTGTTTATTACTCAATGGTCTTCAGTGATCGGAATTGTCAGGAAGGCAACCAGGTGCTCTCGTCGAACTGTAAAATTGGGACACACACACACACACACACACACACTAGTGAAAAGAACTGAATGCAAAAGAAGAAGGAAGTGATATCCCTGTCATTTGAAAGAGGCAAAATAAAAGTATGTATATATATAAGAAGAAAGCATCTTGAAGCAGAAGAGAAGAAATTTCTCAACGTGACTTGCAGATTGTGGCTATTGGCAGATTCAGAGGTGCGCTTCGCAGATGAGCAGATGTTTATTTCTTCGCCCATTCATTCATTTACGTGGGTAAAAGTTGTCGCCGGATATTCATGCACACACGAAATATTCCAGGTCTAGATTTAGGTCGTTGCAACGGAAAAAGAATATATCTATTCTGTGCAGTGAAAGAAGATGTTTTTTCACATTCAGTTTTGATTGGAATGGAGCTTGGTAATGGGAGAAGTGCTCCTGCGAAGTTTTATTTTCAGTATTTTGTTGTGCATCCCAACTGTAGTGATCTGAAATAGTTTTGTTCTTAGTAAAAGGTTTTTATATTCAGATAGATTTGTAATTAAATTTATTACATTCCCGAGCTATCAATTCTGATGCTGGGTTTCCGGTCTCTTTTTATTCTCTTGGTTAACTGAATATAAGAGGATGGTCTTTATCTTGTCTCCTGGAAGTATTTCAAAGACGATACAAATATTGCTACGCTTTTATTCCGTTTGACTTAAAAGCTTTGTGGGTATTAATGTTGGCGTTCGTGATATTTTTCCATTTGCTAATTTTTTAGCTGATGTAATGTAATTTCGTACTATCCCTTTTACCATTGTATGGATTTTGAAGACAAATTTATTCCCATGGATACCCGTTTTTTATGTCTATTTGATATTTATTCATTAAATTATTTAAGAAAGTAATTATTCTTTATTGTTTTTTGTGAGTAGGATTTTATGAATGACAATAACAGAAATATTTGGGATAATTGAAGACCATCTCTGAATATTAGTTTTGTTGTTGATAAGAATGATTTTAATGAAAAAGGAAATTTACGATTACATGATGAGTATTTTTCTTTTTAAAACGATGGCCACAAGTGGTCACCGCGGCCCATCTTTGATTCTGTATCGAAGGAGCAATGCAAAACAAATTGAAAAATCAGTCGTGACAACTCCATTTTGCAGAAATGGCAGATAAAACTCCAGTCTCATAGAAACAAAATCACGAGGTAATTTTACCAATGGCTTAATCACCGGTATTGTAACGTTAGGTTCGTTAAAACTATCTAAATCTAAATTAAGCCGCCACCAGAGTTAGGTAATTATTTTATCCTTGATGTCAACCAAGGTCATTTAATTATACTCAGAATATATTTAAAGGACCTTGCTGTCAGTGTTGGTACACGCCCTTCACGTAATCGGAGTCTGGTGTAGTAGCAGTTTTGGGCTACTTGCATTTTAAGAGCATTTCTGTTTAATAAAAAAAATAAATAAAAAAATAAAAAAAAAATTGAGAGGTGAGTGGTATGGATATTGCCTCTAAAAATAGCATGTTTTTTTTATTTAAGCATGACGCGAATCCATGTTACCCTGCAAGCGCACAGCTATAAAAAGGGAATATGTATTTGTTTTTTGGGTTAAAATAGGTGGTTTGCTAAGTTTTATCAAACTGAAGTCTCTAGTTATTTGTTGTTGATTCTTCCTTATACGTATATGTTAAGGTGTACTTTTTTTTTTAGTTTTTCTTTGTATATAAACAACTGAAAGCCGACAGGTGTAAAGGTAATTTTTTGGGGAAGCTGGCTAAATTGCGCTTTCTAAATAGTTGGTACATAAACACCAGTTGCCTTAGAAGTAATATTTGAAATTTTAAATTTTTTGTAGTGGTGTTCTACTCAGTTAATAAGTCATTTTTAATTTAATATTAACGTTTAACATAAATTCACTTGAAGAAGCGGAAAGATGCATTGAAGTCGTGGGTTTTGCTTATGAGAAAGAAATTGGTGGGGTTTGAATAAACAGGTTATCGTATGAATGCTTTTGTGGAAAAAGGCGACTGGCATTTCTGTGGCCAGGACGCTTGCAGTTCTTTGATTGGTAAATGTGATGCTGTTCATATACCAAGCCTATTTTGCACATCCTCGCTGTATCCTCAAAACCCAAGTTAAATTGGTATATAAAAAAATGCAAATAATGTATAGCGAGATCAGGTCATAATTCGTAATAGGCATGAACAATGTTTTTAATTATACGTTATTTACTGAACTTCGCAAGAGATGACTTCAGACAATTTGGTGTTTCTGTACGAATATGCAATAATGATTCTGCTTGTTATATTTTTTTTTATAAGAGCGTCCATATACGCGAACATTTCCTTATGAAAAGTATCAATGCGTGTAATTCTGAAGCTTCAGCAACCTGCACTACCCATATTTCGTTTACCAAGAGCATCATGGGATAATACCAGTTTCTTTGGACCTGAGATTATTTCCGGCATCCAGTCAGCATATTAATTGTCAAGACAGTAAAATATTACCTTTTTATAAACCACCTCTTCCTATAAGAGAAATTGTCCTGAAAGTTACGATAGAACGCATTCCGGAGTGTTTTTAATTTGAGCTGTCATTGATCATCGGATGTCTCGCCAAAAGCATTTCAAGGATTTTAACTTCATAAGACACCCAGCCTGGAATCACTTTCTTCGGAGAACTTTGTCATTAATGTTTTAGTTGTTCTTTGACCTGGGTATTTTCTGTAAAATGAAAGCAATAGGGAGCGTTTGCGCAGTGCGGCCTCTGCCTTCATTGCCATATTGGTTTCTTTAGCGTATTACTTGAGCCATTTCAGCGCGCCGTCAGCAAGCATTTAGGGCCCGCCTAAGACGTTCAAGTGTTTGTCCTGCTCTCGTGCATACATTAAGTGGAGCCCTGTATTCAATTTCATGGCTTAGTCCCGCGGTCTTGTTCAATTACTTCGATGCAGTTATTGTGTCTGCGTGCGTGTGCATTCTTCGCCTCGGTATGTAGTGCGGTGGATTGAATGGACGCACATGGGACCGACCGAATCCAGAGCGCCTCTCGGAAATGAAGGGCATTCCAGCTTAGGATTCCAGTTCTAGAGTTCCAGTTTTGAGTTCCTTCGCCTATTTCTCGCCAATCGCTCTGTTGTGGGTCGCAGATGTTTTCATTTTGTCCTTTCCCAAGTGTTTTATTTAGTTGCCGCTGCCAGTCATCGTCGATATCGAGCGCAAAACGGCTCGAACATTTTTATTTTCCCGGCTCCCTTTTTTTTTTTCAATACACTCTCCGGCTGAGTGACAAAGGAGCCGGAAAATGACGGCTTCGGCGTCGTTGGCCGTGACGTGTCATTATGCAAATGACGACGTTGTCAACCTCGGCTGGGTGTCGCCACCTCCTCAAGCCACGCCATTTTGCGGGAAGTTGCTGGAGATTAAGTGATCAATAGAGTTCTTCCTCTTCTTCTTCTTCTCCTTCGACTTTGGAAATTTACTCGCAAAGGCAGAGAGAGAGAGAGAGAGAGAGAGAGAGAGAGAGAGAGAGGGGGGGGGGGGGGGGGGGGGGGAACTCCTCTGCCTGATTCAATCATGCAGTCGGAAGGGTTTCGCCTACGGGGAGATTTGTGTGTTTTTATTTTCTTCTCTTATTTTTTCCAGTTTAATTTCTTCCCAATTTTCCATCCTATATTAAGTTTCTAACAGCTCGTGTCAAATATCCGTCATTATTGAAAGGACTGGCTAAGTTTTGGGTAACATTCCATAAAGTCATCTTCTCCCAAAAGTTTATTCAGTCAGTTTGATATCAAACTGACGTCACAGGTGATTTAGTTTATAGGTTTTGAGAAACAGTATAATTCCCTTGAGAGAATTGGACCTGGAAATATATTTAATTTGCAATTGATACTGTACAGACCTTTAAGCATGCGATGACATTTCTCCTTTTAAAAGCTTTTTATATCTCAATTAGAAAGTAATATCCTAAATCTGACACCCATATATGGGTTTCCAAAGGCTTAGAAATATAGAATTGAATTCTTTCAATATTTTATGATAAATATACGGTTCGGTTTTTTACCGTTTATTGTTTTTGTCTTGCTCATTGTAAATCATTGGTAAAAAAAAATTCCAAGATTCTTTCATGCAGAAATGTTTACATTAATATTCCTATGGAAGTTCACCCATAGCAATGAAAAATTCTTTGCGAAGTGTATGAATGTTTCATACATACATACATACATACATACATACATACATACATACATACATACATGCAGCCATTTCGGAGCGATAATGGAGCGTGGTTGAGACTGAAGTTCAGATGCCGGGCACAGAATATTCTAGTATTGATTTTAGCATTTCATCTCTCTTTCTCTTTCTGGGATAATGCTCTCCATATTTACTCTAAAGCTAGATGCCGGAGTCATCTGAATTGCCGAGGGAAAATGGCTTGTCATACCCTCCGAATTTTATTAATTCCATTTCTGGATTTATTCGGGCAGTTTTTTTTTATTAGCGTCGACTCCGAATTTTGATACTTCTTTTTTGCACATATACATCTGGTTTAAGTGTGGCTGCATGCACGCTCTCTCTCTCTCTCTCTCTCTCTCTCTCTCTCTCTCTCTCTCTCTCTCTCTCTCTCTCTCTCTCTCTCTCAATTTTGTACATTCTAATTGTCTGATTTTGCGGTCAGTATAGTAATATGTAACCAAACTGAATATTGTGTGTTTTAATTATTCTGCCAACTGAAATGAACGTGGTCTTCGAATAAACTCGAGCCGATTATATCGCATAAATCGTTTTGAACAGAGAGAGAGAGAGAGAGAGAGAAGAGAGAGAGAGAGAGAGAGAGAGAGAATTCAACTTCTATTTAACATCTCAAGGCGCCTCTAACACCTCGTGTATATTTGCCTGTATAGTTTCTGCGAATAATTGTATGGTGTACTTTCCTGTGTAGAGCAGTGATCAAGGTTATGTTTAATTTAAACTGCAAGATGCCTGGTGCCGTTTTCCAGATGCTTATCACCGAAAGTTATCCATCAACCTTGAAAACTCCGCTGACGCGTAGTCTTAGCCTTCCCCTGTGAATGTATTATAGCAGCTTCGGTCCACTATATCATGTTCCCGCTGACTTAGGTGTAAATATTTCCAGACAGACAGTGATATATAGTCTCTCTCTCTCTCTCTCTCTCTCTCTCTCTCTCTCTCTCTCTCTCTCTCAGAATAATTGTTTGGATGAAGTCAGTTTTGACCCTTGTTCGGGTCATAAATTGCAGATGTCTTAATTCAGTAAATAAGTTGCTGTTGTTCATCAAAGTTGGTCGTACCTTAAAAATGTTAATTATTTTTTTGAAGATTGTTATTGATATATGCGGTCCTGTTTATTTATTTATTTATTTGTTTATTTATCTATTTGTTTATTGATAAATGAATGAATCGTGCAAGAAGGAAATTAATGCATTTTTTATATGGTTGTGGTTTTTTAATTTAGCGTTGGTAAATTTTAATCACTAAAGACATTGCCCATAATTCAAACCTCTCCCTGATTAGGAGGAAAAATATTTTAAGGCCAATAAATCCTTCTAATCTCTTTTCCTTATGAGACAATTGCTGTAGATTAATCAGTTTACCTAAACAGACATCTCTTCGTTAAAGACCAACTTCTTGAAACGTTTCATTTGATTTGCGAATTTTGTTATTAATTTACAGATCTCCTTCATCGTTTTTCAAGTGTCTTTTATCCTTTCTATTAGCGTTTTAATGTTTATCAAAGTCATACTCTGTGGTTTTTTAGTCTCCTATATAGTTGGAATATCCGTATAAGGAGAGAGTCCTATTGTGCTATTTTAAATTTAGCTAGCTAACTGCCCTCACTCTTCTTTCACTTATCTTATCTATCAACTAAAATAAATACACAAAACGAAATAAAAAAGTTTTGAGGATGTATTCTACTCAACCAAAAACCCAGCAGACAACTACGCAGATTATAGTATTCTTTAAAGTAGAAATACCCCACACACGTGGATTACTTCTCCGTACTTGGAACGTCTTTATAAAATAAAAAAAAAAATAAAATAAAAAAAGTTAAATTTATGCACGTTTGCTAATACATGGCAATCAGGACACGTCAGGAAAGGCAGGCGATAAATTAGGATGGCCTTTAGCTGGTGCTCGGCAGAGCCTTCGCTTCGAAAAATTTTTGCGTGATTTTCAACTCCGACCAGCCAGAATTTCGAGAGAGATTTTTCTATACTTTTCCCCCTCCCTAATACTTTATTCAAAGACAAGGACGTTCAGTCACTCTGGCCGAACGGAAATGCGTTTATCCTTCCGAGAAGAAACGCAGATTAGAA
>NC_061106.1:33226571-33231571 GCF_015104395.2 Macrobrachium nipponense
CCCCCCTAAATTTCAGTGTCAGCGATTTATCAAATAATAAACGGGTCTTTCAAAATGTTATATATATTTTCCTTGCTTGTATTGTATGAGCTGCTTGTCTGTCTTGAAGCTATGGACACAAATTTTATTTTAATGTTTATCAGTTTACATTCTCAGTAGAGAAGGAAGAAATGAGAATCGTTCAAGATGGGAAAAGTAAGTAAATAGGTTTTTGATTAATACAGGGGCAGTTTAATACGGTAGCGAGAATGCCAATTTTTGTCGCAACTATCGTGTAGATTGAGCAAGAGTTTGCTTTGCTAGAAAGAACAAAGTCGGGTCATCAGACTCAAGCATTGTTCAGATAAAACTCACTCACAGGGCAACGCTTTTTGTCGTCGTACTTCGCTCAAGTGTCAAATATCTCTTGAAATAATGATGTGCTGCTGTCTGTCTATGTACCTGTCAATTTATTAGTCTGTCCGTCTGTCGACCTGTGTTTTTACATATCTGTCTGTATATATATGTTTATCTGTTTTTTTTTCTCGGTCCATTTATTAATTTCTTTTCGAAAGTCTTTTTCGGCCGAAAATAATAGATTCGTTTAGTATCCATATATTCATTTCTTTTCGTTAGAAGGTCTAATTCTGCCTAAAATAATTGATGCGTTTAATGTCTATTTATTCATTTATTTTCGTTAGAAAGTCTAATTCTGCCGAAAATAATTGATTCGTTAAGTGTCCATTTATTAATATCTTTTCGTTAGAAAGTCTAAATCTGCCGAAAATAATTTATTCATTGAGTGTCCATTTATGAATTTCTTTTCGTTAAAATTCTTTATTAATTTCTTTGCGTTAGAAAGTCTAATACTGCCGAACATAATTGGTTCGTGTAGTATTTTTATTTTGTTATCGTGTTTTGTATTACTTTCTAAGCTGTTCTGCAGACCCTTATTCGGTTTTGTAGTAAGTTGTGATCGTGGGAAATACTGAGTGCCAACGCCTCACCCCGAACGCACTCTGGTAAGAATGCAGAAAAGTAAAATGTCTTTTTACCTTATTTGAATACATGATGGCGACCTGCATCTCAATGAAAGGACGTCGTACCTAACATGTGTTCAGTGCTCGAGTAATTGTGCCTGGAAGACGCAGCATTTTGTATATTGTTAAAGCATATATTCGTTCCAGACCGCTTTTGACTTCGTTTATGCTTCGTAGATACTTTTCGTTTTATGTGTACTCCAATGTTTTCCTTCATTTCTAAAAACCGCTATAGCTAATACCATTATTATTATAGTGGATTCACATCAACCGTGCATGTGATGTCTAGGCCAATCCCTTACGACGCTCCTGATTGGCTGTTGATAAGCCAATCATAGGGCTGGAAACTCTCAGTCTCTCTCGAGAGTTCACATAGGCAGGATGTATGCTCCACCTACCTATGTGAACTCTCGAGAGCGACTGAGAGTCTTCAGCCCTCTGATTGGCTTATCAACAGCCAATCAGGAGCGTCGTAAGGGACTAGCCAAGACATCACATGCACGGTTAATGTGAATCTACTATGGTACATTTTTGTTGTTGTTAAGTTACAGTGTGTTATCATTACTTTTGTGTAAATATGATTTTTAGTATAGTTCATTATTTATCCCTTTTTCATTATTTATCCCTATTTCATTGTCCTTCGAATTCCATCCATTTTTATTGAGAGCTGCAGAGAATGTTTGCTATCCTCTCTTTGGTTCCATTTAGCCTTTCCAAACAATGGCACGAATATTGCTCGTGAAATTTATGATGGGTGTCCTTTTTCACTTTAGTTTTACAAATACTTAATATTTATATGTTTTAAATTTTTTATGGCAATTGTTAAGAGTATCATTTTAATATTACCTTTTCATTTATTTGGTGTAATATTACTAGGAATAGGTATTTTATATTTCTTGCAGAGCGGTAAAATTAATTGAAATGCTGTTTAGAGGTTTTTAATAGTGGAAATGAGGTTGCGTTTTTTTTACAGCATGGTTAAATTAACTGTAACCTTGTTGTTGAGCGTGTTGGTGATAAAGTACCTGCTTTAAGTCGGGATGGAAAGAATAATTTTAGGATCTTTTTATTATATATATATATATATATATATATATATATATATATATATATATATATATATATAATTTACTGGTAATCTTCTTAGGCACGAAGATCTGGTAATTCAGTTGTATTTCACATAGGAAAATGGAAAGATTTTTTCTTCGAAAATGCCCAGCAGTTTCGTCTTCCAATGGACCTCTTCTTGGAGCGTTTATTGAGGAAAGATGTATGCAAGTATGTATGTTAATGCGTGTGCTTGTACGTATGTGTATGTATACATATTGCGACCAGAGGCGTTCGTCGTGTATTCTCGTTCTTTTTATTTCTTGAAATATTCTCGTATTTCACGTTGCTGAATAGGAAGGAGAATCAGAGAAAATTCCATTAGTGATCGCAGGCCAATTTGCGTCCACTCTTCATGACTTCGCCAATCCAATTTCACCGTCCTCCTTTGGTATTCGCCCTCTCCTTCTATCAGTCTCGCTTGAGATCCTTTGTAATATATCCCAATTACCAATTTACAAGACTATTGTTGCTGTTATTAGTATCAGTAGCAGTGCTACTAGGAGAAGGGGAAGCAGCCGTTTAAAACATGCAATTTTTAGCCATTGTTGCATCATTGAACATCTGTCATTTTGAACTTCCTTTTTCATTGCAACATAAGAGTCAAATATATATAATTACAACATTTCCAACTAAAGTTCCTAGTATACAAAGTCACGAGTGGATGGCAAAAAGATTTCTGCGTATTTTTATATTTCAAAGTAGACCTTTTTTTCGAAGTTTCTGAATAACGAATGATTTCCGGCTTTCAAGGTTTTCTTTCAATGGAACGGCTGTTTAACGAGAATTTGTGAATATTTCCTTCTCTTTCTTTGTAATGAGAATGATTCTACATATATACGTACACACACACCTTGACTGTGTATCACTTACTGTGTGGATTTTATTTTTTTAATGTATATCACGATTTTTGTCAGTTTGTTAACGAGTTATTGTCATGGATATTGTTTATTTTTTGTAAATTACAGATTCACAGTTACTGTATTTTTAGTAAAAGCCTGTTTTATGCTATTCCTAAATTCTGGTCGCGTATTTCGTTTGATCGGACCTTGATTTCTGTGTTTTTTTGGACCCCAGTTTTCAAACGTAGTCACTGATGGGAATTGGAGGAGTTTTGCTTACTGTTATCACTGACTACAGAAATGCAGTGTGTGAGGGTTCCTCAGGGAGTATTCTTGGTCCTTTACTATTTGTAAAGAGGAGTTCCTCAGGGAGTGTTCTTGGTCCATTACTATTTGTAAGGTGGAGTTCCTCAGGGCGAGTTACTGGTCTATTACTATTTGTAGGGTTTGGCTTTGAGATCAAGGTGGCTAGCTACGCTAATGATGCTAATTTACATCAGCCTGCATCCTGAGCTGGATCTGTAATTGGTCACTCTCGTAACCTTACATTTAAAATTTGTTTCATTGCTGACTGCAAGCCCCCACTTTTGAGAACGACATAAAGGACTGGGAGCTTGAGAAAGACTTGCTAGGTTTTTCAAAACCGGTTCATCCTAAGGAACTGTTGTAATTATTTTATTCTATTTTGTTATGTTTTGAATATTGTTTTGCTGTTTGGTCTTCTCCAGCTGACTCGCATCCTGAATTGGATAAAACTGGGATCACCTAATTATTCAGTCTTATTATTAATTAGATCGTTCAAGTCTGTATTGTGAGGCTCAATACCGTAGAGTTTTCCTGATTTATTTCATTCGTGACTAAATCATGGAATGATCAACCTAGTCACGTACTTGAATTTTTATTTAGCAGCCTTACAAGGGGTCTCTTTTAGTTCTTTTATCTCTATTGTTCTTCCGTGTGATTTCCCGTCCGTAGTTTATTCTTTACTCCTCTTTTTTTTTCTCTCTTTTTTTTTCGTACTGAGCTGCCCTTTCTGTCGATGACCTTGGTCTTGTAACATTTTGCTTGTCTAATTAGAGTTCTAGTTTGGATATATTAATAATAATAATAATAATAATAATAATATAATAATAATAATAATAATAATAATATATTGAGGCTATACCGGTCGTTGACTCTTGCTTCTTGTCAACCTTGGTGAGCAAAGACCGTAGAGTTACCTTAAACACCATGCTATATATAGTTGAAAACCACCTTGAGTATGTTGAAGCTTGCATATCATGATGTTTGTGGGCATGTCGCTTACTTGTTCTGCAATGTTAAAGTAGGTCAAGTAACTTTTCACACACAAACATGTAAAAATATATATATATATATATATATATATATATATATATATATATATAAATATATATAATATATATGTGTGTGTGTGTGTGTGTGTGTGTGTGTATGAAAGCTACTTACACGTTGTGTCGAAAGTTAATCAGTGAATTAAAATGCCCAGAAGTGTCCTAATTAATGATAAACTGGAATCAATACAAAATTAATGTTGTGGAAAAACAGCTCTGTGGAGTTATGGAAGAGACAAATATATTGATAAATGATCAGTTAACCTTATAATTTATACTCATGTTGCTCATAAATCTTGTTTTTGAGTCATGTGGATTTCTTTTGCGAATTAATGTACGTGAAATTTAAGTTTTGCCCCCTTCTGCACCAAACAATGATGCAAGTTCCTGTTTTAGGACGTATTTGCCGTTCATTGTGCATTATGACCCCAACGCATTTTCAGATGAGAATCGAATGATCTTTGACATATGGTGAAATTAGAAGAGTTACGGATGTGACGTTTTTGAACGTTGTCCAGATACGAAACGTTTTTTTAGTGAATTTCTCACCCCCAAGGCTGATCACAGAAGAGGTGGATGAAGGGGTCTTAGAAAGAAGTGGTTGGGGGAGGTTGTGGGGGGGGGGCGTGGCTGGTCTTACTCGGGAAGAATCGTGTCGGGGGGCCACGCCGCTGGAGGGG
>NC_061106.1:33236571-33259071 GCF_015104395.2 Macrobrachium nipponense
AAGATGAATTTAGATGCCCGGCAGGATGAAGAACTCCCGTCGAATGGGCGTAAGCAGAAGGAACTGCTAGGCTGAATGCGCGAAGCGGTTTCAGGCTTTAGTTGGATATCCTCTGCCCATATTAGTTTTATCAGCGATGCTATCGCTTAGCTGCCATTGCATAAACAAATAGCTACCACTTCTCTCTCTCTCTCTCTCTCTCTCTCTCTCTCTCTCTCTCTCTCTCTCTCTCTCTCTCAGACACACGCGAATTCTTCAGCGTCGCCCTCTCCAATCAGGTATTTTATGGTTAAGTCATGTTCCAGTCTGATCGAATCGGGGTATTTTAGTCCAGTCATGCTCCTGCCCAAATGAGTTTTGTCTTGAGTAATTAACTCCGCCTGTGGCAGGACCGTCTCCCTGTTGGTGTGAATCTCGTTATCTTCTCTTTTGGGAAGGGAAATGCCCCCGTTTTTATTTTTGGGCGGCTGCATATATATATATGTATATATATGCACCATGCTCTTAACAACAATCTGTGTGTGACTTTAGTTAAGGAATACAACTGAGTGATATACCTTACTTGTCTAAGATTACATTAATAGCTTTGTTACTGAATGTGATTACACGAGTTTTTTTTTCACTTTATTTATTCCATTTCTCTTTACTTGCACTTCGAATTGAAGGTTGTGATGATTTCCTTTCTTAGCCAATACCTGAAGACAAAAAATTTATAGGAAAAGAATTGCAGAGGACGCAAGAAAGAAAAGTTATAAATACCGAGAAAAACTGAAGCAGCAAGAGAATCACAATGCTTATTAGCAAAAGGATTGTAGGTCAGCCATTTTCTTATTTTACTGGTATTACTTTGGGTGCTGCTCTCAAGATCTCCTTGATAGCTGCCAGACGTTCCTCAGCCACGTTGTAGACGCTAGACTTCGCATTTTCCTAAATGCTGTTTGGAAAGTCAGGAACTTTAGAGTCATCCAGTTTAGTCTTCCATTTATAAGCTATCACTTCTAGAAGGCGGAACTCACTGCTTTTTTTTATTCACTTTAGGGCAGTCCAATGATATTTCTTATACTAGTAGATTCATATCACCCGTGCATTTGACGTCTAGGCCAGTCCCTTCCGACGCTCCTGATTGGCTGTTGAAAAGCCAATCACAGGGCTGGAAACTCTCAGTCTCTCAAGAGTTTACGAGAGACTGAGAGTTTCCAGCCCTGTAATTGGCTTATCAACAGCCTATCAGGAGCCTCGTAAGGGACTGGGCTAGACCTCAAATGCACGGGTGATGTGAATCTACTATAGCTAACAGTAACTCCACAAAAAAGCTGCCTAAATAGTTTATTTTTGTTGGTTTACTTATTTATTTGTTTATTTTTTTTAGAATGGAGCATGGCATTTTTCTGTCTCCCAGCTCTTAACTAGTGAAGTAAGGTCACATACACTTGATTCAAGTGGGACCTTTTAGGGAGCCGAGCATGTTGACACCGAGGGAGAGGTGATTAATTAGTTTATGAACTCAGACCAGCCGTGGCAAAAAGAGGGGCCAAATGGATGCCTGTTGTGAGCTTAAAAAAAAGAGACGCACACACGAAAAGGGTTTATATTCATCACGAATCGTTATCGTGGTAAGCGTTGCCCAGGACATTGAATTTATTTATTATTTGCCGTTAAAAGTGTAGTGCAGATTGGACAGAAATACATAGTTATGCTGTTACTTCGAAACTTTTCATTTATGTCATGAATTGTTTATGTTTATTTTAATTGACTGAACCGTTCTTTTATGTACGTAGGTTTTCGTGAGATGCAAATCCCCTTAGCTGTGATTGTATTCCCGTGTTGGTCGCTAAGACAACACACTTCCTTATCCGTCTTCAACTTCCAATCTAGACGCGTTTATCAACAGATGGTGCATTGAAGAACATAACGCCAGCTGTAGTAGTAACCCTCACTGACGGACCTGGCCGTCATCCACATCACCATTTCCCTCTCCCCCGCCCCCGACGTCCCTCGCCCTCCCCGTCGCGTCCTTTTGGAACGTGTTTGTGCGTTCCGCGAAGGGCATTCGAGCGAGCGAAGGCTTTCCCCGTCCTTCCTCCTCCATTTAGGAGGTGGTGACAGAGTGTTGACACGGGGGACTTTGTGCTGACAGATGGTCGCCTTCCCCTTCGCTAAGTGGCCCTCATAAAAGGAATAGTACACAATTTACTTCTGGAGATCCGGACCCATTCTGTGGGACTCGGCTCTCGCTGTATCTGAAGAAGGGAAGCGACTTGCAAGGGAACAAGGCGTTGTGAAGCCTACAGGGAAATTATATCCGCTTTATTCACAGGACCTGCTCCGATTACCTTATTCTTATTTTTTAGGTTAAAACGATTTTCCCCCTTTATTCACGTGGATTTTCACACTATTTTTTGTGTTTCCTGACGATATTTTTCCTTTGTTCACGTGGATTTTCACAAAAAAATTTGTATGTGGATTTTTACACTATTTTTTATGTTTCCTTGCGATTTTTTCCTTTATTCGCGTGGATTTTCACACTATTTTTTGTATGTTAAGAAGCAGTTAAGAAGTTAAATAAGCCATTTAAGAGAGAGAGAAAAAAGAATAAAAGCCCTTTGAATGTAATGTCGACAAAGGAGGAGGGTCAGGGAGAGTTGCTTCCCAAGGCAGTTGTGCTTGACGTTTCCTGTTGTGTCTCTCCTTCTCACTTCCTCTACCTTTCCTGTTTGCCACGCTTATGATAACCTTTTCTTCATTATTATTATTATTATTATTATTATTATTATTATTATTATTAATATTTTAGAGTGGGTTTTTATTCAGAAAGAAAGTTAAATAATAAAGACCAGCCGAACCGAATACACGAAATAGATTCTCGGTACCCAGCATCAATAGTTGCCCGTGCACCTTATGTAGGCATTACTTGAGGTCAGCCCCTAACTGCAACCTTTTCATTCTTCTTTTTTACTGTACCTCCGTTCATATTCCCTCTCTTCCATCTTTCTTTCCACCCTCTCCTAACAATCGCTTCCTCGTGTTCCACCTTACAAACCTTCCTCCGTTTCAGTGCTGAATGCCCTCATAGTTCCCGCCGCTGGGCCTTCGGGCATAGATTCTATATTCTGTTGTGTTCTGTTCAATAGCTGCTTCGATTTCCAAAGGAGTGGCTGGCAAGGAGAGAGAGGGTCGATGAATACAGACAACCGAAGGCGCATTTGATGATTGAATGTTCCGGCGAAAATGACGATCTCATTGGTTTTATTGGATACTCACAGTGCTTCTTCTTCTTCTTCTGCTTGGCTTTGTGTCTCATTGCATGCAAATTTTTTTTTAGAATTTATTTTTTTCTATTTTGTAGAAATTTCCAATGATTTTTGTGTGGTTCTTGATTGTTATTCATTATTATAGATTCTTAATAGATTCAATGGTGTGTGGTTTTCTTGAGTTGTTATTATTGTTTAGAAAATTCTAATGATTTTTGTGTGGCTCTTGATATTATTATTATTATTATTATTATATTATTATTATTATTATTATTATTATTATTATTATTATTATATTTTGTTCTAATAGGGGTCCACAATAATAAACATGTTAAAAGTTCTTGTATGATTTATAAACACTTTACATAAAAGCTTTCGAACCCTTCCCTAGGTTCATCTTCAATCCGATTTTGGACTGAAGATGAACCTAGAGAAGGGTTGGAAAGCTTTTATATAAAGTGTTTATAAATTATACGCAAACCTTTTCCATTTTTATTATTGTGGACCCCTGAGAACATTGTATAAACTCTCGTGATAAAGAGTTTTTCCGAATTATTATTATTATTTTTGCTCTATCACAGTCCTCCAATTCGACTGGTGGTGTTTATAGTGTGGGGATTCCGGGTTGCATCCTGCCTCCTTAGGAGTCCATCACTTTTCTTACTATGTGTGCCGTTTCTAGGATCACATCTTTTTTCTGCATTGAGTTCCTGAGCTACTTCAGCCTCTAGTTTTTCTAGATTCCTTTTCAGGGATCTTGGGATCGTGCCTAGTGGCTCCTATGATTATGGGTACGATTTCCACTGGCATATCCCATATCCTTCTTATTTCTATTTTCAGATCTTGATACTTATCCATTTTTTCCCTCTCTTTCTCTTCACTCTGGTGTCCATGGTATTGCGACATCAATGAGTGATACTTTCTTCTTGACTTTGTCAATCAACGTCACGTCTGGTCTGTTTGCACGTATCACCCTATCCGTTCTGATACCATAGTCCCAGAGGATCTTTGCGTGATCGTTTTCTATCACTCCCTCAGGGTGGTGCTCGTACCACTTATTACTGCAAGGTAGCTGATGTTTCTTGCACAGGCTCCAGTGGAGGGCTTTTGCCACTGAATCATGCCTCTTTTTGTACTGGTTCTGTGCAAGTGCGGGCATTTCGCTTGCTATGTGGTTTATGGTTTCATTTTTCATATTGCACTTCCTACATATGGGAGAGATGTTATTCCGTCTATCGTTCTTTGAACATATCTGGTTCTTAGGGCCTGATCTTGTGCCGCTGTTATCATTCCTTCAGTTTCCTTCTTTAGCTCTCCCCTCTGTACCATTGCCAATTGTCATCGCTGGCTAGTTCTTTATCCGTCTCTGTATCCGCATTGGCGTGCCAGTCTCTTCTGTCTGTCTTCTCCTGTCTCTGTATATTTCTGGGTCTTCGTCTACTTTTATTAGTCCTTCTTCCCATGCACTCTTTAGCCACTCGTCTTCAGGTTTTCAGATTGCCCCAGCTCTGTCTCATGTTGACGCAGTCCTCTATACTTAGATAGTCCTCTCCCTTCTTCCCTTTCCTTTGTTTATGTACAGGGTTCTGTCCGTATTGCTCTTGGTGTAGTGCTTTGTGTATTGTCATATGTTTTCCTGGTTTTTCTGATCTATGCTTGCGGAGTTCTGCCTTCGTCCATTCCACTATTCCTGCGCTGTATCTTATTTACTGGCACGCCCATGTGTTTATTGCTTTTATCATATTTCCGGCGTTGAGTTTTGACTTGAGTATCGCCTTGAGTCTCTGCATATATTCTTTCCTGATCGTGTCCTTCATCTCTTGATGTTTTATATCCCCTCATATTATTATTATTATATTATTATTATTATTATATTATTATTATTATTATTATTATTCAAAAGATGAAACCTATTCATATGAAGCAATCTCACCCCAGGGGCCATTGACTTGAAATTCAATCTTCCAAAGAATATTATGGTGTTCATTAAG
Organism: Macrobrachium nipponense; assembly: GCF_015104395.2. Classification (NCBI taxonomy): domain Eukaryota; kingdom Metazoa; phylum Arthropoda; class Malacostraca; order Decapoda; family Palaemonidae; genus Macrobrachium; species Macrobrachium nipponense. The sequence continues at coordinate 33,241,814 of NC_061106.1, forward strand.
AAGTAAAAGGAGGTAAAGGGAAATACGAAAAGGTGGGATCTCACTTATTGAAAAATTAATTAATTAATAGAGAAATAAAAATGCACTAAAATGGAAGGAGAATAGTATTATGGGATTAATGCACTTTATCTTCACATGAACTTTGGAAGATCCAGTTACATTACATACTCAGTGTGAATGATGTTTTCATTGACACTTTCTTGCACCAGAAATAGTCAGCCACATGAGTGTGTGTGTGTTTGTGTGATTATTTCGTATAGAATATTGGTCGCGAAAGCTAATGACGGTAGAACCCTGATAGTTTTGAAGTATGTACGCGAACGAGTAGTGTTTATCAACATAAATCATGAAAAAACAATTCCATTTCATTCCTTTTTCACCATCAATTTACTGATCCCAGATAACCTGTAAGATTACATTTCCAATGAGTGTGTGTGTGTGTGTGTGGTGTGCGAATATTCGTATAGAAAACAAAAAAAAAAAAAAGCAAATGACAGTAGAACCCTGACAGTTTTGAAGTGTGAATAATTGTGTGTGTGTATAATATATATAATATAATTAATATTATATAATATATATATATATATATAATAAACACTTCTATTGCGTTCCTTTTCACCATACAATTTACTGATTCAAGATAACCTTGTAAGTGTTACATTTCCTTGACGTAAAAAACTTGGGAAGAAGTGGGCGGCGTATTTAAAATAGTTCTTGATGTCGTTGAGTTTATGCAGAGAATAAATTTGCAACGTTAATTTTTTTATTACGAGGTAATTATTGGTATTGAAGTTCTGTTCAATTTCTCTCTCTCTCTCTCTCTCTCTCTCTCTCTCTCTCTCTCTCTCTCTGTTTTTTAGTCACCAGTGGACGGATGTGTGTCCAGCGCCCCGTCAAAAACTCATTTTTCTCGCTGACCAGTTTCTAGTGGTGGTTACGATCAATACCGCACGCCGGAGTGTGTATAGATATAGCGTCCTAAAAGTGTGTGTGTGTGTGTGTATGTATATATATATATATATTATATATATATTATGTCCTTATCACATCACCGTGATTCAAATTATAGTATACCCATTAAGCTACAAAGTGTCCTTTAATATCTTTTTTAATTTCGCTTTCTATCTCGGAATTGGATATATTGTTTTAAGGTAACTTAATGCATATATATATATATTATATATATATATATATATATATATATATATATAATATATATAATAATATATATATCGCTCAGCCGTACATGTATATTTATGTATACATACATGCATACATATATATGTATATATGCGTATATTTACGTATATATGTTATATATGTGTGCGTTTGTGTCATTGTGTTTGTTTATGTGCCAGAAAACCTCCATCCAAAGCAATGATTGGCTGGCTTCCAGCAGCCTGAAGGAACCGACCTGACCACAGGGTCAGGCAGTGATTAATGGCCTTCCCTCTCACCTAAGGAATATTGGAGCGCCCCGAGGCAGCCTCCGTTGCGGCGTCATTGACCATCGTTGTTGTAACACCAGTTTGTGTGGCTAGATTCATCGGTGAATGCATTGGCCAATGTTCGGAGTCAGCTCCCAGTAATCGGTGGGATTTGCGTTTTTTTTCATTACGATTTTTTAAAATTTTTTTTTTTATTTATTTATTTATTTATTGGTTAATTTATCTGTTTTTTAATAGCTGATCGCTTTCTGTAACTCCCATTACCTTCTGTTACTTCTTTCGAATGAACACCATAATATTATTTGGAAGCTTGAATTTCAATTTATTGGCACCTGTGGGGGGGACTTCGTTTCCCAAAAACAAAAAAAGGAGGGGAAGTTAGGTTTTCCATCCTCTGAAAATAATTAATTTTAATAAATTTTAAATTTAATTTAAATAATAAAATAATAATAATAAATAATAAATATAAAATTTAATACTGTCAAATTCATCATTTAAAAAAATTTCCCAATTTTCATGCCTGGCTTTAGCTTTTGTTGATTTCAACTTAAATCTAGTGTTAATGATGGTTTCTTTTCTTCTTTATTGTTAGGTTTTGTTTTTTAAAACTCTCCAGACAGGGTTTACGATCAGATATTAGCGTTCAGGTTCCTGGCCTAGATGAGTTGATACGGGCTCCTAATTTGAGACTGGCGAGATAATTATGAACGGTACCAGTGTTCAAACTTTTTTTTTTTTTTTTAAGGGTTGATGTTGATTTTTTTCTTCTTCTCCTTTCTCTCTTCCTTCTCTCTCCTCTCTCTCTCCCTGTCTTCCAGTGTGAGGAGCCTCTGTCTTGTTTCTCGTGTTTCTTCCGCGAAAGAGTAATCCTTAAATTTAGTTACCTTTAATATTTATATCGAAGAAGACTGTTGGTCTGATGAATTAAATAATACAGCATGGATATCATTCATATACTGATGCGGCTGTTCACCCCCTACTAATTAAAAAAATAAAAGGCAACAGGTGTGACTAGATTTAACGTAGATTTGGAAGTGATTAGCAAGTATGTAAGAAAGTGAGACCCATGGATTGGCAGCTCATAGGTTTGTTTGTTTGTTTGTTTGTTTGTATGGTGTTTTTACGTTCCATGGAACCAGTGGTTATTCAGCAACAGGACCAACGGCTTTATGTGACTTCCGAACCACGCCGAGAGTGTACTACTATCACCAGAAAAAAAAAAAAAAATTAAAACAACATCTCTCCACCCCTCAATGGAAGCCCGAGAATCGAACTCGCGCGGGCCGTCCCAACCGGAGGGTTAAGGTATAGGTTAAAAGGGCCAAAAAAAAACCCACCAAAACCATAACGACCACGCCACTTAGCTCATAAGTAACATTACATCTAACAGTCTGAATAAGCCTATGTGACAGATAGGATCTCTGTCAAACGGCACAAGAAAAAGTATTGATGTGTATTTTTAATTTTTTTTTATCTATTTTTTTTTATTTTACAAAATCTGTTGCCGAAACTGATATGAACGTACATTGTTAGGTATTTTGGACTAAATTTCTAAGATGTTTTGACCAGTGAATGCCAGGAAAGCAAAAGTTCATATTCTTTCGTTCTGTCACGTGATGACCTTGGAATAGTGGGTGACAGGTGCTTTCCTTTAAAGGTAGAGTGACGTCACAGGTTACTTATGGCTAACAATACACTGATAAATAAATTATTATAAAGGCAATAAAATCTTATGGAGAATATCCAGCCTGCTATTCATTTTAATCATCAATGGACTGCTTCACCGTTCGACGTTTATTTCCGGATTTTACTGTATAAAATATGAGTACTATTCGTCTTTACCAGTGTTGCCAATTGGTATGTGTTTACCCTCCAAACTGGGTATAAGACTTATACAAAACCGTGGAAATAAGTGAAATTAGCGATCTATTTGTAGAATATAAACATATTAGAGCAATTTTATCATTATTGCATTACTATGACAACTAGAATTCATGGAAACAGTTTGTAAATGCATCGGCGTATGTGTGTGAAGCTCCACTAAATTGGCAACGATGTACACTCTTTACTCGACGACATTTTTCGTATTCGTAACTCCGTCGAGCGCCTGGTGTTTGTTTTAGTTTTTCCAAGTCTCTGTCATCATAAGGTTCGTCTGTAACAGTAACTCGTCGGATGACACTCGGTCTAATCCCCTAATCTTCTTTCCGGGTTTTTTGCTTCGCGTTTCTTGCCTCGTTAGCAGAGCTCGCTCATCTTGTGACTGGAAGTATAGTAGCGCAAGTTTGTTTATGTTCTTGGCAAATATTTGCCTTAGCGTTCAAAGGCCTTTAACAAATAATTGAGTAGGTCTTGTTTTTGCGACATCCAGATTGCATTTTCTTTTTTTTTGGAACCTTTGAAAACAACAAAAAAATCTTCCACCTCGAACTTAAATTCTTCTCTTCGCCTCATTCTTCTGCTCCTCTCTCTCTCCTCTCTTTTTTTCCTCTTCACCTCCTCTTCCTTCTCTACCTCTCTCTTTTTTTTTTTTTCAAAAATTGTTCCTTAGGGTTGTTTTTTTTTTTGCGGATGCCAAAAAACCCCAAATTGTTTCCCAAATTTATTCTTTTGTTGACCTGAACAAATCTCTCTCTCTCTCTCTCTCTCTCTCTCTCTCTCTCCTCTCTCTCTCTCTCTCTCTCTCTCTCTCTCTCTCTCTCAAAATGTCCACCGACAGAAGGTGATGATAGGTCTAATATGATATTCTCCTCTTGTTGATGGCGGTGGGATACAGTTCTCATTTTAACGCTATCGAACGAAAGAAATGATTTCATAGAAGTAGGCTCTCTGAATTTGTACCTCGGTGGGAGTTTCTCGTTGGACGAGTCGGTTACGTGCTCGACTACCGATCTCAGGGTCCGGGTTCGATTCCCCACTTTGCCAACAAGGAATCAGAGGAATTTATTTCTTGTGATAGGAATTCATTTCTCGATGTGGTTCGGATCCCACAATAAACTGTAGACCCCGCTGCAATTGTGTTAGCCACGTAAAAATATCTAATCCTTCCGGCCAGTCCTAGGAGAGTAATCAGCTTAGTGGTCTGGTTAAACTAGGAAATACTCAATTTTTTTTTTTTTTTACAGAGGTAGCGTAAGAATCAGAACTAATATCTTGTGATGTTTCTGTATAAAGAGCACAAATAACGCCAATTCCCTTAGTTCGGCAAAGTTTCCCCAGTTTGGCTGAGATTTTCGAAATAGCAAGCATTGCGCCCTTTGTTTGAAAATACCCCGTATGCCAGGTTTTCTCTGGGTAAAGTAATGATGTCCCGAGAGGGGTGTTATATTATATGACCTTATTTCCACAGCTGTCGGCGTGAAAGGAGCCTTTGTTATAGGCCTACATGTGTAGGCTTTAGAACTCATTTTCGGCCGAGGTATCGTTGGAGGATTCCTTTTTTTTTTTCTTTTTTTTTTTTTCTTTTTTTTTTCTTTTTTTTTCTTTCTTTTTTTTATGCTGCCCTGGGAATCGTTTTACGACTGATAAAGGAACACGGGCGTGGATGGTGAGGCGTGAGTTTTTGGGGTGACGAACTTACAACAGTCGTATATATGGTACAAGAATGGTCGTGATAACAGTGAAGCCTGTCAGACGATATAGAGTTCATTTAGGAATTCCCTTTAAAGGAAGTTCGAAGTTGGGCTGTCTGATTCTACGATAATGAGGTTCCCAGCAGTATATAAGGAACTGTGGGGAACAGGTGTCTCTTGATCAGCAGCGCGCTTTTGGGAAGAGATACGAACCACAGTTGTTGGTTGGCCTTGTCGGTATGTTCAGTGGTTTGTTTTACCCAGACGAGTTGTCATGGGTTTGTGATGGAAGGTAAACATCCTTCTTAATAATGATAACAAAGACACAGTATATGTTGAGTGTTTTTTGTTTTTTTTTTTTTTTTTTTTTTTTTTTTTTTTTTTTTTTTTTTTTACTCCATTGCTGGAGACCCAATCTACAGTAAGCACACACACGAACAAATATTTGTGTATATATAATATTTATTATATATATATACATATAGGTATATATATTTCTTACATAAGGATCGAACACAGGTCTTTCAGTTGAAATATGTGTGTGCGCGCGCGCTAGCGTGAATGACTCTCTCGACATGACAGATGCGCACTTTGAGTCAAGTTTGTTAACATTAACTAAGAATTTATGAGACAATATAAAAAAAAAAAATCTAGGCAGAGAAAAGTTTACGGGTAATTCACTAAAAAAAAAGGGGGGGGGAAGGGGTAATGTTCTGGAATATGACGGTCGTTTTTACGACCCGGCCCTGTTCGGACGCTTGCAACGCCCAGTAGGCTTACAGGCGGGGGGGGGGGGGGGGGGGGGGGGGGGGGGGGGGGGGGGGTGGGGGGGGGGGGGGGGGGGGGGGGGGGGTGCGGGGGGGGGGGGGGGGTGTGGGGGGGGGGGGGGGGGGGGGGGGGGCTAGTGTGTTTGAGGACTGTTGAGGATGCGGTCATTGTGCTGGTTATTCAAAATGTCGATTCACATTAGGAACTGTCCTAGCGTTTGCTGTATTCTTTATTTCTGGGTATCGTCGCTTTTCCCTTTCCTTTTAGGCCTATTTGTCACAGCAAAAGGGAGGGACGAGCTTTAGGCAGAAGTGTCGAGGCGTGAGCAGTACTCTACTATGGATAAATGCGTCTGAACAGATTTCACAAATTATTGCGCCAACTTCGTCGGTTGTGGGATATTTTGTGTGGAAAGGGAGGGCTGGAGAAAGGGAGGGAGTGAGAGGCTTTGTCTAGTCTAGTTCAAGCGATGGCGATTGAGATTGACAGTGTTGGGCGTAGAGAGAGAAGAGAGAGAGAGAGAGAGAGAGAGAATGGGGATGACTAAAGGCGATTACAGTCGTGTTATTCAAATGTGAAAAGGGTTGCTCTGACTAATGCCGATGTTTTTATGAGGATGCTAAAGAATGGTTGTTTGTGCTGTTTAAAAAAAAACCCTCAAAGAATGAAAATGGAATGATGTAAAGTGTTCGCTGTGAGGAGGTGTTTGGGCAACGCATGAATAAGGAAATTTATCATTAGCGCCCTCTTATTACTTAATTACGATAGGGGCATAATTCTGTAGGCCTATGGTGCTACACGTTGCGGTCAGACCGTGTGTGACAATGATTATGACGAACGAGTCCATATTGCGATTAAAACCGAATGGGGAATTAGAAAAAAGAATAGACATCCTTCCTTGAGGCCATAGGAAGTAACACAGAAAGTAACTTTAATCCTTTACATATATGAGTGAGTGTATATCCCTCTTTTACAAAAATATTTACCGGCTAAGTATAAAAAGTTCCTCTATCTGCTGTTGGACTAATGATTAATTCAATGAATTTAATGAAATAGTAATCAAGTTGTGGAGAGATGGATTTTTTTTTATCATTCTCGTATTATTATCCTTAAAGGTTGCTGTATCAGTGAATTTCATGCCCGTAAAGAATTATGTACTACTGGACACTGTATTACCTAGGTAGTCGTTATTCGAAAACAAAGAAGAGCTTTGCTTCTCGCAGTGTTGAAAAAGATAACTAAAACCTTATAGAGAGAGAGAGAGAGAGAGAGAGAGAGAGAGAGAGAGAGAGAGAGAGAGAGAGATTTTTCTTTTTATCGGAGGTTTCATCTCGGTGAAGTGGGGAATTACCTCGCCTAGGGCCTTTGCTGGTGTATGTTCTCTTAAACTTAAGCCTGATAGTTGAAGGACACTACCAGACTATCTAATAATATAGTTATTCTCACGGTTAAGGTTGCAGAATGAACCAGCAACATCACATTCAATATTCTTTTCTGAAAGGATACGGGAAATTTGAATTCCTTTCGAATAACATGAGCATTCGCTGATTTATGCTGGTTGGTTACTGTACGTATACACTGCGGGACAATGACACAGATTAGAGGTTGCGAGTGCAACTGTTGAAGCATAATTAATCTCAGATGGGTTACGATAAACTGTAGGCGAGGTAAGGGATCATCTTATGCCGTGTGTGGTCATTTGATGGAATCGAAATGCTTATGGCATAACCAAATACAGTACGAAAGAAGTAGTACATCTTATTTTTGTGAAGTTATGTCTAATAGCGCCTATGCTTTCCCAGACGCCAACTGGTAGCTTTGTGGCCAAGGTTGTCACTCGGTGAAAGAGAGATAATGATGGATTTTTTTATGAACTGCTTTGTAGTCGACACCGGTATATTTGAGAATGAGATTATTGTACGCCTTGCCCCTTCTGATAACGTAGCCCAAGATTTAAATATAGGGTCTGGAACGCCCAAGAAATATCCGAACCGTAGGACCATAAAACCTTCTCCGTCCAGCCACCCGCCTTGTCGTCATTCACCACCCAAGGCACCACACATAGGTCTAATGTACGTCGCTGTATTTGTCGTCTGTCTCTTTTCTTCATTCCGTAGAACTGTCTCCTAGGTGTCTGGACATCAACTTGTCAGAAAACAGCGAAGTTGCAGATATATTGTTTTGAAATGTTATGTCATGATCGAATACGACAGGCCTATTGTGTTGCCTTTTGGTAATCGAGATATTGTGAACTTCATGAACGGTATATAATCGATTCAGCGGAAGGCAGCAGGAGAAGTCGTGATATGAGTTTTTGGTTGAATAACTTACTCAATGAGTATGAAGATTACCTCAAATCTCTCTTTAAGAACTGCGTCACTTTTTATATAAAAAATGAGGTTTTGTTTGTTTTCGAAAAGGTTTGGTCTCATGTTTTGGTTCCTTCTTTGTTTATACTTAATAGAAATGAACCAAGGACAGTTCAATTAGTCGATAATCTTTTATTTATTACCACTCGTTCCTCTATATACTCTGTCATGAAAGAGGAGGCTCACGTACCCAATTTTCATAAAGTATCATTTTGGAATGTGCTCCATTAAGCCGAACATAGACGTCTCTCGTTAATGTTTTTTTGTTTATCTTTTATTAGAGAGAATATAGAATATTTTACAATTTTAACAGTATTACACGCAGAATTTTATCACGTTATAGCAGGTGCTTTTGCATTACCTGCCAGACGAGCATTCAACAGACTGTGTCAGTAGTCCATGGACTGCTGGAGGGCAGTACCCTTTGAACGTTCGGTTTGTGTAATTTTTCATTACTTCTGCCGCCAAGCCGTGGAATTCAAGGCCTCCTTATATTTTAATGATTCCTATAATCCTCCATCGTTCTGTTACTTCTTTCGTGGATATGCCCCTTTTCTTTTTCCTCGTTCTCATTTCGTTTAGATTACCCATCGTATTTGGCCTTTTGCATGAAAGAAATGAGTAAGCGATTAATTGGCGCGTTGATCCGTACAACGAGAATTTCAAACGAAGATTCACTTTGATGGTCAACGCGATCGCATGGTCGTTTTGTTGCCTCGTTGATAATGGTTTTTTTTTTCTTTCTTTTTCTCTTCTGCTGGATACTGAGCTGTCCTCTCGCGAAAGTCACCTGGACTATAAGTAGATTCACATCAACCGTGCATTTGATGTCTAGGCCAATCCCTTACGACGCTCCTGATTGGCTGTTGATAAACCAATCACAGGGCTGGAAACTCTCAGTCTCTCGAGAGAGTTCACATGGGTAGGTTTTTTTTCTCCAATTTGAGGCTCCCACCTATTTCCCTGAGGGGGGGCATTTGGAGAAACTAAGATCTCGAGAGACAGAGTTTCCAGCCCTGCTGTAATTGGTTTATCAACAGCCAATTGGGAGCGTCGTAAGGGACTGGCCTAGACATCAAATGCACGGTTGATGTGACTCCACTATAGTCTAGCTCCCCTATTACGAATTATAGAAGGATATTTCTCTAACACAAATGATTACGATGATGAAAATTTTGCATAAAATCTGACTCTTATTGTCTTCTGGTTTAGGGATGTATGCTTTATGCTTTTGTTTCGTTAGAGTATAAATTACTTACACCACGCTACAATAATCCAACATCGAGTATGGCGACACCTTCAGTAAATAGGGTCCCAGTCAAAATAAATTCAACCAAGCGTAAAGGGCCGAGACCACTTCAGTTAAATGCGCCGTTAATGTGATGTGTTCCTATTATCAAGCCTATATCCGTAATGCGTTTGAGCTGCCATCGATTTTACTCTTAATTTTCTGGGGTTGATTTGAATGGCTCTTCATCCCCAAAATGTACGAGAGGTCTTATTCCATTTCCTACCAAGAAACTTCGATATGTATTGATTATTTTTGCGCTTATTAGGATTCTTAAGTGTTTTGATCATTTCAGAGATATATTCTTTGCACATTTTCATTGTCATTTCAGAGATATATTCTTTGCACATTTTTATTGTCATTTCAAAGATATATTCTTTGCACATTTTTATTGTCATTTCAGAACTATATTCTTTGCACATTTTCATTGTCATTTCAGAGATATATTCTTTGCACATTTACATAGTCACTGAATCTCATTGTCATAGGCATTTTGAGAATACAGACGTTTAACGAAACAAATAAATTAGCATCACGACGTTCTACTTGGTAGGATGGTGCGAGGAACAGCCTGGCTTATGTTATCCTTTCAGCTGAATTGAAGATCAGAGGTTGAAACGTTCCTTATGTAAGATTCGTGTTCGTCAGCGTCTGGTACTTATCATCAGCAGGTTTTTATTAGCATTGTTGCTGCGTGTTTTTTTCGTTTTTATTTTATTTTAATTTTTTTCATACTATATTAGCCGCGTGTGTGCAGTGAGACAGATCATTCACAGCGTTCAGAAACCCCACTATTAGCCAATAGCAGTTTAGCCCTCCTCACCCCTACCACTAGCCATGTGCCCAAGGAACAGCGAGAGACCCTCGCCTTGTGGGATAACATCATCTGGTTTTGTTTATGCTCCAAGTGAAAACAACCCCTCGTCCAGACTTTTCGATTTACAGCAGACAAGTTAATTTCCGTAATTGATGTCGGTATCTGTGTCTCTATCTCAATGATCACCCTCCATCCTATGCAGCAGTTATTATTATTAAGATAAATACTCATAGTAGTATGTCTTAGAGCTTTCTGGAGTCTGTAGATATTTACATTTGAATAAATGTACTCATGCATAACAGTTGATTTGTTTCTCCATTATTAATTATTATTATTATTATTATTATTATTATTATTATTATTATTATTATTATTATTATTTTGTTATTATTCAATGAGAGTAAACATTCATCACTAACAAGCCTGTGAGGTCGCCAGTTTTCGAAACAATCTTTCACATTATTAATAGAATGTCCATTTGTACAGTGCAAACGTAAATAGAAACATATCTTGAATAGAGTAGAAAGTAGGTAAGTGCGCTGGAGCACATGCGTTCGTGTGTGTGTGTGTGTGTGTGTGTGTGCGCGCGCGCGTGTGTAAAAGAGATTATTGCACATTCAAATATTTCGTAATTGGCTGGAGTGATTTACAGTTCTGTACAATATGAATAAATTGGCTTTTTCCTGGTCTCTTTGCATTTTATAACACTGTTAATCTGTACATTATATGTATAATATACTGTGCATGAAGTATGTGTGTGTGTGTATATTTATATATATATATATATATATATATATATATATATATATATATGTGTGTGTGTGTGTGTGTGTGTGTGTGTGTGTGTGTGTGTGTTGAAATGGTATTAGGATCGAGTGATTTATGCCACTGGACATCAAACCTTATCTAATCCGGTTGGCCTTCACGAGCACACGACCAGAGGGAGGCGCCCAAAAGTCACCTGGATATCTCTCGTCGTACTCGGGCCTCATAAACATCGCGGGGTAGTAGTTCTTGCCCCCATCGGCATAATTGCCCCCCAGATAAATTCGGTGTATTTATTGACAGTTAAGTGTCATTTTCTGGTCGTAACAAGTCACTCAGTGACGGCGTCGAGGGAGGTGCTTCTTGTCACACTGTCATTAATAGAAGGGTTAATGGCGGAGTCATTTCTTTGCAGTGACGAGGCCCGAGCGCTATGTGGGGCTGATGGATCATAGAACGGTTAATAGGGGCGATAAAACTACTGGTTAGCACACGCTTATGTTCACTATAGGAAGATTAACCTTATTGTCTTATCTGAAGAGCTTGGAGCCTCTTACGTTCTTTCAGATAATTGAGATCGATGGAGACTTGTATGGGTACAAAAATAATATATAGGATGGCGTTCTGAGGAAATGCTCGATATAGACGCTTTTCTATGGAAACGACGTCGTGGTATTGGTTGTTTAATAATAAGGAGGTCCTGGAAATAAGCCCTACTCTGTATTGTTGTTGTGTATTTGTGACGGTATGCATAAACTCCAAAGGGGCCTAGTGCCATCACTGCACCTCACGCGGTACACTGTAAGCATTACATAAGGTTCCTTGCTGCGTCCCCTCGGCCCCTAAGTGGAATCTCTTTCGTTCGTTTTACTGTGCCTCCGTTAATATTTCTTTCCAAATGGCATTCCACCGGACAACTGTTTCAAAGTGTAACTGCGAGGATTTCCTTCTACTACACCTTTACAACCTTTTTACTCTCAGTTCCCCTTTCAGCGCGGAATGACCTCTTAGGTGCTTGCACTTGGGCTTTGGCGTAAGTTTTATATTCCATTCCGATATGCATAAAAACTGTCTGTTAAACATTAACTTGAATACCAATATTCACTTAAAATTTTTTTTTTTTTTTTTGTTTTTTTTTTTTTTTTTTTTTTTTTTTGTCATCCGTGAAAACTAGTCGGTCTCTTCATGTTCTCAATATTGTTAGTGACTTTTTTATATTATATTCTAGTAAGTTTTTTGGTTTTAGGTATCTTGTTTAAGGTGTCAAAGCGCAAATAACCACCCGCCTCTCTTTCATACGGTTATCTCTCGCTGATGGATATGGTGGCAATTATGGTTCCAGCTCTGCCATTGTAATCATGGTGATGATGATGTCGATACAATCTCTCGATTCCACTCCATAATTCGTGGGTCCTTTTGCTCTCCCCCACAGTTCGAGAGGAGGTTCGTCCGAGCGAGTTTGCACCTGTTCTTGATTTTGGTCTTTTGGACCTTTGTGTTCTAGATAGGTTCCCCGCTCAAGATTTATTGTTTCGTATCTTTCGTTCTCAGCCACGTCGATTCTCACCCTGGAGACTCTCACTCATTCTTCTCCTATCGCAGTTAACTAGCTGATGGCCTTCTCTCTCTCTCTCTCTCTCCTCTCTCTCTCTCTCTCTCTCTCTCTCTCTTTCTCTCCTCGTGTGCATGATATATATATATATATATATAATATAATATATATATATATATATATATATATATATACATATATATATGTGTGTGTGTGTGTGTGTGTTTGTTTGTTTGTTTGTTTGTTTGTTTGTATATAATCGTATGCGTGTTTTTTCACAAGCAGGTGAAAGATTCTTTAACTGAAACGAATTGATCGTAAAATATAAGTATATTATATTTAATGAAATTATTTATCAGGCAGTTATAAGTGAGCCCTCGTGAGTGTGTTGGATGTTTGTTTGTGATTGTGTTTGTGATTATGATATTATAATGCAAATAACCTTCTTTCTCAGTTCCAGGGTTCCTTTGTTTATCACATGTTTGGACTATCAAACAGTTTCTCTGAGGATGTCGTGCAATTGAAACTTCAAAAGTCCAAGCGAAGATGCAATGGCTTACTACCCTAATGCTCTTCTACTTGCATTTTATTGCAATTTTATCCGTTTATTAATTTATTGAGTTTTTTTTTACTCTTTAATAAGTAAGGTCTCTTCTTTCTGTATCTCCCTTTACTTTCTCTTACTTCTTTCTAATGAACACCATAATCTTTGGAAGCTTGAATTTCAAGTCAATGGCCCCTTTGGTGGGCTTGTTCCATATAGGGTTCATCTTCTGAATATTGATAATGAAAAGGAAAACTGAATGGCCGTACCTCCATTCTACAGTGTTCTTTTTCTAAAGACACCGTGGCTTCCTTTCTTATTGCTTGCGCCATCCTCCCCTCATTTTTCTCCCTTCTTCTCTGCTTGAGAAGTTTTTCTCCAGTGGGGCGGTCGGCCTTTTGCTGGCCACTACAACGTAACACCGAGAACACCAAAATTCGATTATCCTCAGCCGCCGAAAATTACGTGTGCTAGTTGCTGATACTTATGAGGGAAATCTAATGTTTATGTATTGACTCGGAACTTTCGGTTTCCTTGAAGCCGCAACAACAAAAACAGCGGAGAGATGAAGGAAAGCAGTTGCATAGTTCATGAAAATGGAAGACAGGAGATGCAGGAGAGCTCTCTCTCTCTCTCTCTCTCTCTCTCTCTCTCTCTCTCTCTCTCTCTCTCTCTCATGGGCAGGAATGAAAGGAGAGTGATCGTGTGTGGTTGTCTGTGTGTGTGTGTTTGCGCGCGCGTAGGCGAGGGAATATTCTAAGTGGGTCTGGGAAGATTGAGGCAGAAAAGGACCTTTCTTGAGCCTTGAACCGGAGACGTAAAACTCAGTCAAGTGTATTGAATCAGAGTACGGCCTCGAAAAGCGAGTTCAAGCCCAACCTATTACTGTAAGTGTAAAATGTTTATTTTTATGCGCCGGTTTTTCCACGAGATGTAGTTGAGGTAATGACAGGTTATCAGGTTTCAGCCATGTTGATTTTGTGCTCCCTCCCAGATGTGGCCAAGGGGCGAATGTCACTTACTTTGGACATTATGTCTCTGGGATTTCGGCTGCAGGTCCTTTGGCTGTCTAAATAGCCTCGAACGAAAGATTTTTTGCTTGTTCAATTGAGTTAGAAATCAAATATAATGTTCTCCCCTTTCTTTTGAAAATATAAATACATGTGATTTTCCTTTATAATGATTCGGAAACCAATACCCAATTCAAAAAATAAACGTAAATCATAAGACCTTTCTAAAAAGATTAATGAGTTAACAACGATATCCTCCAAATTATAAAAGGAACATTGTATCTCCAGTGAGTCGTATCCTTAAGGAATAATCAGATGTTTAAAGAGCCGAGGTCATGTTGAACGAAAGAATGTGCCTGAATTTTATATTCTATTATCTCAAGCCCGAAGAAACCGAAGCTCAAAGAGAATATTGATAAAGAGAGTGAGAGTTTTATGGTTCTCCTGAGAGTCACGATTATCGGAAGAAAATTCCGTCGTTCGTGTTATCGTTAATGTAATGCTTCGGTAATTAAAGGTGCTAAAGATGAGGTCCTCGTTGGTAGTGGTCGTTACGATTGAATTCTCGTCGGTAGTGTGGTCGTTACAATTTGAATTCTCGTCGGTAGTGTGGTCGTTACGATTTGAATTCTCGTCGGTAGTGTCGTCGTTACGATTTGAATTCTCGTCGGTAGTGTGGTCGTTACGATTCAATTCTCGTCGGTAGTGTGGTCGTTACGATTCAATTCTCGTCGGTAGTGGTCGTTACGATTTGAATTCTCGTCGGTAGTGTCGTCGTTACGATTTGAATTCTCGTCGGTAGTGTGGTCGTTACGATTCAATTCTCGTCGGTAGTGGTCGTTACGATTTGAATTCTCGTCGGTAGTGGTCGTTACGATTCAATTCTCGTCGGTAGTGTGGTTGCTACGATTCAATTCTCGTCGGTAGTGGTCGTTACGATTCAATTCTCGTTGGTAGTGTGGTCGTTACGATTTGAATTCTCGTCGGTAGTGGTCGTCGTTACAATTCAATTATCGTCGGTAGTGTGGTTGCTACGATTCAATTCTCTGTCGGTAGTGGTCGTTACGATTCAATTCTCGTTGGTAGTGTGGTCGTTACGATTTGAATTCTCGTCGGTAGTGGTCGTCGTTACAATTGAATTATCGTCGGTAGTGGTCGATATGATTGAATCGCTGGTAACGGATTGCTTGGCAATTTTTTTTTTTCTTTAGAAGCTGTAAATGTGAATGCTCAGACTCTCTAGGGGCTTATTCATGTCGAGCATTCTATATATATTAACTATATATATATATATATATATTATATATATATAGATATATAGTATACTAAATATATATATTATTATAATATATATATATATATTATATATATACATATATATGTGTGTGTGCGTGTGCGTGTTTATACATACACACATACATACATACATACATAAAAGGACAGACTCCATTGATATCAACTTCAATATATCTTGGGAGTAACTTACACCCAAAGGGAATTATGATAAAGTGCATCTACTTCGGGTAGGATTCGAACCTATGTCTTTTGGGTTTTATACGGAGGAAGGGGGGACATTTTGTATATATATTCAGGCTGTAATGAAGTAGTGTCTAAATCCTGTGCTATCTTCTTCGCCCAGGGCTTTTATTGCTGAAGTGTGGGGTAGTACGCTAATGGATGTTTTTTTTCTGTTCAGTTTTGGAAAACTGGAAGTGCACTTTCTCATAATCTGATTGTTTCAACATAAACTCATAATGCTAATGACATTTCATCATGTGTGATGGATGTGATATCAATCTTAAAAGAAGTATCGTATGCGTGATATTTATTTGAGATCTTGGTCTCTGTATTAGTTGAATTTTTGCTCTTAAAATGTCCAAGTGTTATTTCTTCTGTGTATCAGAACTAGAATAAATGATTTAAGTGTGATTTAACTTGGAAATTGAGATTTTGTTTATCATCTTTAAAAGATATATTTTTTAACTGGAGTCATTCGAAAATGATCATTAAGAACTATTTTGCTTTAGAAAGCGTGTTTAAAATCCCATTTTCATTGTAATGATTGATTGTACGATATCTAGTGTCACAACTGCTCCATGGGAGGAAGACAAGAACCAAGATATCCATTGCTTTAGAGAGTAAATGTATGCACTTCCCAAACCAGTTCAAAATTCGTGGTCAACATGTTAGCGATGTACGTTTCCCTGTGGATTTTATTTGACAGTCGTAACATTTACCGTGTTTGAAAAGACATTTCCTAAGCGGAAAATGTCCAAATACGAGTCGCGTGTCGAGAGAACCTGCCCTTTGGCAATTCAGTTCAGTGTAATGGCATATCTTTTAGAAATCCGCTCGAATCCAAATACCTGTTGAATGGAAAGTAAACACAGCTGCCATTAGGAAGGTGACACAGCACTTAGAAGTGCAACAGCCCGAAGTCTGTTCAACCAGATTCGCGTGTAAAGGTATTTCTTGTATCGTGCGCTGTTAAGCTAATACGTACGTGTATTTACAGGAGCAGAAAGGGCTTCCCCATTTAATCTGTATTTCTGAATGCATGGGTGTATTGACAGGCAGGCAGTATATGCATCTAGAAAATGTGCAACATATATTTGAAGAAGCTTAATATACGTGTCAAGGGTTATACAATAACATGCCTGAATGTTAAAACGTCACTTTTTATTTTTTTTTTCATTGCAATATATATATATATATATATATATATATATATGTATATATGTATATGTTTAATAATATATGTATATATATACATACATAATATATATATTTATATATATATATATATATGTGTGTGTTGTGTGTGTTTGTGTTGTGTTGGTTGGGGTTGTGCATCGTAAAAAAGGTGGTCGGGTTTGTTGAGGCGGGCCATCATTTTAAAAAAATAAAAAAAAAAAAGGGTTTATTACCACCATATTAAGTAATATAAATATAATTATATATTATAAAATTAATATTATAATTAAATTTATATAATATTAAATTATATTATATATTATTTGAAGAAACTTAATGTACATGTCAGGGGTTACAATATAACATGCCTGAGTATCAAAACAATTTTTATTTTTATTATAATATATATATATATATATATATATATATAT
>NC_061106.1:33261571-33346571 GCF_015104395.2 Macrobrachium nipponense
TCAATATCTGTGAGATTTTATTCCTCAAATTACAAAGCTGAGACGGCGGTGCACAATGCCATCATCTAACACTTGCGCCGTGCCAATTATTAGCTTGGGAATCGGGAGGCTGCGAGGATAATTACTGACGGTCTCATAACTGATGATCGTAAGTGAGAGAGAGAGAGAGACGGGCGGGGACGGGGGGTGGGAAGGAAACCTTGGGAAGGGTGGAGGAAAGGAAATTGCTGCGGTACACGAGGTCAAATCTTCCTGAGGTCCTCTCCCAGAAGAGGTCAAATCTTCCCGAGGTCGTCTCCCGGAATTCGTTTTAAACATCCTCAGTGGACGTCGTAGAGGACTGAAATGCATACGTCTTTGGGAGTGTCTCTCCTCTCACTCGAGATTTTCGTCTGGGAAATAAGGTAAATATGGACCGGAAAAAAGGAAGTTATGAAAGAAAGCACTTGACATACTGACTGACGCTCCCCGTCCTACTTACGGTGCCAGAAATACCGCATCGCCTGCAAAAATAGGAATGATGATCCCAGCCATAATACTTTTAGGGCCATTTTCTAATGGTGTAGTGGTCTGACTTAATGTTGCCAGATATGACCCTATACCAGATGATGCCTTATTCGCAAAGAGAGAGAGAGAGAGAGAGAGAGAGAGAGAGAGAGAGAGAGAGAGAGAGAGAGAGAGAGAGACTATGATTTGCTCATGTTCCTTCAGAGTTTGCCAGTTATTTTAAGAGTTTCCTTCGGTATTAGTTTGGTTTCTCTTGTTTTGGTCTTCAGGAATTCAGTCGTCATGGTTGTAATGATTCCTCTCTCTCTCTCTCTCTCTCTCTCTCTCTCTCTCTCTCTCTCTCTCTCTCTCTCTCTCTCTCTCTCAGACACACACACACGCACACACACGTTTGAATGTAAGGTAACATTTTGTTAGATAGTTTTCCAGCTGTTATATTAAAAATGAGAAGATTGAGATTGAATTTGAGTTATATCATTATGAATGTTTAATCATTCAGTAGGATTAGTAACTGATCTGCCAAATGATGTAACAAATTGTTTTGAATACAACGAACAGTTTACGGGAAATTAAGTCATTATATACAATAGCTGTCAATATAACTTTTCGCCATATTCAGAAAGTGTTGCATTATATGATCGTAATTCGAATAATTTGAGTGTATAGAAATATACGTACATACATAAACACGCACACACATTATATATATATATATATATATATATAAGTGTGTGCGTGTTTATGTATGTACGTATATTTCTATACTCTCAAATTATTCTAATATATATATATATATATATATATATAATATATATATATATATATATGTGTGTATACATATATATGTATGTATATATATATATATATATGTATATATAATGTGTGTGTGTGTTTATGCATGTACGTATATTTCTATAAACATTCAAACTATTCGAATTTACGATCATATGATGCATATATTATATAATATATATTATATATATATATATATATATATATATATATATATTATAAAAGAGAGAGCGGGTAACATGCAAAGTTCGTTAAAGTTTAAGTTAAGAAAACTAATAAAACTTATTCTGTAATTTGCTTAAAGCTTAGTAACCTTTTATCACAAATCTATGTTCGAAGAAGCCATCCTTGCAGCAGTGAAAGTAATAAAATGTGCGTTGTTCTCTTGTTAAAAAGAGAAAACGAAAAGGTCTCCTTTTGCAAGAAGGCTGTAATGCAGTTTTATCCTCATAGCGTTCTGGTCTCAAAGATATTTTCTTTGAGGGATAACTTCTTCCCCAACTAACTGGTGTTTGTGACGTATTTCGTCATGAAATGTTCCGTTCTCCTTCCAGTCTTCCCCACGAGGCTATTGAATAGTAGTGCTCTCTCTCTCTCTCTCTCTCTCTCTCTCTCTCTCTCTCTCTTTTTTTCCTCTCCTCTCTCTCTCTCTGTTTTCCTACTAGTTTCCCCACTTCCCTCTTTCAACGTATTCTAAGTCTCCAATACATTGCCGAATTGTTCTTTTGCCTCGGAAGGGTTGCAGAGGCGGTATGTGTATATTGCATTCACTGGCAATGCCTATGTTGCCTCTGTGTTGATACACAGATGAGAGAGAGAGAGAGAGAGAGAGAGCCTGGGACGGGGAGGAGGAGGAGGAGGAGGAGGACTGAGAAAGGGCAGTGGTGGTTCCCATATCTACTAGTAGTCGGTAGCAGCGGGAGGAGGAGGAGGAGGAGGAAGCTGCACCACTACTGAACCCGACTCCCGAAAATGGTTTTATGGATGCAATATTGACTTTATTGGAGGGATCCGGATGCCTTATCCCCAGTGTTACTCAGGAGGCTGTGACATGGTTCTGGGCAACAGCTTTTGCCGAGTTCCCCGGTGTCCTCCGATGGGCTGACAAGCGCTTAGACCTAACACGGTGGAGGTTGTGATCACCCCTTTGGCGAGGAGGTTATGCAAAGCTCAACGTTCTGTGTGGCGAGTGAGACGGAAGATGTCTGGTTGGTTTGTAGGACGAAAACAGAGGTAGTATCTTTTGGGTTACATGATTATTACTATTATTTATTATTATTATTATTAATTATTATTACTATTATTATTTATTATTATTATTAATTATTATTATTCAGGAGATGAACCCTATTCATATGGAACAAGCCCACCAGAGGGGTCATTGACTTGAGATTCAAGCTTCCAAAGAATATGGTCTTCATTAGGAAGAAGTAAGATGAGTTTAAAGGGAAATATAGAAAGAAGAGATCTCGCTTAGTAAAAGAAAAAAAAAACTTAATAAATTAATAAACATATGAAAATGTATTAAAATGTAATAGGATTAGTTTTGATAAAAAAAATTAATGAATTAATAAACAGGTAAAAATGTATTAAAATGGAAGGGAATAGTGTTATGTTTGATTAGGAATGGTTTTGTATTTGCATAAGAGTGTGTCTTTATCTCTCGAACTTCCCAGAGCTGCTAATTGTGCCTGATAAATGTATTCTGGCTACAGCATTTACCATGCTGTTCATTTTATTGGGATATATTGCCCTTGTTGAGATGGTGACGCTAATTTTATTAATTTATTAATTTTTATAAAAAAATTTTTTTACAATAATGATAAGATCAAAGCCGTTTTAGACCGTTGCCAGATTCAGAAAAGCTTATTATTACCTTGATTACGCCCGCTTAAAGAGCCTTGGGAAGGCCACAAAGTTAGAGGAAAAATAATCATACGAAGTATTCACTTAGAATGTCAAAACGCCTTAAATATTTCCACGAAATTCCAACGCCCGGCGCATAGTAGCGGCGGAAGTAGAAAACTCCCATTTTTTGGGGGGGCGTGGGGCTGTTGGGCGGGGGATAATGACTCCACATTTCGTCTTAAACGTCAGGCCTGTTGGAGAAAGTTCTTACATTCGACTGTAGCTTAGAGTGGTGTTTATGTTCGCATTGTAGTCTATAATAACGGAAATTTCCCGCAAATATTTTCCTTGCAGTTTTTACGACTTAATATCTGGAGAGTGAACCGAAAGTTTAATATTTCTTTGTAGGTCTGGAAGAGAAAATATAAACCATTGCATAAAGTTAGGTGCTTGATTATAGTATAAAGTACTATACGCATCAGCCCATGATTGCTGATATGTAAAGGAGTGAATATAATTGTTATGAAAAATCCAAACGTTGAATAAAGTTAAATAAAAACTTCTATAGCAGATTCACATCAGCCGTGCATTTGATGTCTAGGCCAGTCTCTCACGACGCTCCTGATTGGCTGTTGATAAGCCAATCACAGGCCTGGAAACTCCCAGTCTCTTTCAAGAGTTCACACAGGCAGGATGTATGTTCCACCTCTCTTTAGAGACACGTCTTTCAAAAGAGGTAGAACATGCATCCTGCCTATGTGAACTCTCGAGAGAGACTGAGAATTTCCAGCCCTGTGATTGGCTTATCAACAGCCAATCGGGGGAGTCGTAAGGGACTGGCCTAGACATCAAATGCACAGTTGATGTGAATCTACTATAGTAGAGACTATCTCTGTAAGTGTACCTGTACCTAATAAAGAGGGAGATGTTTTACTTGAAAAAGTATCGAATATTTATTGATAATTATTAAAGACTGATCACATGGAAGAGGTCATCCCATGAATATTTTCACAGATTATGAAGAGTCTGTTATTCAGCTCTCGCAATACGTTGTTAACGGATTAAAACATTACCTGTTGAATGAGAAAAACAGGAAATGACTAAATTATTTATTTACTGGAGGTTCCTTTTGTAAGTTTAGCTTTCTCAATTCATCTGGGGCCTTTTTGAATCGCATTTCGTTGATATTGTTTTATTTCTTTCCCGTATGAGTGTTTACTATGTCACTCAAGAGTGATGACGTCAACACAGACGTGATACAAATACTTGGCGATTGATTTCTTTTGTAAATGTGCCTGCATTGCTTTTAATTCTCTTTCCATTTTAAAATTTGACTTGATATCATGGAGGTAGATGCTGAATACGACACGTACTTATGTCATGCAAAGAACAATCTGTTACCATCATCATTCGTAATTACTTAATGAGAAAACAACAAAATAACAACAACAACAAGGAATGTTAATATCTCCCACTTCGGTCACACAGTCATGTTGACAAGCGGAAGCTGGTTTCCTTTTGACTCAGCAGGTAGCGTTGCAAGTGTATTAATCGTTCGAGCTTTTCATGTAGATTTTAACTGGTACATTAACGTAACATATACTAAGGTCGAGAATAGCATTTCTGGATAAGTAGGAAAGAGCCTTGTAAGTCTACGTAACTATTGTGGGGATGTTCAGATGTACAATAATACCGTTTCATGCCATTCAGGTAGACCAATGTGCAAATGTTGTGCAGTGTGGTACGGAATAACGGAATCTACCGCCGTTCCGTACCAGCATTCGCAAATTTGCCCAACTGAAT
The DNA here is from genome assembly GCF_015104395.2 of Macrobrachium nipponense. NCBI lineage: Eukaryota > Metazoa > Arthropoda > Malacostraca > Decapoda > Palaemonidae > Macrobrachium > Macrobrachium nipponense. The sequence continues at coordinate 33,266,522 of NC_061106.1, forward strand.
GACATGAAAAGGCATTAGTGTACATCTGAACATACCTACAGTAGTTGACTGTAGACTCACAAGATTCGGAAGAGCTTCCATTAATGTGATTCCTGGCCTCACAATATAGTTTACGTTAATGTGCGGATGTGTGCATGAAGTTCCTAGACACAGCAAGGCTTCGGAAGTGGAAGTAGCGTCTGGGTATGATGCAGGCGCTTCCTTCAATGATTCTCCTGTGTTGTAGCCCGTCCTGAAGGCGTCCCCGAACAGGGAATTTCCTTGCATTTGGTTAAGGTTGAGCTGCAGTGATTTCCCCCGAATTCCCCGAGCTTGCGGAAAGAGGTGCGAATTGACTTCGTCCCTTTCCTGCTCCCTTGAAATCATTTGGGATTCCTCAGCGTCTTGTTTATATTGTACGGTGAAATAGTTACCAATATAGATTATTTCTCGTTCTTTATTTTTTTCCTCCCGTTGACTCTTCGTATTATTATGTCATCTTTGTTTCTTGTTCTCTTGGAATTTCGTAATCATTCTCCCGAATCTTTTGAGAAGGACCCAACGAATTGGATACCTTTCCACATATAGCCAATTTAATCTTTGATTTACGTTATGTTAGCTTTTTTTTTTTTTTTTTAAGTTTTCATATTTCAGAATGGGTACATTTCGGTTAAAGAGAAAGAAATGTTCAGTTTACACCACGGTAAAGCCTCTCTCTCTCTCTCTCTCTCTCTCTCTCTCTCTCTCTCTCTCTCTCTCTCTCTCTCTCTCTCTCTCTCAGGTCTTTGTGAGGTTGTGTACACTAAAGACTCCCATTTTAATGGTTAGTGTGTGTGGGTACAGGACTTTTATGTACCGTCTTTGGGGACTCAGCCCGACAGTATCATAAATCTGTTACCCAATGTCTGCAAACAGCACCGACTTGTAATTATGTATTTGTAGTGTTAAAATAGACAGAACGCAGAAACGTTGAATTTCACACTCGCTAGAGGAGTCTTTTATCTGGTTTAGTGTAATAATCTAATCCTCAAACAACATGTCATGATCGTGGTTTAAAAGAAAACAGACTTTTTCATAGTCGTGTTTTAAAACAAAACAGACTTCAGTTAGTTGCCAAAGTGAACAAAAACTAGACCTCTGTAGTAACTATAATTGTCTGTCTGTGTTCCGAATTTTGGGAAGTAGTAAAATATAGTCCATTCAAATGATGTTATTTGGCAGAGATGTTTTTGGATATTAGTTTTCATCAAAGTATTCACAGCATGATGTCGACGATATACTTAATTGGCTTAATTATCCTCCTTACTTTTATTTATTTTTTCTCATTTATTTAAGTATTCCTCAAAATATTCACAGCATGATGTCGACGATATTCTTAATTGGCTTAATTATCCTCCTTTTATTATTTTTTATTCTTTTAATTTGTATTATTTTTATTTTATTATTATTTTGTTGTATCATTTTTTTCCTTTGCTTATATCTTGTGGTCCTGTTTAAACGCATTTCTTCCTCATTTATGTTTCGTTTGATGAAGTACTATAACAGTCATCGATAAATCGATAATGAAGGTGGCCTTTTTTTTTTTTTAGATACATACATACATATATATATATATATATTATATATATATATATATATATATATATATATATATATATGTATATATATACATATATAAATAAATAGGTTTTTGCCACGAAGGAAAAAATGAAAAAATGAGATAGCCGAGTACTTTCGGATTTATATATATCTATATATATATAGATATATATATATATATTATATATATATATATATATATATATATATATGTGTGTGTGTGTGTGTGTGTGTGTGTGTGTGTGTATGTATGTGTGTATGTTTGTATTTATAGAATAAGACGAATGTGAAGAATCTTTTGCTCATTGTACGTCGAAACCCTTAGCACTTTCCTGCCGCTTGTTACGCAAAAGTCGAAAATTTGGTCACCCAGTGCACAGACTTTTTCACGCTCGTTGCTGTCACAGGCTGATACCAGCTCCATCTCCCGAAAGTTCTCTTCCCCCTCCATGCTGTCGCTCTAGTCTAGAGTTTCACGGCCGTTGCTTGTTTGCAAAGTTGCTGTCCGTTTAGGGTGCCACAGAAACATGCGGAACAGCATGACACTTGCGGGTTCAGCCACCACTAAATGTCGAGGCTGATTTGGTGTGAAGTATATATGGATCTTTTACTCTTTTTTTTTTTTTTTTTTTTTTTTGTGAGGCTAATTGGTATACATGTTCCTGAAACTATTCTATGATTGCTTACAGGTTTGAAGACGGGAGTTTGAACAGGTTCTCAGAGTGGATTGGTTAAAAATTTGGAAAATATTCTTTTTGTACTAAACATCAGTGTTCATGTTTACGTTTGTGCAGTTATGAATGTATGTGGATATGTATATTATTAAGTAGTGTATTAATGGATTGTGACGACTGTTTATTGATCATTCACGTATTTACTGCTTGCTATCAAGTTTCTCTGTACCACCAGTTCATTTTTCTGTATGCGTTAACTGTGATCTTAGTAGTGTTGCATATTAACGATGCTAAAGTTATATTCTATTTGCTTTAGCCTAAGCATGCATCAGAAAACTAAGTTTCCCTGAGTAATTGAAACACTTTTATGGAGAAAAATATAGAATGGTTAATGATCAAGAACTGTCAAAATTCACGTTTTAGAAAGTCGGCTTACGAGTTGCCAAGGTTTTTTTTTTTTTTTTTTTTTTTTTTTTTTTTTTTTTTTTTTTTTTTTTTTTTTTTTTTTTTTTTTTTTTTTTTTTTTTTTTTTTTTTTTTTTTTTTTTTAACATCAGGCATTGCAAAACTTTTCAGATGTGCTCATGACCAACTTAGGTGGGTCCCTGGATGTGCCAAAGCCGTGGTTAAAGAAAATTGGCCAATGGTCGCCGATTCCTATCCCTAGTTTGGGAATGACTTCGAACGCAACCAACTTTTCCGATTACCGAAAGTCTTATTTGCTTTGTCACGTCTTCCCCAAAATGGCCCAAACTTCGGGTCAAACCGGTTTCTCCTTCGGGGAGGATTAATGAACTTAAAGATTTCCTTTTGATCGGATCCCTCTGGCAAGAACTTGTGGCGTCGGACGGCAACTGCCCAGAAATACTAAGCGAAACAAAGGGAGCGATTGTATCTTGTTTATGTTCGGAACAGATGTTCAGCAAAAACTGTGATTCCTTGGTTTGCAGGATGAACAAATGGCAGCAGATTTAAACGTTTGGTTTCTGTTAAGAATTTAATTAAACCACAGTAAGTTTTTTTATTTTTATACCAGAAGGGCACAGTATATGTTCAGCTGTAGAAAACGCTTAATCCGACCAAAACCTAAATATTCTTAAAATTCATTAGCATTGGCTAGCGCCTCAGTGGCGTGATCGGTATGGTCTTGGCCTGCCACCTCGGTGGCCGCCAGTTCGATTCTCGGGCCTTCCATTGAGGTGTGAGAGATGTGTATTTCTGGTGACAGAAGTTCACTCTCGACGTGGTTCGGAAGTCACGTAAAGCCGTTGATCCCGTTGCTGAATAACCACTGGTTCCATGCAACGTAAAAACACCATACAAACAAACAATTAGCATTGGATTGAAATATAAGTTGAAAAATCATTGCACCTTTTGTTGAAAGGTGTAGAAACACAGTACGGTTGAGAGACTGAAATATAAAATTCATGTGATTTCCTATACGCAAGAAGAGGACGATTCCTTTGCCGTCAGATTACTTAAACTATGAATTGCTGTATTACCGGATTCGTTGTGAAGTTTAAAGCAAAAGCTTGTTAATGTTTTCTGGCGTAATGGTCCTCATATTATAGAGTATGTAGTTTGAGGAAATGTATGAAGAGTGAAGTTCGTTTAGACTGTCAAAAGCAGTAAAGTGAAACCATTGTGATTCTTGTGACTCGAAAGTTCGTTTAAAATGTCAGAAGTATTAAAGTGAAACCCTCTTGATTCTTGTGACTCGAAACTTCGTTTAAAATGTCAGAAGCAGGAAAGTAAAACTATCATGATTCTTGTGTCTCGAACGTTCGTTTCGACTGTCAGAAGCAGTAAAGTGAAACTATCATAAGTCTTGTGACTCGAAGCTTCGTTTAAAATGTCATAGACAGTTAAGCCAAACTCTCACGATGCTTATGACTCGGAGCTTCGTTTAAAATGTCAGAAGCAGTAAAGTAAAACTATAATGATTCTTGTGTCTTGAAGGTCCTATTCAACTGTCAAAAGCAATAAAATGAAGCTGCCATGAATTTTGTAATTCGAAAGCTTGTTTTGACTGTTGAAACCAGTATGATTCTTGTGACTCGAAAATTCGTTTCCACTGTGACCCGTGATACTGACGTCTGCATTTGTATATGATATCGAATTCAGCTCTGGTTGGTATTCATTCGGAAGCGCATCTGTAATATGTGCTGTACCGTACGGTGAATTTAATACATAAATTATCGAGGAAGCGTTAATACTGATGAGTGTACGTGCAGCGAGAGAACGAACGCGTGTGTGAATTATGTAATCACGCCAAGCGTCATAAATGAAATAAAAAAAATGACTCAGTTGGACGTTATTCCAGTGAGATATTGCACAATAAATGTGAATGACATATCCCACTTACGTAAATATGACGCCGCTCTTATTCCAGTGTTGTGAATGCTATTAGCTGTGATTTCGGCTATAGCTCCAAGCACTGCCATAGCTAATTGCCACGAAATATTCTATGGCTCTGTAGGATTTGTCCCTTTCCTTGCATCATCAAAAATGGTTATTTTCGGAATGCTTTGAGAATGAGATTATAAGCCTTGTAATTCAACTAGTGTGGGAATGTGAGAGTTGAATGCATAATTCAGGCTCATTAAGCCTCTGTTGCAGGTTTAGATGCTGACGCTGTCTCTGTCTAGTCACAGTGCGACTGTGGTAGGTAGTTGGGCCTTTGGGTGCGAATGCCCAAGGGTCCTCCTCCTCTATGGCATGATCATTTAGTTGCTGTTGTGGTGAAAGTTGTTTGCGTGTGGATGCGTCATTTAAACTTCAGTATATTGTTTGTGGAAAGGACGGCATTCAGGGACTGAATTTCGCTGAATTCGTGTTTTTCACTGTGACGTCCGTTGATCCTGTGAAGAGGGCGATCCGGTCATCTTTATTCAAGTTACGTTAGCGAAATATATAATATTATTATAATAATTATAATATAATTTTTTATAATATATATAATATATATATATATCTATTAATATAATTATAAATATAAATTAATTATTAATTATTATATATAAATATATATGTATAATAATATAAAAAGATATATATATATATATATAAAGAAAGGTGAAAAATAGGTTAGAGTAACGTTAGCAAAAATAAAAAAAAATGAAAAAAAAAGGTTAGTCGTCTCTCCCATTAACGTCTTTATTCAAGTAACGTTAGCCAAAAAAATGTGAAAAATAGGTTAGTCGTCTGTACCATTGACGTCTTTATTCAAGCAACGTTAACAAAAAAATTGTGAAAAATAAACTAGTCGTTGAAGTCTATTCAAGTAACGTTAACAAAAAAATAAAAAAAATAAAGAGTGAAAAAAAAAATAGGCTAGTCGTCTCTCCGCATTGACGTCGTTATTCAAGTAACGTTAGTAAAAATAAGAATAGAAAAATAAAAAAGTGAAAAATAGGTTAGTCGTCTCTCCCATTGACGCGCAAACGCGAAATCTCATTCGTTTCGCTATATGCTGTCCTCTTGACTCCCTTTCTGGAAGGGGTAGGTCAGATATGGCGTAAAATTCCAGGTTCATTGACGCTTCTCTCCCTCCTTCCCTCTGGAGTCGACTCTGGAATCCTGCCAACTGGACGGTTCCATGCGTCCCAGGATCTCTGTAGCGAATGCTGCCAAAACGCACACGTCCGTCTGTTCCTTGAGACAATTAAACGCACATTGTTGCTGGTCATTATTGTATTGTTCACCTCACAGTGAACGGAAATGTTATGAAAGCCTTGTTCAAAGCCGTTGCGATCCAGTCCTTAATTATGTTTTCCAGGCCGCTGGGATTTTATGACTAGACGTCGATTCATAGCACCAGATACGAGTAAGAAAAAACTGAATTCATTCAGAAGTCTCTGCGAAATTGCCGAGATAGGAGAGAGCTACTTTATTGGTGGGTGTGACGATCGAGAGTGGGGACGCGATAGGAGGAAAGATAACCGGGTGAAAACACACGCGAGAGAGAGAGAGAGAGAGAGAGAGAGAGAGAGAGAGAGAGAGAGAAGAAGAAATAGTAGGCGGAAGGAGAATTGCTTACGGTATGCAAAGTTGCTCTCGCTGGTCTGTCCTGATAACGCCTCCATCAGATTCCTATTACCCTTCTTCTCCTGCTTTGCTCCTATCTCTCTCTCTCTCTCTCTCTCTCTCTCTCTCTCTCTCTCTCCATTTTTTTTTTACCTTCTCGCTACTTGTCACCGTTCCGCGACTCCCCTTTCCCGTCTTGCCGTCCATTATAATTTTTACTTCCTCGGTAGTAAAAGCTTCCCCGGTGTGGCTGCGCCCCTTTAATCTGCGCTATTATGTTGTATTATTCGTCTGCTTCAATTTGAAACCTTTTCAAACTTAAAAAGTATCTGGATTAAAAAAAAAAAAATAAATTTCCTATATTTTCTTTCCCAGCCCTTCACGAAACATTCATGAAATCATTTTATTCGTCGGTGTAAATTAAATTTTCTTCTGACTTATGTTTTTTGGTGAATAATTTAACTGCTTTGCCCGGTTTCTAACGATATGGAGATCGCAGTGGTATTGAAGTAATCTTTTGTGCCTTTGCTTCCACGTAATATATAATTTTCTGTACTGCAGTTTTGTAACTGTGTTATCGTGCGAAGAACTTAAAGCGACGGTTGTTAGTTATTTAAATACTATTTAAGTAACAGATGTATGGGTACTTCTGCCCTGCCTTTAAAACGCTGGCAGAAAGTGAGTGGACGAAGATTTGTACATCACATGAATCTCCAAAGACCACAGAGCTCGGGGCCTTACCGCTTGGCGTCGGCTTGACCATAATTGGTAAGGAATCGTCACGGTCCGCTGTGCCCCATGTATGCTGTTCATACTTTTTAAAGCATCTGACAACTCTTACGGTTAGTACGGTATGTTTATTATTATCGTCCTAGTTTCTGGAGTGCTACGAAATTCTCTCTCTCTCTCTCTCTCTCTCTCTCTCTCTCTCTCTCTCTCTCTTTTCACTTCACTTTTTCTCTTGCGTCTATTGTCGTTGCTCATATTCACCTTTAGCCTTTCGTCTTTCACCTGTTCTTCCACTCGCGCTATCCCGGGAATCCGTGCACCCGGGGTATCTCTTCCCCCTCCCCCTCCACCAACCCCTGCCCCTGCCCGTTCCACAATCCCCTCCTGACAGGTGTTTTTTTTAAAGTTATGCGTCAGGATAGTGATGATTGTCGAGTCATTTTTCCTTGACGCACAAGTTCTCATGTTGACAGACTTATTCCTGTCATGTGGACAGACCTGAGTCTACTCGGGAAATAAAGAGAACTTTTTTTCTTCTTCTTCCCGAGAGCGAAAATTAAACCGAGAAAAAAAAAAAGTCACCCCGGGGTTGCCAGATGCGCGAAGGAAAATGCGGGTGGCGAAACCGGTTTTTCACCTGGGAGGGAGGAGGCGTGATGCTTTTGTTGCCTGCGCTCGGGGTCGGTGTTAATGAGAACGAAACCATAGTGCCTTTGATGATTTTACGGTTTTAGTTAATAATGACGATTCTTGTGTATTGAAATTAAAAAAAAAAAAAAAAGTCCACGTTTGTCTCATTACGATCAAATAATTGTTATTATGATCATGTGGATTTGATGACGACGACGACGATGATGATGATGATGATGTAACCCAGATGTTGCAATCTTCGTGGTAAATGTGCTGCTTAAATCCAGTCGTGATATATATATATATATATATATATATATATATATATATATATATATATATATATATATATATAATTTATATATATTGGACGACTGTGGTGAAACCCGCTTTTGGATAATGAGTGCGAGGTCTGTGAAGGTCTCTCTCTCTCTCTCTCTCTCTCTCTCTCTCTTGTCTCTCTCTCTCTCTCTCTCAACAGGTGCCCTGACTTTGACTCATGCTTGAACACTTTAATAACAGTATCCGAGGCAAACCACCTTTGAATCATCTGGCGGCTAGTCCAAGGTGTGTGTGTGTGTGTGAGTTTGTTTGCGTTTGCGTGCGCGCGCGCTTTTGTGTGAGTGTGTGTGTGTCTGTCTGTCTGTGTGAGTGACTGCAATCCAGGCCACCTGCCAGCTCGGATTCTCGCCGAGTATTAGCTGCAGGCGGATTGGCCTTCTGGGAATTTGGTTGTTTGTCTTTTGTTCCGGTCATTCTTCGCTCGGAATTGACGCCTTCTTCTCCTTCTTCCTCTTCTCCTTCCTCCTCTTTGATGAATTGCATCGTTTGATACTGACAGTATTGAACTAATATCATTCTTATTATCTTTGGAATTTAGGCGTTGGCGGGAAAATGGAAAAGATATGCAGTGACAGAGCGTGGCGACTTTTCCCACAGTTCGATCCGAAAATCTGAATGGCGCCTTATATGGTTATATTATTATTCCAGTCAGTAATTAGTTCAAGAGTACAATACTATTCTCATTTAATCATTTAATCCATCACGTTGAAGTGAATGGAATGTAATGGTCACCACCCGCTCTTTGCCATTAAATTGAAAGGTCTGGCATGTCACTTTTCATTGATTTCCTACCCATTTTGAATTTCTCAGCTGTTCCTCGTTTACTTTTGATGTGTATTAAAACCATATTGAAGCGATTGCCTTGTATTCTGTCTGGGTTGAGCTGTTCAGGTCGAAATGCAGAATATGGAATGCAGTTGAATCCGAAGTCTGTCTGCATCACCTTCACCTCCTCTTGCAAACAGGCGAAGACCTGGTGTCATCGAATGCCTGATGTACCTTGACTTGTGCAGTGAATCCTTGTTGGTGTCTGTTACGCTACACGACAGACGAGAACTCGACGTCATGTCGGTTTGTGGCGGATTCCAGGACCCCGTTAGTGTAACTGGTGGTGATATTGATATGTTTGGACGACTAACTTTTGAGATAATTCTGTTTCAAGGAGAGCTTGGTGTACTACGTTCTCTCTCTCTCTCTCTCTCTCTCTCTCTCTGCGCATGCGTAAGTAGGCTTGAAATACATAAATTTATGCTATGTAATCGAGATCATTTATGTACTCCTGTATCGTTATTTTTGAAGTAAAGCAAGCTTTTTCTGGGTTAGTGTCATTCCAGGTGAAGATTTTGCTTGCGTTAGTTATTACAGAAGGGAAAACTTGGCCAATAAGATAGCAGAAAAAAGTAAAAGCATTGGAATTACAAATATGTTCATGGTTTTGAGTGAAAGATTATCTTTATATGAATATTCTAGGGTAAATGCATCCGTTTCAGATTAAATACTTTACTCTCTCTCTCTCTCTCTCTCTCTCTCTCTCTCTCTCTCTCTCTCTCTCTCTCTCTCTGATGAAAAAAGTACAGTGAGAAGATTAGGGAAGTTTTTGGTCTATTGATTTCGTGTGTTTTTTACAGATTTTGTTTTTCGTAGATTTCGGTTTTCCTCAAGTGAAGCATATCAACAAACCCGTTGAGTGTTTGCTGTTTATTGTTATGTAATTATACTTTCCTTCTGTTGAAATCACGCAAGTAACTGTTATTTCCAAATCATAAATCATTCAGTTGTAATGAGTCAGGTTGTTATTTATGTTTGGTTAACAATTTCACTTTGGAAGAATGCACGTAATTTATTCAGAACGCCCAATTTGTGTTGCAGTAATCCAACCGTATATTTTGCATCGTTTGAGCTCGAGCTGTGATATGAAATGGCCGTGAACGAATTTATTTTTTCATTTGATTTTTCAGTTTTAGTTTGTCATTGAATGTAGTCTTCGTCTCTACATTTTCTCGAGTTGGTTTATCATTAAAGTTATATTGGATAATTCTATGTTTAGCCCTGTTTCTTAGTTTCACAAGTCAGTTATTGTTCTTATCTTTCCTGGAACTGTGAATTTGTACTAGCGTTCCATACCAACGTAACGGCGTGACCACGTTTTCCGTAGTCAACCTGACCCTTCCAGATATCTCCCCTTATTGTATTTGAACCACTCTCTCTCCTCTCTCTCTCTCTCTCTCTCTCTCTCTCTCGCATCCGATTCTGTTGTTCACAGGCTGTAATACATCAGTCCACACCGACCGAAGAGAAAACGATTCACCTCGACCGCGATCAGAGACGGGCGGATGTTGCGTCGCAACTGGAATTATTGTGGTGATGTGTGTTTGTCCATCTTGCGGGTAAATGGTAGGACACCGTTCGCCGGTACACCAAAGGCAAATACGAGTTTAGATCACGCTTCGATGTCTGAAAGGTCGTTGTTGTATGTATGTGGTTGTTGTTGTTGTTGTTGTTTGGGTGGAGGCTCTCTCTGTTCAATTATCCGGGATGTGTCATTTCATTTATTTTTCTATTTCGCGTTTCGTGTGATGAATTGAGCTTGCCCTTATCGTGATGTGTTTGGTCTTGTGATTGTTAAGTTGAATCATTAGAAGGAGTTTGTGGGTGGTGTGTTTGGACGAAGAACAAATACAGTTATTTACTTATTTATTTATTTATTAACTTGTGGGTGGCGTGTTTGGAGGAAGAACAAATACAGTTATTTATTTATTTATTTATTTATTTATTAACTTATTGATTATTCATCCATTTATTCAGTGGGTATATACGTGTTTTGCACCCATTTTTCTCAGTGTTTTAACAGAAGACCGTATTCGAAAGGGATTTGTATGTATGTGTATACCACTACTACCCTTGAATTGTGTATTCAGTATTGCTTTATTGTTACATGATTTGCTGGAGTTTGGAAGATCGCTTAGATGCCAAACTTTAATGCACAATGGAAGGTCTTCGTGATTGCTCGTCATAGTTTGTAAAGATAATAATAATAATAATAATAATAATAATAATATAATACTAATAATAATAATAATAATAATAATAATCCATATAACTCGAATTTTCAAACTGATAGAATCTTTTATTTTGGGATAGACTTTTATTTTGGGCGATCTTCATGAGTGTTCGTCATAGTTATGTAAAGGTATAATAATAATAATAATAATAATAATAATAATAATAATAATAATAATAATAATAATAATAATAATAATTTCCACAAATACTCGAATTTTCAAAAGGATAGAATCTTTTATTTTGGGATAGACTTTTATTTTGGGCGATCTTCGTGAGTGCTCGTCATAGTTTGTAAAAATAATAATAATAATGATTTCCATAAATACTAAAATTTTCGAACGGGTAGAATCCTTTATTTTGGGCGATCTATGTAACGTAAAAAAAAATTATAGTTTGCGATGAAAATAACATTTAGTCTTCGCGTGATTTTTATCCATGTGTAGGTAGGCATATCCCGTTATTAGATTTTGTTTTATATTTGAAACGCATGAAGCATTTTTTTGTTAATTGAATGTGACAGGGAGTCTGATTTACTATTTTCAATGGGGCGGGTTTGTTGGGGGAGGGAGTAGGGTGGGGGGGAGACACTAACATGTGTTTTACATGCCTGCATCGGAAATAATAGCTTTAACTTTTTTATTTTTTATTTGGGGAACTTTTGTTTACCCTTCAATTTAACATTCGGCTTAAATTTTATATCTTCCGAAAAGTGATAGCAATGCTTGGAGTGCACTTACGCGCATAGATATAGTTATAGCCGTTATAGAAAGATACAGATACTAAGACGTATTTTTCGCTATTTACGCAGTGTATTTTTCCAGAAATAATGCATTTATTCATTATATTTATGTGTATATATATATATATATCTATATATATATATATATATATATATATGATATTATTTATAATATATTATATATATTGATATATATATATATGATAATAACTGGAAGCAAAATCCACAAGAAAAGAGAAACGATGGAGTTCTGCTAAGTAAAGGAAAAGAAGTCGAAAGGCCTTGCAGAACTCCATCATTTCTCTTTCCTTTATACATACAAATATATATATATATATATATATATATATATATATATATATATATATATATATATATACACACATAAGCGAATTCCACAGGAAAATGATAGTCAGAAATCCAAGCACTTTCGTCTTTACTCAGACATTGTCAAGGAGTTAATGAAGTTGTAGATAAATATAAGCAGCAAAATTAACATATTCAATTTTTACATGTTTTGGACTGTAAAGAAACTTTGTAATTTCGGTTAGGGTCAATCAGTTTAGGTTTGTGACCTTGTGATATCCGATAATCCTGGATTATCTCTTTTAATTTTTACCCTTTTGACAATTAACCATCTGGTATTCTTGATCTTGTGTTGTACCTGAGACCTTTCTCTCCAATTGTACTTCATTAACTCCTTGACAATGTCTGAATAAAGACGAAAGCGCTTGGATTTCTGACTATCATTTTCCTGTGGAATTCGCTTATTTATGAAGTCACGTGCATCTACTGTGATTTTTTAAGCATATATATACATATACACATACATATACATACATACAAACCTATAAGTGTGTGTTTGTATGAATGTATGTAAGTATATATATACGTATTCGCTCGAGAGAAAGAAGAAAAACTTTCTAAAGAAAGTACGGGAAAAGTCGTCATAAATTGTTAATCTCCCCAAATCCTGGTTTTACGGTCTGTGGCTGCGAATACGTGTAAGCTGATCATGTCACCACCTATGTGGCAGATGCTAAAAGCCTTGTTGTTTTGAGAGAGAGAGAGAGAGAGAGAGAGAGAGAGAGAGAGAGAGAGAGAGAGAGAGAGAGTCTCCCTGGTTTTGCTCTTCAGCAATTTGAGCGATTTTCTCCCATGAGTCGATAAACAGTCCAAGAAAGAAAATTGTCATCAATAATATCAGAATGGGTTTCCTCGTGAGTTTACCTTGAAGGGTCTTATAAAACATCCTAGGAAATTCCTTCGCCTGTATAGTACAGGGTGTCCATAAAGTCCCAGTACCATTACAAGTATTTATTGCTTGTAATGGTACTGGGACTTTATGGACACCCTGTAGATATCCACGTCGTTAAGTATATATTGTGTTTTTTGCTAGTCCATCCTTTATGTTAAACTGTTTTTCACTGTTGCATTACTTAATTTTCTCCCTCTCTCTTTGTCTCTCAGTTAATATGATTGCTCTCTCTCTCTCTCTCTCTCTCTCTCTCTCTCTCTCTCCTTTATGGGTTACCCTCTGTGCGATATCCCTTGCTATTCTGTTTATTGGACGATTTGCTCAGGTCATTCCAGCGGGCGTGTGTTTTTTTGTGTTTGCTATATATACGAGGGGAAATGGCTTTGCCCGTTTACAATCTGATGTTTACCATTTAAGGGGAATTGAAGGTGAAAGAAGACGGCTCCAAATACAGATGTCTTTCATTCCAGCGTAAAATAGGAGAATTCTTTGAAAGAATGGCAAGCTAACCCCTTGGTTGCGAGTTATTCTCTTTCAAGGGAAATTTAGTTTTGACAGAAAGAAATGTAGCAAAAAATTATAATATACGTGGTTTTTTTTATTTTTTTTTTTAAGAGCAAAATTTCATTGCGTAGTTTTCTATGACTATCTGAATATCAAATAGGCTGGAAAAGGTCGAGCTGAAAATTGAATTCCCCCAGTTTCAAACGTCACTGAAACCTGTATGCAGCATGAATTACCCTTCTCTCTACAGCCTGCGTGGTCGCTGTAATTGGCAAGGCTGCTTATTTTTGTGTGTAATTGGTGGGAAATTTTCTGCTCTCAGGTTTTTTGAATTAGGAGTGCACCGCTAATACTATTCTTCTTGAATTTAATACTATATATTTTATATAATTATCTATTTATTATTTTTTTTTATAAGTGGGATATCTTCTCTCAGCATTTTACTTTACTTCCTCTTAATTCCTCCTAATGAATGCCATGTTGTTTGGAAACTTGAATTCCAAGTCAATAACCCCTTTGGTGGGCTTGTTCCTTATGAATAGGGTTCATCTTTGAATATAATAATAATAATAATAATAATAATAATAATAATAATAATCAATAATAATAATAATAATAATAATAATAAAAATGACAATTAAAAGCCACAGTAGTGTTAAAAATATATTTTTGCACAATGCTAAAAATGACTAGGAGAGACTTTCGGATACTGCTCCGTATCCTTCTTCAGTAGGACTGAAGTGGGATACGGAGCAGTATCCGAAAGTCTCTTCTAGTCATTTTTAGCATTGTACAAAAAATATATTTTTAACACTACTGTGGCTTTTAATTGTCAATATTATAGCCTCGTTACGGAGGTTGCTTAGTTCAATAATGTTAATAGTAGTGTGTTTGAATTCCCAGATCGTTGGCTATTATAGACAAACCCCTTTTATTGCAGTTGTTTGCCTCTCATCTCGAGAACTCTGCTAGTTCAGAGTGCAAATTCCCACTGACCCTCGAAGTAATCATGAGAAATGCTTCCATGTTTATGGAAGTCAGTAGCAGCTGACCAAGAGCCCCCACCCCCACCCCCCTTCCGTTGCCTTTAATAGAACCTGACTGGAACGGAGTGGTATGCATGCTTGGTAAGATGAGAGTGCTTTTGTGGAACGGTTTCCAGTGAGAGAGAGAGAGAGAGAGAGAGAGAGAGAGAGAGAGAGAGAGAGAGATTTGATGCGGTCACATATCAGATTTTACCCATTTCATATTGCATCTTCCTGTTGTTATGCATAACTGGAAAGAAAGTTCTCTCCATTATTGTCTTCTATTTTTCTTTGGCCTTTTCTCAGGAGAGATTATGAAGTTTCTTTCATTTGTTTTCTCCCAATATGCCTTTTTTAATTTAAATTTTTTTTTTTCTTTTTTTTTTCATTTTTTTTAGTACTTCTATGGCTAATATTTCAGATTTCTGTTGGTCCCAATTACTCTTCAGGCTTTCATTTACATTTTACATTTTCTTTCTCAAGTGTTCTTTACTTCCCCGTACTTATTTATAAAAAATTAATGGGGAAAAAAATCCAAAATCCCCCCCCCCCCCCCCCCCCAGTCCCCCCCCCCCCCCCCCCCCCCCCCCCCCCCCCCCCCCCCCCCCCCCCCCCCCCCCCCCCCCCCCCCCCCCCCCCCCCCCCCACCCCCCCCCCCCCCCCCCCCCCCCCCCCCCCCCCCCCCCCCCCCCCCCCCCCCCCCCCCCCCCCCCCCCCCCCCCCCCCCCCCCCATCCATACCCCCCCCCCCCCCCCCCCCCCCCCCCCCCCCCCCCCCCCCCCCCCCCCCTCCCCCCCCCCCCCCCCCCCCCCCCCCCCCCCCCCCCTCCCCCCCCCCCCCCCCCCCCTCCCGCAGGGCATCATGCCAACTTGACAGACAGGCCTTGGGGCACCCCGCTTTAGTTCTCTGACGGCGATGGCTCCGTTGTTTTGTTTGGAGGTTCATGCAACAGTACCCCTGAGGGGTCTTGGTTTAGGGGGCGGGGGGGCGGGGGGGGGGGAGGGGGGGAGACGAAGTACGCGAGATGCTCCCTGGCAGGATCACTGATTGTCCCTGCTGTTGCGTGAAGGCAAGTGCTGTTGTTGTTGGTGTTGTTGTTCATTTTCCGCGTCCGGTGCGTAAGCGAAATTTCTTTCTGACTCTCGGTCAGCTGTTGAGAAACCTGTTTGCTTTTCAAGAATGCTAGACGCAGCGAGACGCCCACAACGGGTTGTACACCCACCCCAAATATGGAGCTGAAGGGAGGAGTAAGACCTGGAGTAAGAAGCGCAGAGAGAGAGAGAGAGAGAGAGAGAGAGAGAGAGAGAGAGAGAGAGAGAGAGAGAGAGAGAGAGAGAAATGGTTTTCTTTTTCAATATTCTACCTTTGAAAGAACTTATAATATTAGGTCTGTAAGTATATAAAATTTTTTTATTAGAATTTGTTTATGTTACTAGATTAAGTAGAGGAATTCTTTTGAGAGAGAGCGAGAGAGAGAGAGATATGTTTTTCATTTTCAGTATTCTACCTTTGAAAGTATGTAGAATTTGTGTATTAGAATTTGTTTATGTTATATTAAGTATGGGGAATTCTTGAGAGAGAGAGAGAGAGAGAGAGAGAGAGAGAGAGAGAGAGAGAGAGAGAAATGTTTTTCTCTTTCAATATTCTACCTTTGAAAGAACTTATCATGTTAGGCATGTAGGTATATAGAATTATGTTACTAGATTAAGTATGGGGAATTCTTATGAGAGAGAGAGAGAGAGAGAGAGAGAGAGAGAGAGAGAGAGAGAGAGAGAGAGAGAGAGAGAGAAATGGTTTTCTTTTTAATATTCTACCTTTGAAAGAACTTATAATATTAGGTCTGTAAGTATATAGAATTTGTCTATGATAATAGATTAAGTATGGGGAATTCTTTTTGAGAGAGAGAGAGAGAGAGAGAGAGAGAGAGAGAGAGAGAGAGAGAGAGAGAGAAATGTTTAAGTTTCATGTTTTATTGTCTACTACCTTTCAAAGAGCTTATCATATTAGGTCTGTAAGTATATAGAATTTGATTATGATACTAGATTAAGTAGGGGAATTCTCTTGAGAAAGAGAGAGAGAGAGAGAGAGAGAGAGAGAGAGAAGAGAGAGAGAGAGAGAGATGCTGTGGGTGGAGAAGAAGGGCGAGGGATTGAGTTGGGGGTGTGTATGAGTCGGGTGTGTGTAGGAGGTGGGGCTCCGCCCTAAAGCGGCAGCAGCAGCAGCAGCGTCAGGTGAACTGGTGGACCCGATGGCGCGCAGTCACCTGTTTAATCAAATCAGAACAGCCTACTGCAGCCAGTGTTTACATCAACGAGCTTCCACTGTATTAGATTCCGTTCCGTCGGCTGCTATAGTATAGCTTTTCACACACACACATACACCCCCCCTCCCCACCCCCCCTTCGTACTTCTGCTGACTCTCGCTTTGCCAAAGAGGGAAGATCGAGTTGCATTCTTAGATTCTTAAGCGTTTGTGTTGAGGTTTTTGTATTTTCATTTTCAACGTTTCCGGTTGATATTTCAAAATGGGATGCTCGCTTATTGAAGCGTCTCGTCCCCGTAAGCGTTTCATAAGGCATTAGTAATTTCTTCTGATAATCTATGGTTGTTGTTATTTATTTATTTATTTATTTATTTATTTTAGTGATTTGAAACTTTTTTCCCCCCAGAGATTTGAAACTTTTTTTTTTAGTGATTTGAAACGTTGACTCTTTTGGAAAGTTAAAAACATTCCACAAATTAGATTTAGAAATAAGTCTCATTATCAGTCAAATAGTTTTGCTAATTTTTGTTTCTTTATGGGTATATGTAAGTAAGAAGACATAAGTATTTTTGTATAGACATCATAATTAATAGGAATGGTTAAAAAATACTCATGGTAGCATGAGTCTTGAAATGGAGAAATAAATCCTCAGTTACGTATGTGTACTTATATTTAAATAGATATAAATCTCTACATAGCTTTTTTTTTCGGTAGGTGATTTGTTTCTTCAACGGAAATAGTCTTATTGTTGTTCTCTCCAAAAAGATATGATACATAGAAATGGTACCATCAAGACGTGTAGCGAGATATCAAATCATGAACAGATATGACGTCAGTTTCCTCGCTGAATGATAACTTAGGGATGAAAATTCAAAACAGCTTCGGAAGGAAGATAATCGCTATCGTGTTATAGAATTCATGTCTTCGAAGTGCAGTTTACTGTTGACTCACAAGATGAGAGGGCTTCTTGTAGTTCCTTTAGTGAGAACTTAGCGTTATATACTTCAGTGTTTTGCGAGTTAAATCTAATCTAATCTCTCTCTCTCTCTCTCTCTCTCTCTCTCTCTCTCTCTCTCTCTCTCTCTCTCTCTCTCTCTCTCTCTCTCTCTCTCTCTTCGAATGGCAGGTTTTTTTATCTAATCTAAATTTTTCCTTTTTTTCAAGAATAGCAGTATTTTGATCCAATCTGAGTTTTCCCTTTGTTTTTTTAATTTTTTTTAAGAAGAGCAGCATTTTGATCTAATCTGAATTTTCCTTTTTTATTATAGAATGGCAGCAATTTGATCTAGCCTGAATTTTCCCTTGTTTTTTTTTTTTTTTTTTTTTTTTTTAGAGTAGTAGCATTTTATTGATCTAATCTGCAATTTTCCTCGCCTTTTTTTTTGGGGGGGGGGGGGAGGGAGTGGCAGCATTTTGATCTATTCTGAATTTTTCCTTCTTTTATTTATTTATTTATTTTTTAGAATGGCAGCATTTTGATTTAATCTGAATTTTGCCTTGGTTTTTTATTTTATTTATTTATTTTTTTCAAGAATGGCAGCTTTTTTATCTAACCTGAATTTGCAGCATTTTGATCTAATCTGAATTTTCCCTTCGTTTCCAAGAACGTGTCATTGCCTATTTGCCGATGAATAATCGGGGGCTTGAGAAGATACACATAAACCGGTCGGAATGGAACTTGAGAAGTTCTTGCTTCTCTCTGCCTCCTCCTCCTCCTCCTCATTTCTCTTTGGATATTTATGAGTTCCCGAAACTCCCTTTCGGGCGTTTTCTTGAAAGAGTTCTCAAGGTTTCCTTGGGATGAATTTTCAAAAATGATAAGTATCTACATTCGCTTTAACTTGACATTCATGGGGAAAGCAAAATTCAAGATCACACTCTAATTAAAGTCGTGTACATGACAGGTCCCGGTCAATGAAAGTTCTTTTGAATTCCGATTAAGTTTCTGGACATGGAAGATTGTCATACGAAATTGCTTTATACTTTTTTTTTCAGCGTAATAATTTGCCATCAATGTTGTTTGCTACCATTTATTTATTTATTTATTTTATTTATCATTATTTTTTTCTCACCGGTTGTTCAAGACTATCCCCCACCTTCTCTTCCGGGTTATTTTCCTTTAATTCTTTCAGTAAAGTCATATGATAAAACCTCTCTTTCTTAGCCATAGTTTCACCCTTCATTTACGATTTTCCTTGCATATTCTATGCTCGTATTCGTCTTGAAGGAGTTCTATTATCATTATTCCACTTAACTTCCTTTTACTTGGTGCCATGATATAAAAACACGGCCACTGCCCATTAACTCTGCCCTCTCAAAAAAATGTGCGTAGAGCTAAGTCATATCTGCGTGTGTGGGCAATACCCAAGCGGACTGGAGTGCGCTCTAATCCCGGCAAGATATACCCGATGCCAGTCGCTTACGTGTATGGGCCAGCTTAACTCTTGGAATTGTAACTCCTCTGATATATATAATTTAGAATATTGGTGATGCCACATCGCACACATTCGCTGTCGCGAGGGTTACACATTCCCCGCCTCACCCTTCTTCACACAGTTCTGATTTCACGTAAGTTTTGATGGCACATAAATTCTCATCTTCTCAGGAGAGAGACGTCATGATGAAATACTCCTTGTTTGTAAGTGGAGGTAGTTTTCTTTCTTTTTTTTATGGTGAAGTCTCACGGTAGCGCGCAGTTGGACTCGTGTTTGTAGAGCCATTAAAAATTAAATCTTCGTTTGTTGAAAATATAAAAGTAAAAAAACAAAAAAGTTGGCTAACACGTTTTCTTTTTCTCGTTAACGAACTTTCGCCTGGAGTTCGGCTCAGGAGTGAAATTAATTGTGTGTGTGTGTGTTTTTTAATTAAATTATTTAATTTTAACGAGTGGAGCGTTAATGCCAAATGAACATCGGTTAATCAAAATAATTTTTGTGGATTGCTTTGCCGCATCGAAGGTGAAGAAATTATTTGAAATACTAATGTTATTTATAGATGATTATATAAATAATATTTCGGTTTTTTCAATGTTCGTCTATTTCGTATCCTACGGTGATTATGAAATATGTTCATTGATTTGCTTCTGCCATTAATTTATCGCAATATTTTATCGTACATTTTGAAGTGGAATTCTTAATGTATTTTTGGAAACGGACAATGTAAATATGTTTTATTTGCTATGATGTACGTTTCTGCTATTGGTCGTACTCAAATAAATTTCTGTGTCCCTTTTTGTAAACAAATTTCTGTGTCCCTTTTTGTGTCGCTTGTGTGAAGCGCTTCTTATTTCAATATTCAGTGTGTATAGGTTAACCACAGTCGTTTCTGACAAAGAATTCTTTTCACTCTTCATCTTGTTTTGTAAGCAGATCCACATCCGATTAGATTATCTATCTTTTTCTGTCAGTTTATTTGTTACTGGCTTCGGTAATCTTGCAAAGCAGGATGGTCGAACTGGTTCTTAAACTCTTTTGCCTTGCGCCCCCACCAAACCCCACCCCCCTGCATTATGTATAGACCCCACTTTTATACTTCATTGCTTACATGGGTATATGGATGAATGATAGATTTTTGTTTCAATGCTGTTAATTTTTTTTATAAGTATGCACTGTATTATATCAATGGAATAAATAGCGTTCATAGAGAACGGGTAAAACAAGCATATGATGATGCCAAATTTTATCTTTAATCGTTATTCAGACAGTTTCAGCATTGTACAGATTGCCTTGATAGAAGATATTAGAAAAAAATGCAAATTGCTACAAAAATCAATGTAATTTTTACTGTTAATACAATTATTCATCCAATTAACATCACAGATTAACCAAAAATAATAGGTACTGTCTGGCAACCTGCTTGTGCCATCCTTGGTAGCTTCTGACCCACTCCTAGGCGCGCCCCCCCCACCCCCCTCCCCAGTTTAACAGTCACTGTAGCAGAATAATTAAAGCCTCAGAGGTGTCTGAACGAATGGGTTGCCAGAGGTATTAGAACAATCGGGTACCAGAGGTGTTAGAACAATGGGGCTGATAGAGGTATTACAACGAATGGCTTGTAAGGTGTAATATGGTGGAAAAAGACCTAAGTGACAGTAGTGATGAAACCCATAATGATACTGATGATTATGCCAATCTAATTGCCTCTGCAGTTTCCAACTCTTTTGCTTCAGGAAACTTATGATAATTCCGGAAGAATTGAACGTAATGGAGACAGGCAGAAGCAATCTTTATTGTGACTTGCCCTGAAAAGCTGTGTTTTTTAGTTATTAGCAGAAGTTTGGGTATAATGTGAAAAACGCGAATGGTTCAAAGGCGACTTGTCGTGAGTTGCGCCATTTTTTGGAGGAAGAAAGTTTTCTCCCGATGTCTTTTTTAAGAAAAAAAAAAAAGTTTTATTCGTTCAGTTTCTTCCGCTTCTTTTGAAACCTCGCGGCACAAAGCATCGAGATGATTTGTTCCTTTGTCGTGTCCTTTGTCGCGTCTCCTGTTCTTTGATTGATGTAACTTTGCTGACTCGTATGTTTTGGCACTAGACTTCGAGAGAGAGAGAGAGAGAGAGAGTGTGTGTGTGTGTGTGTGTTGAAGGGAGTTACAAGGATTAGGATGTCTGAAAGACTTGTTAGTCCATCCGAGGAAACATCGTGTGCTCACTTATCTGTAGGAGCAGGTTTTACTGTGCATTCAGTGTCCTAATGAGATACAGACAGACAGACAGACAGAGAAAAAGGGAGAAAGTCATCTTTAACGTCAAAGTTCCCAAAACAAAACAAAAAAAACGTGAATCTCATTTTTCTTGGCAGGACAACCAAAAGTCACGACCGCATTAGTTAAGGAGTCAGGGACCCTGCATTTTTTTTCTTTTCCTCTCTTCTTCTTCTTCTTCTTCTTCTTCTTCTTCTTGCATCACTGACTTCAAGATCGAATCACTGATGATGACAGTTGTTCAGAATTACTCCGTTGAGCTTATTTGGTTTACGGTATTAAACTGAATGTTTCTCTTGAACGTTAGTTTGTAGATGGGAGATTATTTTGTACCAACGGAATGAGGATACGCATCAAACATCTTAAAACAGAGATTGTTCCTATACACTGAGAAATAGACGCTCATGTTATATTCATTGAAAAGAAAGGTGTCTCGTACAATGATAAATATTAATTTATTTACCATATAGACTTTGGTAATAAACATATCCCTATTTCTACCTCGTGTAATAACCATTGTTGATTTATTTCTGTTAGCTTTATCACGAATTTTGAAAACGGAGTTCATCTTAGCAGCGCTGAAGACTACAGAAAGGGCACGGTAATAGGGGGTCTGAATTCATTTGGGTACGTAGAGCAGAGAGAGAGAGAAAGAGAGAGAGAGAATTGATGTTAAGTCCTCATGACTTGTGAAACTTCATGGGTAGGCTTGATGTATAACCACGAACATGAATCATGCACGGGAAACGTTACTTGCGTGCATGGCATCGTGACTCTCTCTCTCTCTCTCCTCTCTCTCTCTCTCTCTCTCTCTCTCTCTCTCTCTCTCTCTCTCTCTCTCTCTCTCATTAAACATTTTTACAATTCTCCATGCCATCTTGCAGGAATAAGTCTGGCCAGTTCTTCGTCAGGTGGATGTACTGGGATTCTGTATCTCTATATCTCTCGGTGCGTTTGTTTTGGGATGTCGTCAACCATTTATTATACATGAGCTATATCCACTTTCATCTGCCTTTATGTTTTTAGGTTGTCTCTAGTTACTTCTGTATTAACTGCAATCTTGATATATGTTGCTCGAGTTATCAGTGATAATGAATTGAGTTTCCTCCAGTGGCCACTTTCTTTTAAAATTTAATCAGAGAGACATGGTTATTCATATCGCTCAAGTCACATGTAATTCTAAGCTTAAATATATCTATTCGTATATGTTTTTTTTTCTATTGTTAATTGTAATCACAGGCTCTTCCTAGAGTCAGAATATGTATACACGCAACTGTTTCCTTGTGGAGTCAGGGACGGTGATAGCTGTGGCTACGTGGCTCAAGTAGTATAATTCATTGAAGGTTATGGGGGCATTACAACAGAGCCTCATTGTTTCTCGTGGACAGTCTCTTTTAAAGAGTTCCTCTCTCTCTCTTCTCTCTCTCTCTCTCTCTCTCTCTCTCTCTCTCTCTCTCTCTACACACCAGCTTTCACTTACCAAAAGTAATTGAAATTTATTATTGCCTAGACACAAATCCTTTTCCGTCCAGAGATGGTGATGCATAATAATCGCTTACGACCATCTTTGGTAACTGTGATTGATGAGTTATGCTATATTTTTTCCTAAACAATTTTCTCCAATTAATGTTTTTAATTCTTAATTCTTTCTCTCGTAACGCGTGCAATCATACACATGCGTAAATATTCAGTAATTATATATATATATATATATATATATATATTATATATATATATATATATATATATATTATATATGATGTGTGTGTGTATATATATATATATATATATATATATATATATATATATATATATATATATGGTGTGTGTTATATATATATATATATATATATATATATATATATATATACACGTGCGTGTAATTGCTGGATATGCTTGCTTCTTGCAAATAAAGTATTTATCTTCGTTGTTATATGTATAACCCAGCCGTGATTTTGCAGAAATTGTTATTCAGATGTTTATGGTTTCTGTAAATTTGGAAGAAGCTAAAAGTAAGCACACTGGATTGGATTCAGTGTCTTTCCTTCTCAGTTCATTATACTTTGAGCTAGGGATGGAGGCTTTTTGGGTGGCGCGCGTAGGTCTACCTGTTACGACATCAGCAGCCATTGACTCAATCCCCCAGGTCCCACGTGAGGTGAGGGGCGCATTGTGTGCCTACTATACCTTTGTGTTCGGTCTCTTTGGCATTGACCTTACCCACCTTTCAACTCTTAAACGGCAATGATTGCAAGATTACAGTGCACTTGCATTGGAAATGCTTTTTAGATGATACCTCTCACTTGGTTAGCACAGATGTCCCCTTAGGATTTAGTCAAGTATATCTTAGTTTAACCAGATCACTGAGCTGATTAGCAGCTCTCCTAGGGCTGGCCCGAAGGATTAGATATTTTCTAAGTGGCTAGGAACCAACTGGTTACCTAGCAACGGGACCTACAGCTTATCGTGGGATCCGAACCACATTACATCGAGCAATGAATTTCTATCACCAGAAATAAATTCCTCTGATTCCGCGTCGGCCGAGCGGAAAATCGAACTTCGGACCACCAGATTGGTAGGCGAGTACGAAAACCACCCGTCCAACGAGGATAACGGCTACCTGCCCAAAAGAGAGGGAGTTAATGAGAATGAAAGTATTGCCGGTATATAATTAATTTCCGCGAATATATGAATTCACCCAAATGAAATAAAGTTTGAATTACATTTAGAGTTTCCAGAATTATAAGAATAGAATTTAATTATCTTGTGCAGTATTATTCGAATTGGGACGTTATCATTTTACCTCGCCAATTGCATTATTTTGAGCATACATTTTGAGTGAAGGGGGATTAGGAGACGGGAGTCTCATGTATTTTACGGTTTTTCTTATGTATTCTCTCTTCTCGGGAAACATTCACTGATGAATACTCGGTTGTTATTGTCTATAAGTGCTTGTTATACAGGAACTTGCAGATTGTTCGCATATGCGTTTTGTCTTCATGGGAAGTTGAGTGTTCCTGGAGAGGTGTAGTATTTTTTATGGAGTGCAGTGTATCTTAAAAACTCGATGCTTGGTTTTTTAATATCTGTCGGAACAGTGGGGTCAGAATATCTTGCCATTACCTAACTAATTAATTTGAAGCGGACGAGAAATTTTTGATATATATATATATATATATATATATATATATATATATATATATATAATATATATATATAGTAAAATTATGTAATCCTACTATTCCAAAAGCATCGCATACACATAAATTGAATTTTCTAGTATGTAAAACATATTAATCAAGTAATCTAAGATAAAGAACTTCATGTTTTATGTCATGAAATGGGAAGCAACGCAATATCATTGATATATTTCGAGTTAGGTGAAACCAAAATTGCTTAAATACTGCAGGGTGTTTTTGAGAGGAAAAGAACATCAGTTTGTATATAAATGTGTGTGTTCTGTGCGAAGTGAGAAGTTCAGATTTTATCGCCGAAACCTGTTTCGAGATGTTAGCGAACTGGAAATTCGCTGAGGAATGTTTTCGTGTCAGAGACAAATAGTTATTATTAGGAATAGTCGTGTAATTTTGGTTTATTATGAAGAATAGTCGTGTAATTTTGGTCCTCTCTCTTGCTCCTGTTAATTATAAGTGTTCGTTACTAAATTTTTAAAACTTTTGTTAATTATCAATGTTTTTATCTTGATATATAAGTTTGTTGTATGATTGCTAGGTTTATAAGTCGCAAAACAGCCAGAATTCAGCTTAATCTAATTCAGAAAGGACAAAGTATAACTGAAGTATTGAGAAAACTATGCCTTAAATATCTAACGATTAGCATGTTTTTTTTTTAGAAAACCT
The DNA here is from genome assembly GCF_015104395.2 of Macrobrachium nipponense. Taxonomy (NCBI): domain Eukaryota; kingdom Metazoa; phylum Arthropoda; class Malacostraca; order Decapoda; family Palaemonidae; genus Macrobrachium; species Macrobrachium nipponense. The sequence goes on from NC_061106.1 coordinate 33,291,911, forward strand.
TTTGCATAAAACTTTTGTTGGAAATGTGTAGAGTATGGTTTTTTTAGGTTTGCTTCGAAAGTACGGTATTATAAGAAAAAATCAGCTTAATCTAATTCAGAAAGAAGGGCAAAGTGTAGTTGAAGTATTGAGAAAACTATGTTTTAAATATCTAACGATTAGTATGTTTTTTTTAAAATGAATATTTTGCTTAAAACTTTTGGGGAAATGCACATAGTGAGGAATATGTTTTTCTTAGGTTTGCTTCGAAAGTACGGCATTATAAGAAATTGGCATCAGTTATCAATGGGATATCCATGATATCAATTATTGTAACTCTTACAACTTATACTGCGGAACTTGTTGTAGCGTGCAACTTTATTTTATTTCTTTTAACGACTAACTTGGACAGCACTGGATAAGACCTGTGCAGAAAACGCTAAACGTCCATTTGGCATCTGTTGGAGCGGGGCCTGTGGCCATCGTCATCCAGGTATATACATATATATATATATATATATATATATATATATATATATATATATATATATATATATAGATAGATAGATAGATAGATAGATAGATATATATATATATATATATATATATATACATATATACATACATACATACATACATACATACATACATACATACATACATCTTTGCTCTAGCAGATCAAGAGGGGTTTACTATGAATAACACTTCTGTAAGAGGAAGTGCAGTTAGCCGTCTATCACCGAGACAGGATCTTCGTTTCTGTCTGTAACAACGAATGATATAAAAGTTCCATGCGAATTATCAAAGAATCACTAAAAATCCAATAAAGCTATCGCTTGCAACTGCTTTTATTGCTTTTAATTCGTAAATCATGCGTCAGAAATTAGTGCGACTCTGCCGTTTGCTCGTAATCAAATCATGAGCAGTACGTCAGCGGGAAGATTCATTTTCTAATTGACGGTTTATTGCGTTTGTCGAAGTAACTCTTATTCGCGGGAAGAGGTAAACCATAAAGCATTACATATCCCGTTGCATGCGCGAAGAGAATCTCGCGGGGGATTGCAGGGGAACTTGAAAACACAAAGAATTACGTCCACTTAGACGTAATCAATGTTGGTCCGAGTTGAAATTACGTTACACTCACCGATTGAGTTATACTGTTTCTCTTTGTCTTTTCGGTGATTTTTACTCTCTCTCTCTCTCTCTCTCTCTCTCTCTCTCTCTCTCTCTCTCAGTCATGTGTTTTGATTATTTATCATTTGGGATAGGCATTTTATTCCTCTCATTAATAATTATTCTAAATATTTATATAGTACTCGTCGGTAACCATTAATGTTTTGTATTATTTATATCATTCACTGATGGATAACAATTTTCATTGACAATAATTTTGGTGATGATTTATTATTTATCATTTTTTAATAGTTATTATTATTGTTGTTGTTGTTGTTGTTGTTTCATGGCTGGGAACAGTTTTGTTGTGACAGGAATAGACGTTTGGACTCTGAAAGATTTTGAGGCATTGGTTATCGCGATGTTTAATCCTGCATCAAAAAATTCCCCCACGACTGTAGCAGTCAAAAAGGCTATCAGAAGATAAATCCGTGTAATTGGACGCGATTGCAAATCAGATTAGTTGATTAGCATAACGGTGATTGACTTTTAATCACGTGTTTCGGAGTCGCAGGAAATAAGAATAAATCGCGTCGGTGGCGAACTTTGGTCACTCGGGTAATGGCAGCCGTAAGGACTATAATTGCTTATTGGATGGAAACTGCGATGGAGATGGGAGCCCGGGCAAATCTGACGGTATCATGCGCGTCATAAGGCCACTCGATGGCTTATTAGCACGTTGGCAGGCATCAAATGGCGTCCACAGCGGATGTCACGGGATGGGAAAGTCGTTGAAGGAGAGATTACAGCCGGCGATTTGTGAAGTTGGTGTGCCACTCTTGAAGTTGAACCTTCATTCGCTTCAAAACTCTGCTGCACGTTTCGCCCTTTGGCCCATAACCACGGTCATGTGGATAGTGCCCAACTTTCTTCCTTCCTTCCTCACTCCCTTTCTCTTCTCTCTCTTTCTTTTGGGAAACGAGAAATGCTCGTTTACTCGAAAGGATATTTCATGTAATCTTGACCCCCCCCGGAAGCATCGTTTTGGGTGCGAGATTTTCACCTCATTTTTTTTTTTTTTTTTTCCTCGCGTGCGTCAGAAGAAAAGTAAGAGGAGGGCACTCGTCTCGAGTCGTTCTTCCTCGCTTCAAAGGAAAGGGTTTTCTTGGAGGTCCTCTGGTTTGCATTCAAAGATGAGATTGAGGTAAATTATGCCGGGGCATATTTTCGACTTGAAAGCCACAAATCTTGGTTGTTTTGGGCATGGCGATACCGTCAGTGCCTACTCAAATTACAAGTGCGTTTCTCTTTGGAATCGAATGTATTATCTCTCCTGAACTTTTAAGTCTAAAAAGGCAAGGACTTTCGAGTAGCACGAACACACACCATCAAGGGATAACTGAATATGAAAGCTGTGTAAGTTTTTTCTTTTTTTCATATTGTTCATAGGCAGGTTTTTAAAGGCTCTTACCACAAGTTGTTTTTTTTTCTTTTAGCTGATAGGAAGATGGGTGGAAGAAGAGTGAAGGCAGTTAGCTAGCTAACACAAGTCGTAACTGGGGAAGGGGTCTTCGAAGGGTTGCTGAATAGGCCCCTTGAAAAGAAATGTAAGTGGACTGCAGAGAACTGGGCCTGTAAAACAGTGGAGTCCAAAATAGCGTCTCTTTCACTCTAGGCGAAAGTGCCCTTATCTCTATATTATCTAAACTAGATGTGACAGGTCGCTTAGGTCTCAGTGGATGCGTTGTTAATGGCCTCCGTAGAAATCTTATATTCGCACTTTTAATATCTTCCACCTTTTTCATGTTGTTGTATTTTTTGGGACCTAGCAAAAAATGAAAGTATTTAGAAATGGTAGACGTTTATTCTTCAGTGGATTTGGTTTCTAGTTTTGTCATTTGTTATGATCTAGCTGTAATATTTTGGTTTTTGCACCAAAATGATTAGGTGAATGATACTTACATAGAAATAAAGCTGGATTTTACCGAAGACTTCTAAATGTTTGGAACGAGATGGGTAGAGGACAAGCTTACGTATATCTTACGCACTTACATAGGGAATGTGCACCAACTCATTAGTGGGCTCTCTCTCTCTCTCTCTCTCTCTCTCTCTCTCTCTCTCTCTCTCTTATAATATATATATATATATATATATATATATATATATATATATATATATATATACTAACTTTACTGTGATGTTTTTTATTACTGAGCCGCAAAATATAATAATTCATCAAAGTTTATTAATTGCCCAGAACTTTCTAATTAACCTCCTTCTTATTCTGATCTTCAGTTTCTCTAATGAGACATCGAGTAAGTCGCATTTTTTTGGATGTTTAAAAGTTTTAAGTGGTCCCTTTTTTTTTAAATATTTTACATATGCAACGTAACTTGTACACCTTAACTAATATGATTGTGCGGGTTCATTTCCATAAATTTTCATTACCATTAATTCACTGTAGAGATTCAGTGGATCATGGAGATATATTCCCGTTCATTTGCTTCTAATTAGATTTGGTTCATTACTCTTAATAAATATCTCCATTTCCTGACAGGATCATTCTTTGACAGCTCATCATGAGAGTTGATCTATTCAAATAGTTTTAACAACTATTTTTTTTATATTAGAAGAAGCTAAAATGCAGTGCTTGATGAACTGAACACAGAAACACGCTCAACAAACACACACACACACTATACATATATATCTATATATATATATATATATATATATATATATATATAGATATATAGATATATATATATATATATATATATATATATATATATATATATATATATATATATATATTGTGTGTGTGTGTGCATGTGGGTGTGGATTCATTATATTTGTTGGAATAGGAATAAATTCCAGTGCAGATAGATATGAATGGTTGCAAAATCCAGTTTACAGATATTTCTTTATTTGGAATTATTCTGATTTTTGTACGGTCATGAGGAGTAGGTACTCCTCCAAGTGTTGATGTAGAGTTGGTGAGTACTTTTCATGCTGGTGGTGCCGAATTGAATTCAAGCGCGTTACTGTTCGTCGGCCATGAGCGTTGAGTAGTAATTGCTGATCAAGTTATTCAACAAATGTTTTCAGTGAATGGAACGTGATCGGAATTAATGAAGCTTATACGTGATCTGGTCGGCAATAGCTGGTAGTTCGTTCCGAGTCATTTATGTAAACTCTCTCTCTCTCTCTCTTCTCTCTCTCTCTCTCTCTCTCTCTCTCTCTCTCTTCAGAGATCCAGGTCAGTTTCGGGGAATGTCTTCACAATATCCATGGGCGCTCTCTGACGGTGGCATGAAATTCCATTCGGTGTCAAGCATCATTCTCTGGTGGAATTTGAGTTTTTCGCATTGAAATATTAAAGCAATAATCTTGCGTCTGAGAGTTGTGGTATTATAAATTTCATGCAGTCCTAACTCATTGTAAAGTACCCAAATTTCCATCCCGGTTTTATCAAAATATCTAATATCGGCATGTCGTCAACTTGGAATATTGTAAACAACTAATAACCTTCAAGCTTCTTTCGCTCGGAAGTTTCCTTTATAATCTCTCCTTGGCAAGAAGTCGTTATTATGTGCGTAGGGAGTTGCGCTGACCTGAAAAGGGAAGGACCTTTTCGCTGCGTTTGTTCAAGAGGTCAGTCCTGTTAAGTGAAAGGATTTGCAATATACGAATACTGACGTACCAGAATGTGACTGCACCCCTGGTGTGTACCATCCTATATACCTTGCGTTGGATGTTGTAAGAAGCGATACATACATACAAACATACATATATATATATATATATATATATATATATACTATATTATATGTGTGTGTGTGTGTGTGTGTGTGTATATATAATATATATATATATATATATTATATATATATAATTAAATAACGATTATTGTTTATTACACGAAGGTCCTACAGAAATTAAATAACGATCATTGTTTATTAAATGAGGGTCATACAATATTAAATAACGATTATTGTTTATTGAATAAATGAAGGTCGTACAGAATTAAATAACGATTATTGTTTATTACATGGGGTCATACAGTATTAAATAACGATTATTGTTTATTGAATAAATGAATGTCATACAGTATTAATTAACGATTATTGTTTATTGAATAAATGAATGCCATACAGTATTAAATAACGATTATTGTATACTAAATAAATGAAGGTCATACAGTATTAAATAACAATTATTGTGTATCACATGAAAGCCATACGGTATTAAATAGTGATTCAATAAGCTACTTTCATTCTTAGATCAAAACAAGATGTTCCCTGACGTGTTCAAAAATGTATATATTACAAATATCCTATCGCAAGCTATCATTGTTTGGAATACCCAACCGACCTTGAATATTTTGACGCGTCCTATATGTTGAGTAACGTGGGCGTCTTAAATTAATGTAAATAATATTCAATCCTGTCAGTCTAGCAGTCTTAATTAATAAAGCAATTATGGCAAGCATTGATTAAATAGAATTAACAGAATAATTATGGCAAAATCTAGTGGCATCATTTTGATAATGTGTGAGTCATATAAGTGGTTATTGCTGTTTGGGTGTGGATATGGTTTTTTTTTTTTTTTGCCATCGAGATAGTATTAATCGAAGGTTAACTCACCGTATTTGTCGAGTAGTCGAACCGGTTTTAATCAGTTTATTAACTGCCGTTTTCAGTTCTCTGGTTCGAAGAGTGATTGATAGCTTTGCGTGTTCGCCTTATTTGACCGAGAGAGAGAGAGAGAGAGAGAGAGAGAGAGAGAGAGAGAGAGAGAGAGAGATACTGTAGAGTATTTGGGACCATTAAAGAGACGTCCAGTAAATAGTCGCTCGTCCATAAATGAAAAAACGAACACCAAGCCTCTGCAAGAAGCGTTCGTCCATTTCCCAAGTTTCAAAGAATGGAGGAGGAGGAGGAGGAGGAGGAGGACCCAGTTGGAACCGAGATTAAAGGATTATTGTTGCTGGATCGGTCTCTGATCTTAGTTCGATACGAAGTTTTCCGTTCAGCCTTCGTCCCTCTCTCGTTGTACTTATGCCCCTGGAATTTATACAGAGAGAGAGAGAGAGAGAGAGAGATTCTTAAGCGGAAACAGATAGACGCGTGGTTTTAAAAATCCACATTCGGAGTTGAGATTGATACGTAGTATAAAACTGCCGATGGGATTCGAGGACTCACTACGTGGCGTCTTTGTCTTCCGGTACAGAAACCGAAACGGCCCACAGACGCCGTTGAGAAGTCTGCAGACGCGGAAGAGATAAGAACGCAGAGACGGACATCTTACTTTTGTAACGAGAGTTTGTAAAGAAGCGGCTAATTATGGAGAATCAGATAAGGCGGTTGAGCGCCTTTAACGAAAAGCGTCCGTCTCCTTAGCCCTTATTTGTAGGTTATCTTTCAAACTTTGGCATGATGGGCCGCTTACTCTGTATAGAGGAGGTTCTTTTTTTATAAGAAAGGCAATTACGCTATCATTGGTTATATCGGGAAACAGAAGCGTTCAAGCCTGCTGGGCACGGAGTCGAGTTTGTAAGAAGAATGCGTATTTTTTGAAAGCTCTCTTGAGGTTGTTTGATAAACTTGTAAAACAGAATAATGGAAATATAGGACTCGGGGACATCATATGTTACGGGAAAGGATGTTTGTTTTTCTTATCTCTAAAGCTGGCGGTCATTTATTCCTTTGCTGATTAATTCAGTGGGCAATGAAACAGGCGTTTAAAAATTACGTGAGTAGGAATGAGTACCTTTTTGAGATTCCAGGCACTTTCTGTGGCGTTGATTTTCCGATTATTTGGAATTACTTAGGCCATTTGTTGAATATTTTCGTCAGTATCCATCCCGAGTTTTAGTGGCGTTGGCGAGCTAGATTTATTTACTCCTCCCCTCAGTCGGGGGTAAACAAGTCCTTCACGAAAGCCGATTAAAATACTTGAGAAGTTATCAGTGGAAGTGGCCATCTCTCCTGATAAGTAAGTTGTTTTGGCACATGAAAATACTGCGCTGGCTTTAATGTTCGTGACGACTAAAGCTTAGGCATTAAATCATGCTCTTTTTTATTATTATTATTATTATTTTTGACTGCTTGATCCCAGCATTAAATATTACGTGATGATATTTGTCATACTGGGTATTAGCGTAAACAAAAATTTTTCTGTATGAATGATGAATGTTAGTTAAATCTCTTATGCATTTTTCTTTGCTTCGTCATTATTTTATAGACTGAGTAACGTTATGTTAAAGCAGACTTCTCCATTTTTAATGTTGATATCAAGCAGTGTTTAGACTTTTCCTAACGGAACCGTTGCCATGGTATTACTCTTGGAGTTTTACCTGCTGATATGCCTTTTTCTCACATTACAAATCTAATTCTATTTTAATACTGCATTCGTATGAAAAACGTGATGATGTGAAAAGATAACAGGAATTGCTGTAAGAATCAATCATGATTCTGTAATTTCCATATTGATTTCAATTTTCTTAGATTTCGAAATATAGATAGCTATGCAGATGGATATATATGTAATTGATTATAGATATAATATATATATAATATATATTATATATATATATATATATATATATATATATATATTTAATATATATGAGTCTTATCACATCCCCGTGATTCATATATACGCATTAAGCTACATCTACATATGTCCTATTTAATCTTGTTTTATACTATAATCTAATCTTATCAACTAAAAACTTTCCCTTCGGTTAACATATATGAATATATATTTAATTCCGAGGTAGAGGGAGTTAGATACTAAATCACATTTGTAGCTTAATGCGTGTTGTGATATATATATATACATATCATATATATATATAGAATATATATACGATATTATATATATACTATATGTGTGTGTGTGTGTGTGTGTACGTGCGCGGGTGATTAAATTGTCAACTATAAGAAAACGACGCTGTGAAGCCGTCAGTAACGTGTATTGAACTGGCTACAAAATCAAGATGGCCACGGTTATACTTTTTACCATTAGCGTATATCTCTCCACTGACGTAGTAAAAGAGTCAAAGCTTCCACATTTTTAGAATGCGTGTGGGGGATGTGGGGGGGGGGAGAGAAGACGAGGTGATCGTGGGGCGAGCATGTGAGACCGATAATGCTATTGGGTCGTGAACGTTGGGGGCAGGAAGGCTCTTTCTCTCTTTCTCTCTCTCGCTTTGTATTATTTTCATGTTTCCGCTTATTGTCTCGCAAGATTCCTCCTCCTGGCCTCTCCGAGATATGATGAGGCCGATCCAGAGCCCTTTTGTGCCTCTGGGGAGAAATTCAAAGAAGATTCGCAGCATTGCAATTCTTTCCTTCTTCTTCTTCTCCTTCTTCTCCTTTTCTCGTGCAATCTGGCTTTGCTTTTCGAGGACCGATAATGTTGCTGCGTGGACGAGTTGTCCTTATGTGTGATTTTAAAATACCTCCTAACAGTCCTTTTATTTTTCTCGCTAAGTTATACTTAAAAGTAATAAATATGGCTATTGAGTCTCTTTGCAATTCTCAAGTTGATGTTCTGGATATGTGATATTCGTTTAATGTTGTGTGTGTGTAGTGTAATTCCCTTTAGGAAGCGCTAATTTCAAGTTAGTGGCCCCTTTGGTGGGATTGTTCCATATGAATAGGGCTCATCTTCTGAATAATAATAATGATAATGATATTAATTTCAGATATTCCTGCCAATGTACGTCTTCGGCATCTATTTTTGACAACGGTTTTGAATACGTACAACCTCATAGTCCTGTAACGGGGTTTATTTGTTTTCTGCCCGCTCCATTTTCCCACATATTGTGCCTACCATTTATAGCCGCGGGAATCGTGACGTCACGCGCCAAACGACGCCATTACTAGTCTCTGCGTGGTACGCAAAAATATTTTGCTTCATTTGCTTGACAGTCAGACGTGTTTTATTTGTGTGTGTGTGTGTGTGTGTTGTGTGTGTGTGTGTATATATATATATATATATATATATATATATATATATATATATATATATAATATATATATATATATATATATATATATATATATAATCATCAAGTACAATTCTTTTGCATTACAGTTTCCAGTTAACGGAAAACTGTAAGGTAAAGATCCATTTCAGATCCCAGCCAAAAAACCAAAGTAACTATTATTCAATTAAGGCCTACTTAACCACCATTTTATTATTATTATTATTATTATTATTATTATTATTATTATTATTATTATTATTATATTATTATTATAAATCATAAAAATCTCTAGCAGAGTATTGTTGGAGAGAATATTGACAATGGCGTAAATATAAATATGTTTTAGAAATATATATAATTATATTATGTATATGTATAAATATATATATATACTATATATATATATATATATAATATATATATATATATATATTATATATGATATATCTAACGATGATACCATTGTGAATATCCTCGCCATTATCATTATTATCTATCTCCTCAAAAATGGCATTAATTGTTAAGTGATTTTGCAATAGCGCTGAAACTTGCTAAATTGCCAATTACAGTACGTTGCTCTGTATTTTCGTTTTTAAAATTTTTTGAGCGCTAAAGCAGGAGTTCATTAACTGTTGAGTTTATATTTTACACGCAAAAAAACAAATATATGGCACACCATATCTTTCACATGTTATTATCAGAGTGAGAGAGATGGTCATGTAAACTTTTATAAAGAAGTAGCCTAACTGAAAAATTATCACTGACTTCAAAGTAATGCGGACTTCTTATTTTGAGTATGTCTTTCAGGTAAGAAATGAAAACTAAATTGAGACGAATTGATTCATTACTTGGCACTAGTAATGAATTCATAAACCTTGCATCCCAGTGCATATTACCTTGCACCCTAATCACCATCATCAGGAGTTTATATGCAAGATATTACACTTATTACCTGTCAGCAGTTTTGATTGAAATTTTAATTAACTGTTGGCCGTCTTGCGTTTCCTTCTCTCCCTTATCTCCTTGGGCTTCTCTCTCTCTCTCTCTCTCTCTCTCTCTCTCTCTCTCTCTCTCTCTCTCTCTCTCTCCTGTCTTGTAGATAATTTTACTCAATAAACCGTTCATCCACTGCGCCTTCATGTAATGCAATATATTTTTCGCCGGAAAATTCTCTCTCTCTCTCTCTCTCTCAATACATCCACTGCTCCTTCTCGTTTCATTATTCATTTAATATAATGATTTCATTTCATTTTTTTCTTTTTTTTTTTTTTTTGCCGGGAAATGTTTCATTTTTGCTTATCTGGTTTTATGATCTCATTAACCCAGTGATGCTTTTGATATATAAGCTCTCCATATTACCTAATTTTGCTTGATTAAGAAAAATGAGGATTTCGTTGTCGGAGGAATAACCCCGGAAGTGAAAGATTCGCATCATATTTTACTTACGTTTATATTCTTTCGTGAATTTGTTAGTTTTCTGTTTATTGTCTGTTTATCTAATAATTGATCTCCTTTTTCAGTATTTACCATTACCTTCTGTTACTTCTTTTCGAATGAGGGCCATATTCTATGGAAGCTTGAATTTCAAGGGTTCATCTTCTGAATAAAATTAATAAATAATAAATAATTAATAATAATAATAATAATAATAATAATGAATAATATAAATAAATAATAATAATAATAATAATAATAATAATAATAATAATAATAATAATAATAATAATAATAATAACAGTTTTCAGATTGTCTGTAGTGTAGCATTAAAATTAAATCCTTATTAAATTGTTTCTTCAATTTATCTTTCGTTGATTGAGAAAACCTTGCAATTCGTATCTCCTTCTGTAATTACGAATTTTTTAGAAGTTAATTTTAACTTGTACTGCTAAAATGAATGAATTATTCTGTTTTAATTATGAAATGCATGTGTCCCTTGTTGCCGTACGTAATTCGCAGAGAATGGGAATATTAGCAGATATATTTTGTGTTCTTTGCTATCATATTATCTGTGCGCTTTATTGGAAAACAAATCCTATAGACCATTCTCAATTTTCCTGCATTAATTTCACGTTTGTCGAATGCAACATTTTTGCAAAGGAGTATCGTTTACGGAATTCTTCCATTTATAGAAGTTCTATAGGCGGTACTTTACTACTATGTGCTTTTATTGCGCACAGGCGGCGCACTGTTGCCATTTGTTATGGAAAGAATGTGAATCACTGTGTGTGCATGTTCCCATCTCTTATGAATGACTAATAGCTGGTTCACTTAGCGGAGATTCATTGATGAGCCCTGATTTTCAGCGAGACGTTTGTGCGGCCCGGCTTGAATTGCTTGGTACCAAGCAGGTAGGTAGGTGTCCAAGCCAATCAACGCCGGCCAAACCTAACGTCTCGTGAGAATTAGGGCCATCCTAAGGATCTAACCTTAAGTGAAATCAGTTATAGTTGTCCGTCTAGTTTTGCGTTTGATTTTTTTTTTTTTTTTTTTTTTTTTTGTTTTTTTTTTTTTTTTTTTTTTTTTTTTTTTTGCTCAGTGAACTTTTTTTCGGGGGGGGAATCTTGGGGGTGGGAGTGGAAGATGATACTGAAAAAACTAGTTTAATATTACGCATATTCCTTGATCTTTTATTCTGTGAGTTTGTTTGTTTGTTTGTATGGTGTTTTTACATTGCATGGAACCAGTGGTTATTCAGCAACAGGACTAACGGCTTTACGTGACTTCCGAGCCACGTCGAGAATGAACTTCTATCACCAGAAATACACATCTCTCACTCCTCAATGGAATGCCCGAGAATCGAACTCGTGGCCACCGAGGTGGCACGCCAACTCTATACCGACCACGCCACTGGAGGCGGAATTTATTTTGTGAGAGTCTTTGGATTTGACGTGCTCCAGGTTCCTTGCTACCAATCCGCTATTCCACATCATATCCACTGTAAAACCTTGACATCACTTGCCAGCCCTCCTCGCCCCTTCAACGTGGAATTGCTTATTAAAGTACAGCAGGTTAAGACTAATTATAAGAAGCTTTTATTGCTCATCAAGTCCGCTGTCTCGAACAGGATGCAATTAAAATAAGTGTTTCCGTCTCCTTGGTATTCCAGTAAGAAAATTCTAACGGCACTGACTTGCCGAGGATTAAATGGTTTGTGTTAGTAGGAAGAACCTTTAAAGGGGGGGGGGGGGAGGGGGGGGGGGGGAGTTTGTGAGATTAATGCTATTCTACGTTAATCAACATTTGTGCCATTCATATTTATGTAAGTGCCCTCTACTCGTGAGTTAGCTTTCCACACGCACCGATGAATACACACGAAACAAGTGGGTCTAATTTAAGCGGCTCTTAATTTAAGCGTTCGATTCCCACTGTCAGGTGCCGCCACTTGCCCAGACCGCAGCCTTTTGAAACCCGCATGTTTTTCCCTTCGTAGAGTATCTCTCTCTCTCTCTCTCTCTCTCTCTCTCTCACCCGTATGCGAGTTAACGTCGTTACACTGAACACTAATTCACCCTTTCCACCATTGTAATGGCAACCCATATGTCCTGTAGGGCTGTCAGTTTCATTTAATGTTATCACAATCGTATCCCTGCCTCCGATCCCTTCCTTTCCCTCCCTCCTCCTCCTCCTCCTCCCATAGTCCTCCGTTAACTGCCAATCTTCCTGTCCTCTTATCTGCCATGTCCGGCTGAGTGAGGAAGTCTTTCATTGCTTTATTTATTTATTCTGTTCTTCCTTTTTCCGTTGTGTGTTATATTGTGAAGTGATCTTCCCATTCGTCTGTTTATTCGTTCTGTCTATTTCGTACTTCATTTTTTTTCCGTCATGTCGACTGTCAAGGCTTTTTGCCCCCTATAAGTTGTCTCATTTCCTAACAGCCTCCTAAGAAGGGGCAGGCCAGGTTCTCCTCTGCCATATGGTTAGTCAACAAGTCAACTCTCGCGGGGTTTGAAGTTGTGCCAATTTTTATTAATACCCGAAGGAGCAAAATACGCCTGAGGCGAGAAGAGACAGATAACTAACTGCTGGCGGGGCGGGATCCTGGGGCCCTTATATAGGTTGCTTGTGGACATAAATGACATGTGATGTTTTGCGTCGGGGGGCTATATTTCTTCGTGTATTTGTTTCTTCAAGAGAGAGAGAGAGAGAGAGAGAGAGAGAGAGAGAGAGAGAATCATCTTGTGCTTAATTTATATTTCTTTAATTTCCTTACTTCCCTCCATTTTAAGATGCAAACAAAACTGAAAAGGTAATAAACAAACATTGAATAGCATCAGGCTCTTCTCATCTATCCCGTCTCACGTCCTTATTATTATTATTATTAATTATTATTATTATTATTATTATTATTATTATATATTTGAAGATGAACCCTATTCATTTGGAACAAGCCTCATTGATTAAATATTTATTCATTTTACCATTAAGCTCGGAATTACAGGTAGTACATTTGCTCACTTTCACAGAACAGAATTCTGATGAAGAGATACGATAGCTCTTACATGCTGGATTGTATTTCCATGGCATAGGATGTTAGTTTTAAAAGACTCCTTACTTTGGTTACTACTATGTTAAGGCTTGTCAATATTTTGTGAAGAGTCTGAGTAGGTTGCATTCTTTCTTGCAGATATGTTTTGCTTTTTTCTCTCTCTCTCTTGTTAAAGCCTTGACGTGGCTCAAAACACAGCAAAGGCGCCGAACTGGTCTCCTCGGCTCGTGGAGTGAATTTGGTGTTGACGTTGCCGAGTTTAATTGTTTTAGGGAGAATCGCGCTTTTGCTCACAGTTATGTGTCATGTGTCATGGCTGCTAAAATTGTAGCGTGAAGAGGACTTGATTAAGTTGTATTCACACGTTGAGTTAATTTAATTTTATCTTATGCTCCTCTGCGCATTTTCTGTTCTTTGTCAGATTATTCGCATCTACTAGGTAACGAAGATAGACAATATTGACTGGTAGGGTAATGCCAACAGGACTTACGAATTGATAGGTTCATCATCTTGAAGGTATTCAAAGTTGTTATGCCATCTGTTTCCAAATCACTAAGATCATTTTCTGCCTGACGATGCATAGACAACAGCTTGCTGAGTGTTAACGCCGCTTGGTAGTCTTTATGATATTTGTTTGCAAATATGACATGTACTAGATGTTTAATGAAAAATTTTTTTTCTTTTAGTATCTTTCTGTAGGCCTGAGCCTCTATTAGGTTCATGCATGTTCAGTTTTCTTTGATGTATGTCTAAAAAGGTTCAGTATCATTTTTCCTTTTGGTAACTTTGTACATATTTGGTATAGTAACACGTTTCACTTTTCAGTGAAAGTCTATATAATATATAGATATATATATATATATATTATAAACATACATACATATACAGAATATATATATATATATATATATATATATATATATATATATATATATAATCATTGCAACTTGTGTGATTTTGATCTTGATATGAAGTAATATTAATGACTTTATTTCTTCTAGAACCAATGCATCAGTAACTGAATGTCATGTTTGAGACGAATGTCTTCCTAAAAGTGCTGAATTGAATTCGGTTTGATTGACACCTGGGACTGATAATAATTCCTCGACCACCATACCTTGAATAATTAGTCTTATTATTGCCTGATAATTGCCATTTCACAAATGTTTGAAATGATGGTTCTTTTAAGTTTCCCCATTTCCCTTGGCACACTGGAGAAGTATACGAGCATTTGAGACAGATGTGCAATGAATAGTTGATTATCTGTTGAAGAAATGTTATGAGTTTTCGGTATTTCATAACTGTCTATTGAAGAAATGTTATGACCTTTCGATATTTAGCGAAGACTGAACACTTGACACGGCTACGAGTCTAGGGATGATTTGTACCGGGTTTTTAGTTTTATGATAATTTAATTTCTTTTATAAGTTATTTTGAGGTTATTTTAACCTTTTAATATCCCGATTTAGTGTTATTCCATATATATATATATATATATATGATATATATATATATATATATATATATATGGGTTGTTGTGTGTATACCATATAATATATATATATATATATATATATATATATATATATAAATATACACGTATATGCATATGTATATGTATATACTCGTAATATAAGTCAGTGGTGTCTGCAAAGTCGATAATTTCATAGTATTGTCTGCAGAAAACGAAATTAGTAGTACATGGGAATCATGCGTTAGAGATGATGATTCAGAGTTTTTTGAAATGAACCGGAAAGTAGATTTCAAGATGGAATTATCTGTCCTGCTGTTAGTTATTGTCGAAGAACAATGAGAGAATTAAATTCACGGGAACTGGACACCGAGTTATTATGGTGTTTCCCTGCCGAGTTCTATCCTTTACAAAAATCTGATGAACTCATGAAAATCCAAAGAGAAATTGAACCTCAAGATAAAAACGGTTCTATTTGTAGACCCGTGATGAACATGCGAATTCTGTAAAGATTTGTTGCCGCGGCAAGTAAAGAACAGGAATTTATTTTTTTGTACTTTGTTTCCTGTTGATTAGCCTGCTTTTGTGTAGGTAGTGCACTCCATGAGACAGGAAGTATTGCTCAACCAACCAAGTCAGTTTCTAGATAAATATTTCTCTCTCTCTCTCTCTCTCTCTCTCCTCTCTCTCTCGTCTCTCTCTCGTGCATATTACTCGAATAAACAGTTTTATAAAGCTGAGTCGTATTGTTTCTTTTTTTTTGGGGTTTTTTTTTTTTTTTTTTTTTTGACAGCGTTTGACGGAAATGAAACAACTGCTTCATAGAGAGCTGTTTTCTTTTTTTTTTCTTTTTTTTTTTGTGTATTTTTGAATGCTTGGTTTAAAAGATTTGGAGCAAGAAATTTGTTAATTTTGTTAGCGACGTCTGCGTTGCTCTCTATTTTTTTTTCTTTTTTTTTCTTTTGCGAAAGAAGGAAATATGAGCCGTCTCTTGCTCAGAATTAAAGGTAATGAATTCTTCAAGTCTTCTAATGCAGAGCTTGTGCATTTCGTGGCTAAGATAAATTCTGCCGTCTTTTGTGAGAGCTTTAGGACTTACAAAACTGTAAAGTCATTATAATAATAATAATAATAATAATAATACTAATAATAATAATAATAATAAGAATAATAATAATAATAATAATTCGAAGCTCCGGTTACGTTTCTTTTTATTCGTAAAAGTCTTATTTTACTAATCATTGTAACGTTAATTCTGCCTTATGATTTTTATTTTCTTAGCAAAACAATTATTATTTTTTGTCAGGTAGTCTTCAGCAGCTTACAGATTTTTTATAGTATATTATGAAGAACTGACCTGTAGTATGTTGTCCTTCCTTTGTACAAATTCAGTATACAAAATATCTCTGTATTTAGAGATTGTCACCAAAAAACTCGATCTTTCGGGATGGGGTTGCTGGCCTTATGCCCTTTCTTCGACTTTAAAGTTGACGCTGCTACTGACTTACAGTTCAGCCGACTGGTGGAGAGAGAGGCCGGGAAATCTAACGGCGTATTTTGTGAGTTTGCACAAATTGATGTTTTTTTTTAGTTATGTGGTGAGCTAATATTGATTATTTAGGGTGAATTGAGTCATTTTCGTTTTAATATCAATTATTAAGGTCAATTAAGTCTTTTTCGTTGTGACAATGAAAATGTATATGGAAGAGAACGTTCCATAATCAAAAGGCGTCATGTAAAGTTTGCAGATTTTGAACGGTAAACAGCTCTAGTTTATAGATCAAGCCGAAGGGCCAATGTTGGGAGGGGTGGGGGGGTGGGGGCGCGGTTTAACTTATATCAGCATCTGTGGAAGAATCCTTTCTTCCCGGTCACGGAAAAGCGGAAGGAATATGCTTTGGTAGACTGTTCACTGAAGAGCGTTTGCCGTCTCGCGAATTCCAAAAGAGAAAATAAACCGAAAGTGTTTGTCGTTTGCAAACCTCCTGCAACAAAGATAAGGTAGTTTGCAGAACGACGGGACCAGGCCAGGCCAGGCCAGGCCAGGGCGCCCTAAAGTCAGGTTAGGTTGGTAATGTCTGGTTAGGTCAGGAAGTGTTATTCTACGAAAGGTTAGGCTTGTTTTCGTCTGCGGAACCTGTTCCTCTCGTTCTACACTCGTCTCCAAAAATACGAACATTCTACACACTCCCTCAAAGATACGAACAATCTACACTCGCCTCCAAAGATACGAACCCAGCCATGTATGCAGATATTTCCATCGACTCTACCAGCCATTTTTTTTTGTTTTTTTTTGTTTGGGGGGGGGCGATATTTACTATATGATGTTTGCTGAGGGTTGATCATGGTAAGGTCGTTGTCTGGCTCTGGGTTTTGATTGTTTGTTCACTGTTAGGGGAGGGAGGGTGTTGTAGTTGAAATATGTACTAGACAAATAAGCATTACAATTGAGCCGAATTTGGGTTAAGATGTGAAGAATTAGATTTATTATCTGACTGAGAATTTAAAGTCATGAAAAAATTTGTGCGATTAAGATGTGAAGAATTAAATTTATTATCTGACTGAGTGTTTAAAGCCAAGAAAAAATATTTTTCATCTTACTTGGTTAACATTTCCTTTTTTAGAATATTTATTTGTGCGTGTGTGTTTCAAAAATAACTTCAAGTAAGATTTTAAGTGACAAATAGCTTAGGCAAATAAGCAATTATTGCTATTGCAAGTCACTCTTACTTATCTAGACAACTGACTGATATTCAGTCACATGATGTTTCTTATTTGCGTCTAAAATAATTAAGCTGTAACAATGTGCATATAGAGGCTTTCTTTTGCCAATTTTTATTATTTCCTTGTGTTTTACAAGTCTTAATTATCCACACGACTTCCTAGCTTTATTTAACATATATCTATAAATAAATATTCTAAATATACTGTCCGTAAGCTCTCAAAGTGTAAGTATGTAGTGCTGAATTAAAACTAACAAGATTTGTGGGATTTGTGTGATGTTTTTAATTGCTTTAGCATTAATAACGGTATCTAAAATTAGAGCAATAAAAATACAGTAATATATTTGCGATATATATATTCCTACCGAGCACCTGTTACGGACCCTTTTTTATTCAATATTTGCATACAAAATCAGGTAATATTTTAGATATTTTCTCAGCTTACAAATACATTTTCAGTACATAATGAAAACATAGATTATTACCTGTGGCGTTCATTACATGTAGCCTTTAGTTGGTAATATTAAAATAATTTTTTTGCAACACTCCATTTTATCCATTTTCTATTAATAGTTGACTTTTTTTTCATGTTTATATCCTTATCTCTTGTATTAATTTCTCTTATTGCACTTTTATAAAATCCAAGAAAGTTCTCTATAAGCAACAATTTTCTCGCGTAGAATCTAAGAGAACATAATTATCCCAGTTGTTCCTAAATCTTACAAAATTATAGTGTTTTTCAATCTCATTATTTCCCATTTCTGTTTTATTTCGTCTTCACTTCAATTTGCTCACCTTCCAATGATTTTTTTTTTTATATTCTGCCTTCCAATTCCGAGATTTCCTCAGATTTACATTACATGTCATATAAATCTTGCAATAAATATCCCTTTTCAGAGAGGGAGAGGAGTAGATGGGAATGGGTTTTGTTATGGTGAGGGAGGCCAATGATATTCGCGATTTTAGAGAGACAAAAGGATATTAAAAAGTTCGCTAAAAGAATATTTTTTTAAAAATTACGCGTAAGGTAATTGGGAATTAAAATTTCCTCAAAAAAGCGAATAGGTAATTCATGTAAAGTCGAATACTCACAGCTCTGATGGAAATAGATCCTGTTGTGTGATATATTCCTGCTTTTGTGCGATTGTAGCCTTTATGCGCTTGTTATTTTCTCCACTAACCGGCTGGAGTCTTGATCCAGTTAGCAGAATAGCCGTGGTAATATTGACGAGTAATATTATATTGATTTGACACAATTCTCTCGGCGTTTCTGCCTCTTCCTCTTTGGAACTGCTCTTCATTTTCTCTCCTCTTTCTCTCTCACTCATTCTCTATTCACCCATATGTATATATATCAAAATAACAGTTATCATCCATTCCACTTCCTGGTTAAGGTCTCATTATCCCGTTTTCGTAGTTACTCTTGCATTTCCCTCCTCTTAATTGTTTCCTCCTTTCCTTCCACGTTCATCAAAGTCTAATTATGCACCCTCATCTCTTGCAGAGGATGCTGCAACTGAAGGTTTTGCTGCCTTTATTTTTCCATAAGTGATATTGCAACTCCATTTAAGGTTTCCTCTGATGGTGAATAAAAGCAACAGAATGTTGTGGCTTTGCCACAATTCTGTCGGGTTCATTACGGATTCAGCTTCCTCGGAAATGATTCGGTGTAATATTATCGTTTGTTATTTAGCGCTTCACGATGCTACGATGCTGCTGCGTTTCGGTAGATTTTTATTCGCAATTGGCCAGAATTTATGATGAAAGTAAATTGGTTTGCAACAGTGTCTTTTTTTTACATTTTTTTTAAGACGACCTACGTACGGGTCGATGTGAGTAGTGTTGTTACAGTTGCTGATTTTTGCCTTTTTTTTTGTAACCGTTCGGATAAAAAGTGAAAAGAAAAGAAAGGGAAAACTTAAACAGTCTTAATTAGATGATGATTTAAGGGTATCGAGTCACCCCATAAAGACGGAAGCATATATATAGAGATACAAACCAACACGGATTGAATGAAATTGGGCTTCTGTTATCTTCCCTCGAAGCTCATCGTAAGCGCCTCAGTGGCGTGGTCGGTATGATGTCGGCGTGCCACCACCTCGTTGGCCGCGAGTTCGATTCTCGGGCGTTCCACTGACGGGTGAGAGATGTGTATTTCTGGTTCGGAAGTCACGTAAAGCCGTTGGTCCCATTGCTGAATAACCACTGGTTCCATGCAACGTAAAAACACCATACAAACAAACTTGCTCACCGTAAGGGAATCTGTGTATCTTGGTGTTCAGAGAGAAACGTCGAAGTGAAATTTGGAAGCTGAAAGAAAGCCGCGGTAGCCCCAGAAGAGAAACTGAAATAAAATAAAAGAGGGTTTAAAAAAAACAAGAAGGTTTGAAAAGAAAAAAAAAAGTGGTGGAAGAAGGGTTCCGCTTTGAGCTTTTTATTCTATTTTATTTTATTTCACGAGCTTTTAAGGGAATGCTGAATGCCTGGAAAAGGGCTTGAGGGAAACCGTAAAGCTGTCAAAATCCAGGTAACGAGAGGCTCAGAGGAGCATTTAAAGGAACCATGGAGTGTCCTCAGAGGTATCGGAATGCTGGTTCACCTGGTACATTCCTCAGCTGCCATCAACTCGGATTTGTTCACTCGCCTGTGAAATGACGCGGAAAACGGCCATTGTGTGTAGGAGTGCGTTATGCAAAGCCGTGTTTATCGATGCTATCTGTTACCTCGACTTTTGCTTTGGGTCCCCGAATTTTGTATCAGCTCCGGTCTGGCAGGTATATAGTTGTGTTACCTATTCTCGAATAACAGTAGGGATTATTCCCCGTAGGGGGTTGGTAATGCCGTCAGTGTACCTCATGCGGTGCAATGTAGGCATTGCTTGAGGTTCCTTGCAGCGTGCCTTCGGCAACTACTGTACCTCTTTCTTCATCTTACTTTCCACCCTCTCCTAACACTTGATTCATAGTGCAACTGCTTTGAGGTTTTCCTCCTGTTACACCTTTCAAACCTTTTACTGTCAATTTCCAATTCAGCGCTGAATTACCTCATAGGTCCAAGTGCTTGGCCTTTGGCCTGAATTCTATATTCAACTCGGTAGGGATTATTATGAGGAGTGACTTTAAATTGCCAAGCTTCGCGCTCATATTGGTTCTCAGAGCGCTGGATGCGCGGAAGATAGATAGTTCCGATTCACTTCGCACCTGGAGCCCTGAGGTGAGGTGCCCTTCGCGTTAAAGAAGGTGGACTGTTCGGGCGTGATCCTGTTGCGCCTTCTGGCTTTACCTGTCTGTGCCTCCTTCCCACCTCCCAAACCACACCCTCTGTTTTAACCGCGTTTGGTGCCTGTGCCTTCGTGGCTTCTTGTTTTTTGGGAAAAAAACGTTGTCTTTAACGACTCGAGCTCATTTCTGCAAATGCAGGTTTCTTGCTCGCGTGTGGCTGTTCGGAATGTTTGTGTTATGGATATTATTTCCTCCTCGAAATCTCTGTTTTTTTCCTCTCTACTCTCAAGTATGTTTTCTTTCTGATTTTTCCTCTCTACGCCCAAGTATTTCCTCTCTTTCACCGTTTCATATTCATTGTACGTTTGCTGTGAATTCCATAAAGACGAATGTTTCCATTTTATTTTTGAGCATACTTTGATTTCATATTTGCCGCATGCCATCAGTTGTAGAATATGTCATGCTTCGTTAATAATTCTTTATTTACCAGATTAAAATTTAAATTTCATTCCAACTATCTGTATATCCATTGAAATCGTCAGGTAACAGGAAAAATGGTCAATATATATTGATTATGATTGTCCATTCTCTTCCTTCTTTTATCGGTTTCTTTCTTTAAATGATTTCGAAACCTTGCATCGTTGCAGTATGCATTTTGGAGCGATCTTAGATTTTAAACAAATATCTTCCAGATGCTCGTTTTCAAATGCCCGTATGTGCATTATGGGTTTAACTGAGGCAATTGCAAACCAAGGAAATAGCTTCGGATTAATTTTTAATTGTTTTCTTTAGCCAAATATATGTTTAGTTACCTTCAGAGAAAGTTCTCTCTCTCTCTCTCTCAACTTGCAATCTGAGGATCAAAATTCAGTTCTATTGGAAGACATGGGCACAATATAACAAGTGGATTAGGTAACTAATACTTAGTCGACCTCTGTGGGTCGTAGCTAAACTATAGAGAGAGAGAGAGAGAGAGAGAGAGAGAGAGAGAGAGAGAGAGAGAGAGAGAGAGAGAGAAATAAACCAGACGTGAATGTCCATTACTCTGCGAAAATGTATACAAAGACCAACGGCTTGACGTATACCACCAAAGCGAGTTATAACAATTCAGAAAAGTGCTCTCTCTCTCTCTCTCTCTCTCTCTCTCTCTCTAAAATACTTTTTCTTTGGCGAATCCCTGTTTTATCAGTTGTCTATCCTTTTCCTTTCTGGACACTTTCAGATCCTCTGTTCCGTTACGATTTCCCTTTTCCCTTTTTTGTCTTCCTGTTCTTTTGTCATTTTCTCGATGTATTTCACTTCGGGACTTCTTTTTCCCTCTTCGTTCTCTTCCGTAGAGAATCCGGCCATTTTCGCCATTTTGTTTTATTTATCCAATTAGAGTGAAGTATCTTTCCCGTCAAAATGAGATTTTCGTTGCTGCCTCTCGGAGCGATGAAGGCGGCGGTAGTAGAGGCTCCTCTTTCAACGGGACATACCCCCTGCCCCCCTCCCCCACCCCTTTGCCCCTTACGGACATGATCCTATTCTCCATCCATCCCCCCTCCCCTTCCCGGTTCCCCTCCCCCCTTGTCCCTTTAAGTTTTTTACCAGCGAGCTTCTTGAGGAAGGGAAGGCCAGGGGAGGGAGGGAGGGAGGAGGGAGGGGGGGGGGTTGGTGGATTGATGCAGGAGTGAAGGATAAGATTTATTAGAAATCTCTCTCTCTCTCTCTCTCTCTCTCTCTCTCTCTCTCTCTCTCTCTACTGTAGATATTGGCTAATTGGTTTAGTGTATAAAAAGGACATTGAGAGTTTTCCAAACTCTCGTAACATATTGACTTATATAAAAATAAAAAACTCACGCAACATATTGACTTGTAATATATAATATGATATAATATAATATATTATGCAGCTCTTGTATGTAAGGTCTATTATCCCGTAGTTCAGGTGGGCCTACATTAGAAAAGGCTTATTTAATTCGAAAACATCATTATATACAATTGCCTAAAAGCCTGTTATTAGCGGTTTATGTAATGGAATCATCTTTATTTTCGTGTTTGCCCATTGAATGTTTTGCTGGCATTGTGCTGTATATATTTTATCGTGCAGTAGAAATCTATTCGGTTTACAACAGTAGGGCCAGTGTCAGCTGACGGCGACCCAAATTCGTTCGGTGTTTTCGTATTTGTTCGCCATGTTGTAGGATCCAACATCTCTCCGATCAGCATTTCAGTTATCAGCTGAATTTCAAAAAAAAAAAAAAAGGCAAAACTCTACTGAAATGACTGTGAGTAAAATACATCGATTAAACTGATCACGACCAAAAGGAACTGCTTATTATTATTTGTTCTGTTATTGTATCGTGTTCAGTGTTTTTCATTGTAGAACTCGGAAAAGGGAGAATGCAAAGATCAGTTTCAAACAGAGAAGAGGATTTCGCGTACGCAGATAAAGGTTATATTGCTCTAATGCGTATATTCATGTCGTTGGCGAAGGAAATAATGTGCGTGGCGAACCGTTATCGTTCATAAAATTGTCATGGCCAAATTTTCATGCAAATTAACTGCTTTGGACAATTTCCCATCAAAATATGATTGCAAATAAGCTCGGTCGAAATAATAGCGGTGTATTTTTTGCCGAACCATATGCTCTCGAATATAGATAACGAATTAAAAAAAAAAAAAAAGAGGAGTGGATTTATCATCAATATTTAGAGTGTCGCAAATCATGTCGGGAATGAGATCATAGTTGTTGTTCGTTGCTTGATCCATGCATAAACGGGCACCATGAAATTACCAGTCCCCACCCCCACCCCACCCCCCCCCCCCAACCCCACACGCTATTGTGAGGAGGGTTGGGATAGTCCCCCGTAGATATGCACCCCACTGCCAGCCTATCTGCGTCCCAACAGTGAGGAGGAATATGGACATATAAAGCTTTAATATCCATCATATAGATATAATTCACTGAGTGATGCTATTTTTTTTGTTTCACTTTGTTTTCTTTTTATCCTTTTCTTTTCACCCTTTTCTTTTTCTTTGCAGGTCACTGATAGAATCATAATCCTATTCAACTGGGCTTTAATTTAGGTACTTATGTTCAATCGATTCCTGTAGTTAGATTCCCAAATAGATACGGAGTTAGGCTTATGGAACATTTTACTCTCTCTCTCTCTCTCTCTCTCTCTCTCTCTCTCTCTCTCTTTATGATACGTGATAGATGACGACCCACCAATAGATGAGGATTATTCTTCAGTTCAAGTAATGCAGAGGTATTGTTAATCTCAACGTGCCTTTCAGTGTTGATTAACTTTTTTGCTAATGAAGAGAATCTATTGAACTGGAATTACTGTTATCTAAAACCTATTTGTCGTCTTTGAATAGTTTAGTTGGCTTTAATGCATTTTAAGTTTCCTTTCTCATTGTCTGAAACCATCTTTTGCCATCTACAACAACCTCCTTTGTGTGAGATTATTGTGCATCTTTTTTTTCCGAAGGGGATCCTCGTTCTCCACCCCGTACTGGAGAGTTCCGTCAGTGCACCTCACACGGCGCACTGTAGGCGTTACTTGAGGTTCTTGGCAGCGTCCTTTCGGCCCCTAGCTGCAACTCCTTTCATTTCCTTTACTGGACCTCCGCTCTTATTCTTTCTCTCAATTTACTTTACCACCCTCTCTTAATATCTGGGTCATAGTGACACCTTTCAAACCTTTTACTGTCAGTATTCCTTTCAGCTCTGAATGACCTCATAGTTCTCGGCGCTTGGCCTTTGGCCTAAATTTTGTGTTGTACCATCGTTCATCCGTCTATTCATCTAACCTTTATTCTTATTTATTTATCTATTTATTTATTTATTTATTTATTCATTTATTTATTTATTTGATTTTTTTACACCAGATACGGGAACGTGGTTGCCTAGCCCGTTTACCCTCACTTAAAAAAAAAAAAAGTTGAATAAACTGCTCGCCGTATGTTGCAAGATAGTTCAGCCGCTGTGCAATTGCTCTCTGAGGACCGAGAGAATTAGCCTCATTAAATACTGTCAGGGACAACAGCTAATGGTTTGGGAAAATTTCACGCCTCTTATCTAGCCTACTTTCACTGTAATTCGAGCTTCCTTTCTCTCGCTGTAATTCGGACTTCCTTTCTCTCGCTCTTTCCGGCGTGTGTTATTGCAAACGTGGTAGTATCGTCCAAATACGAGTTACGGTAAAGATGGTATCGTATTGCCAAGGTATGAAACATATTTAGGTTATGTTAGGGGATGAATATATCGAAGTCATTTCCATTCATCGAACTAACGAGTTTTACAGTGAAATTCCAGCTTTCTTTGTATATAATACATTAACAAAGGATTTTAAGCTTATTTAGGCTATATATGTTTTTGCTTGTTTACTAAACAGAAGGCATTTTTCCGTTCTACTTACACGCGTTCTTATATATGTATGTGTAGTTGTGTTTCTTCTTAACGGGATTAAAGGACCTTATAGGGTTATTATTATTATTATTATTATTATTATTATTATTATTATTATTAGTTATTATTATATATTATATTATTATTTTTTTTATATTGATATTATTATTTATTTGAAGGAGACTTTCAAACAAGTATTATTGAAAGATATTGCTGCATCAGCTGCATTTAACTTGTAAATAGTCTTCTCTATTTTTTTTATAACTGTTTTTATTAGCAGTTATTAGAGAAAACAGAAACGACTATTTACAAGTAAAATGCAGCTGATGCTGCAATATCTCTTAATTGTTATTATTAATTTTTATTATTATTATTATTATTATTATTATTATTATTATTATTATTATTATTATTATTATTATTATTATTAAATTATATGTAATCGCATTTATTCTTAACGAGACTAAAAGAGTTTATAGTTATTATTATTATTATTATTATTAATTATTATTATTATTATTATTATTATTATATACAGTTGGTTAGATCATCAGTTCGCACTCGATGATGCAGATTCACCTCTGGCTCAGTTTATGAATTTATGGACTCTCCTACACGTATATATTCGACTTGTACATCGCGTAGCTTTTGGACACGCTCCGGGTGGAAACGCCCTTTGCGGGTGACTAGTACCTGTCATCCACCTGTCAACCAGCCTCTGTCATTTCGCTGTCAGTTATTGCATTGTCGATGAAGTGAGGGAATGAGGTGCAGCCCAGTCATAAGTTGACGCGTTTTCGAAAGGTACGTTAACAGTGTATATATATATATATTATATATATATATATATATATATATATATATATATATATATATATATATATGAATAACTTGATCACGAAGTATATAAAACGTGATGCTATGTATAAATAAAGGTTTTTTGCCTCGAAGGAAAAAAAGTACTCGTTCTATCTCGCTTTTTCATTTTTTTTCCTTCGTGGCAAAAAAAACAAAACCTTTAATTATATATATATATATATATACTATATATATATATATATATATATATATATATATATCATGAATAATACAAATACATTTATATTCGTATACATTTATATATATTTGAAACTTAAAAATTTTTTTTCTTATTTTCGTATTTTATTTTATTACGGCGTTAATAACCTAGATGTTGTGACACCAGTTTTTGCGACCATAATCAATTAATCAATCAATCAATCCTGACATGTGCGCGCTTGAACACTTGCGGACGCGTACATAAATTGTCTTCCCAAAGATATCCGTAAACACTTGTGAACATGGGATCGTAATTTTTCCGTATTCTGGTTAATTAAGGAAACTCTGCGCTACGGTCGTGTATTTTGGCTTTGAAACACATTTTAGTGTCTGAAGAAAGTCACTGTGAATCTCTCTCTCTCTCTCTCTCTCTCTCTCTCTCTCTCTCTCTCTCGGGGTATCCAGTTTATTGCAGTTAATTAGAAAGGGGTTCTGCCTTTTCGAGCTCTTAATTGTCACGACGCTACTTTCAGAACAGCGTTAAATTAGCTGACATTCGACGCTGTATGCATCCTTATGATTGTTCATTTCAGATGTATATAGTTTTCTTCTTCTCCAACTCAATCGTAGTTGTAGGAGACCTTAGCTCATTAGGCATCGACGAGAAATTCAGTATTTCGGTAGCGATTTCTAAGCGACCTAAGCGACCTAAAATACGGCTCGAAGAACTTTGCAAACTTGACATCAAGGTTAAAACGAAACGGAAGTTCAAAGGGCGCGCATAGCTACTAATTAACTTGCACGAGATAGTCGCTTCTTTCTGCAGGATTGACGTTTCTTTCCCAACGTTATTTTAGGACGAACCTCTGGTATTCTTTGACTCGTTATTTTATTTGTCGTTTGTCTGGATTTTGCGAGTGAGATGGATTTCTGTTGGCCTTTGAAATCCGCAAAGCGATTTTTTTTTTTCAGCCCACGTCTCCTAATTCCTTGAGGTGAATGGCTATTTACGTTCATTATTACGAAGCATTTCGAGATTAATGGCTATTTTCGTTCATTATTCCTATGCATTTCGAAATTAATGGCTGTTTTCGTCCAATATTAATGAGCGTTTTGGTTTCCCTTTTTGCCTAGTGTAGCCATGATCTCCAATTTATTATTCCTTCCTTCTTATGGCTTTCTTGATTTTCTCCTGTCTCACTGATCTCTTTTCTCACTTTTCTCTATTCCTCACTTTTCTACTGTCTCACTTTTTACGGGGTAATACCTACTTGTTAGGATTCGCGCTCCTAAATTGTCACCTTTTAATTCTTTATGGTAATATTTTCATAAGCTTATGCAGAGATGAATTGTAATCGAGCTAATGAAAGTCTTATTAGAAGCTTGATTTTGCGTCGTGTATCTTTATCGATAAACGTTTCCGTGCTTTATCTCTCAAAGGGATTCATATAACTTTTATTTTACAGTACCATCGGAAAAGGTGGGGAAGAAAGTAGCTGGAATTATATACTTCCACTGATAAAAAAAAAATAAAATCTTTGAAGATAAGTTCGACGTCTCTCGGTTTGTATCACAAATGTTTTTGTTGGAGTTTCCGCACGAACGCGGGTGACTGAGGTATCAAGAGTTTGTTGGGTTAATCCTCAAGGATTATGGAGGATAGATTCCAGTAATTGCTCTCAGGTTCATTGAATATACAGTAAATGTAGGGATTTACATTGTTTATTATGATTCCGCGTGCGTATTTTTTTTTTTTCTTCTTCTTCTTTGTCAGTAGTAATCGCAGCGCAATTTGTTATGGCTGTTCAAAAACACGATGATTTGTGTGAAGGAAAGGGTCGGTTTATATTCATTCCTCTTCAGGAAAGCCCACCCCCCACCCCTTGCCCCCCAGGGACTAATTAAATATTATTATAAGGAGGATCGTGTAGCTTTTGTGTTAGTGCTTGTTTCGCTTTGACTTTCTTTTTTTTTTTAACCCCCCCAAAATTTCCTTTTTTTTAACATAAAAAATATTATTTTTCGTATATTAGAAATATCTTGGCACTTCTAACTATACCGTTGGAATTCCTTATGCAGTGAAAACTATTGGTACCGCGGAAGATCTTACACACTTTGTTTCTTAAGATGTGACGAGTGGGTTTAAACAAATTTTCAATTATTACACATAAAACAGAAGTAACTGGAATGAAGAAAACATGTCGAGAGAATAATGTGTCCCTCAGGGCAAGTTTGAAGATATGTTATTTGTCCAAACGTTGGTAGAGAAATTGTAGCATTGACAGTTAAATGGGTAAAGTGTGTCGCATGGAAGGTTTAAAATTGAATGAATTGACGCCCCCAATTAGTGTATTCTCTCAAGGAGTTGAGTTGAGTTGAATATGAAATTTAGGCCAAAGGCAAGCACTGGGAGACCTATGAGGTCATTCAGCGCTGAAATGGAAATTGACAGTAAAAGGTTTGAAGGGTGTAACAGGAGGAAAACCTCATAGCAGCTGCACTATGAATTAAGTGTTAGGAGAGGGTTGAAAGTAAGATGAAGAAATATTATATGAAACGAGGTACAGTAAAAGGAATGAAAGTGGTTGCAGCTAGGGGCCGAAGGGATGCCGCTGCAAAGAACCTTAATTAATGCTTACAGTGCACCGCATGAGGTCCACTGACGGAACTATCCTCCTACGGGGGTTCTCTCAAGGTCGTCGTCGACAGGTGAAAAGGGGCAAATAAAGATTGGGTTGGAAGAACGCGCCCTTTGGGGAAACAAGCGAACGAGAGGTGTAGGTTTGTTTGTTAGCCTGGTGTTTTTACGTTGCATGGAACCAGTGGTTATTCAGCAACCGGACCAACGGCTTTACGTGACTTCCGAACCACGTCGAGAGTGAACTTCCATCACCAGAAATACTCCTCGATGAAATGCCCGAGAATCGAACTGGCGGCCACCGATGTGGTACGCCAACACCATAACGACCACGCCTCCGAGGGGCTTAAGAGAGGTATAGGGAGTAGAATCATCAACAAAGACCCTCGTAGCTGAAAAAAAAAATGGTGAGAGACGAGCATCCTGGGGAACGCCGCAAGAACAGTGGAGGGGAACAGGTGTCGGGTCATCAACGGTAGAAACAAAACGATCAGATAAAAACCTGGAAGCGAGTCCACGGGAAAGAGGAGAGAAGCCATTAACAGAAACTTTTGGCTGACTTTTGAACGTCTCCCGACGACGACAAAGGACTCGGGTCTTGAAGAAACCCCACCGTCCGATACAAAACATGTTGTTATTACTACTGTTGTTGTTGGTGTTGGTGTTCTACTTGAAATGGATTTCAACCCTTCACCGAAAAATTAATTATGTTTGATTTTTCTGCTCTCATAGGTTTATCCAAAATATGACGTGGTTCCATTTTTAGCTCTGATGGGATTGGAGAATCGAATTTGTTAAACATTTTATGAAGTTATGAATACATTCGGCGTAATAAAAAAAATGTTTGATTTCATTTCCAAATTGTTTCATTCAACGGTAAATTGACTAAACGGCCGTCAGTAACGCAACACCGAATAGATGTAACCTTTCATAATTTCAGAATGAAAATCGAAGGGGGTTGACTTTCAAAACTCCACTAGTTTTCAAGGCGGTCGGAATAAGCCGCTGGCAGGCTCGGTCTCACTCGCAATCTGTTCCGAACGATTTAGTGGAATTTATTAGATACCGTGATCATTTGGATATAAGTAAATGGCTGTTGAGACGATATGCAAACCCTCCTAGCTTCCAAATGAGAAAGGTTTGCGACGCTAGAAATTTATTCATCGACGCCAGCTTGGAATAACTTCAATGTCGTCCCGGTGGAATTACACCAGATGATGATTTTCCTTTCAATTACGGAATTTTTTTTCTTAGGTTCGTTATCACTTCTGATGTTTACCCAGTGATGTATGAAAACTTTTCTTCACTGATCCATGAAAACTAGAGATACGCAACAAATCCGGAATAAACTGAAATAACTTTTTAAAACAAATTGCCAAATAATTTTCCTGTACTTTAGCAACGTTCGTAAGAGATTTGTTCTTGACTTATAACATGGAAATTATGAATGTGAAACAAATTCTGAATTTGAATCAAAATAACTTTTAAAAAACAAGGCGTGATGCAACCTCCAGCTTACTCGGGACGCATGCAAGATTTTCCCCTCACGCAGAAGTTGTCAGCATTATATTCCTAACTTAACGTGAAGAGGTTTTCGTAATTAATACTCATACTAAGTGCTACTTATACTAACAACAAGGATCACATAATAATAATCATCATCATCATCATCATCATCATCATATATATATAATTCGACAGGAGTCGTGATTTTGCCGTATAGATTTTCTAAGACTAACGCTTTAATATATATATGTATATATATACATATATATATATAATATATATATTATATATAATATATATATTATAGATATATATATAGGTAGATATATAGGTAGATATATGTGTCAATGATTCGAAGGAAATTGAGGAGGGGAATGATATTGAAATAGTTATTGTAATGATTGTAAAAGAGTTAGAAGCATTAGTTAGTCTCTCTCTCTCTCTCTCTCTCTCTCTCTCTCTCTCTCTCTCTCTCTCTCTCTCTCTCTCGTGCATTTGTGCACAGATGCTAACGCACAAATTTGAAGAGAAGAACGTTCGTCGTAATTCTTCTGAGATGAAATAACACTACATCAGAACAGCAGTCAGTTAAGATAAGAAAGTGTTGGTTGTGGCCGAACAAAGAGAGAGAGAGAGAGAGAGAGAGAATGATGGAAGAGATGAAAAGAACGGTGATGGTTCAAGGGATGCGGAGACACACAGAGAGAGAGAGAGAGAGAGAGAGAGAGAGAGAGAGAGAGAGACGGGCGCTGCTCCCAGACTGACAAAAGTGGCGACTGACATTAATTGTGTCAAACAGGTATGGAACGAAACTACATTATGTCACGACAGATTTAGAGTGATGTTCACCCTCGCCGAAATGTGGAAGAAAGTTAGCAGGGAATATGAAGCCAATAAACTGAAATTGGTGATGAATAACGGTTCAAAAAATAAACGCTTAGTTGTGTGAGAACTTAGAATCACTTGAAGTAAAAAATTTTTTTTTTTTTTTTTTTTTTAATACATGAATGAATTGTAATTCCCCTCCCTTCCTACCTCCATCGTCCCGTGTTCTTCCCGCGGCACTATTTTTTCCCACGGGAATGAATCAGAAAAACACAAGTGTTAAAGATACTGGGTGGCTAAAAGACGGGAAAATATCCTCAGGAAGTAGAGCTTTGCAAAAATGTACCTGGGGATTACATTGTACATTTACATTTTGGGGCAAAATGCTAAGGAATGCGTTTTTTATTTAATTTCGAGAAATGTCAAAATGGCGACTAGTTTATGAGAAAAACTAAGTATTTTCAGTCATAACCAGAGCATGGTAGTAACCGCAAATTTGCTAACACCTCTCTCTCTCTCTCTCTCTCTCTCTCTCTCTCTCTCTATCTCTACGTCTCTCTCTCTCTCTCTCTCAAATAAAGGAAATAACGCTGGAGTAGCTGCTGACCGTTACAAAAAGAAAAAAAAAAAAATATATTAAGGGTCAGAGCACAGTGGGAGTAAAGCATCGTCCAAGACTGAGAGTGGGAAGTTTGGGTAAAAACTAAGAGCGGGAAGTGTGGGTAGAGAATGACTGTCACGAGGAGGGTTTTTAGAAAATAAGGGTCAGTGTGATGATGTCTAGTGTGACGTGCGATAAAGGGAGAGGGTGAAGAAAAAAGTGTGAGAACGGCATCAGAACTAAGGGAAGATGAGAAGTGCTAATAATGTTCATGTGTGTGTGTGTGTGTGTGTGTATGTATGTGTATATATATATATATATATTAATATATAATATATATATATTATATAAGAGATATATATATATATGATATATATATATATATATTATATATATATATATATATATATATATATTTATTATAAATATATATATGTACATATATGTGTATATACATACGTACATACATACATACATACATGCACGCATACATACACGCATGTGACTCTCTGTTTTAGATTGCCTCCACTTTCGCCGTCGTATAATAACGAGATAACTTGGAGAATGATACAAGAATTCTGTCGACAGGGTTTCCAACTAACCCCCTTGAGAATTAATTGTTTTGATGATCCGGGGAAATCTTTTCTGGGATGCTGTGCATAGATGGTCTCATGTGAAAGGATCGGGCAGTAGCTGGAAGGTTATTTAGGATCGGGTAGTAGCTGGAAGGTTATTTCCAAAAATGGTGGTTGAGTGAGTCTGGTCGGCGAAAACTGTGGAAGACCCGTACATATAATTTTAGGGATGAAGAAGAAACGCATCGATATCAATGAAGAAGGTCCACCTCACATTGAGAGGAGAGGAGAGGAGAGCTTTATATTGATGAATCTGCTGTGCGTTAATTTTGGAGGGCGCTACAAGTCCAGACGGAGAGACTTGTAGACACTCCAGAGTCCTGCAAGTGATAGGTTATCGATATGCATCGGGAAAGACAGAATTGTTTATTATTTCGCTTATTGGTGGGTCTGTCCGCCTTGGCGTTCCTACGGGGAAAACGAAATCAAAATGAAATCTTTAGCACTGAATGATTGATTGATTTACCAGGTTGAACCTGCGTCTAATCAACTATATGGTTATCGATAGGTGTTTCTGTTCATTCTCAGAATCTTCAGAAACGCAACAATTCTAAATCCAGTATTTGAAAAGTTCGCAGCAAATCGTGAATGGAAACTGAAGTCTCATTTATATGGGCAGACGTTACGTCCTCAACGTAATGATTTATTCAGTCTAAGCTCTTGAAGCGTTAGGAATAGATTCATAGGAAATATGGTTATTGCAAACCTATTCGTTTTCTGTAAACGAAAACTATTGCGATGGCTTTGTCTGTCCGTCCGCCCTCAGATCTTAAAAGCCACTGAGGCTAGAGGGCTGCAAATTGGTATGTTGATCGTCTATCCTCCAATCGTCAAACGTACCAAATTGCAGACTTCTAGCCTCAGTAGTTTTTTTTTTTTTTTTTTTTTTTTTTTTTTATTTAAGGTTAAAGTTAGTCATAATCGCAACGTCCCGGCGAAGAAAAACTAGTAGGGTGAAAACAGTTTCCAATTGAAGACGAGATCATGGCTCATTAAGCTCTAAATAAAGTGAATTTCTTCAGATGGACAAAAATAGCATGTTTTTAATCTCCTTTGAAAATTCCGATAAGTTTCTCTATGTTCTTGCTTGGTAATAACGTATTCTTTTTATGTACAATTAAAGACTTAAAACACAGCACTGTTTTAAAGAAGAGAGTGAAGGACAAGAAAAAATGTGCTGTTTTACGAAGTATAAATCGTCGATTAAACTATATTTAATAATAATAATAATAAAGTACAGAAAATCTTCTTTATCACCTCTTACATTTTAATGATCCACTCGCAGAACCAACGTAGGAACGAAAGAAGTCAAGATACAGAACGAGAGGGGAAGCTAAAACACTCGAAGAAAATTGGATTTAAAGACTGTATTTTTTATTATTTTTTTTTCGTTAAACTTTATGCAAACACCGTCGGAAAAGGAAAGGAGATAGGTTGCGATAATGGAAAGCAAGCACTATGAGGGATCTCTAAAGGCTCCGCCGCTTGAAGACGGGTTCCTTTGCCGGGTCTCATCCTTAAGGAAAATAATCAGGCGTCTTCTCTCGTGCTGTATATTTAGATAACGAGAAAGTGTTTGTCGAGACACGCGCCCTGTCTTTGCTGCTGGTTCTACTTCCTCGAACGTCTTTTGTAGTTATGTGTTAGAAGTTTTCAAGATTATTTACATCAGGAGTGTGAAGGCTTCTCTCTCTCTCTCTCTCTCTCTCTCTCTCTCTCTCTCTCTCTCTCTCTCTCTCTCAACCAGAGAGTCGTATTAAACCGTGAAGAATCAGAATGGGCAGATGTGACAAACGGGGTTCCTCAGGGTTCTGTCCTTGGCCCGCTCTTGTTTCTTTATTTACATTAATGACACTGAAGTACGCTTAACTAGCTGGATAGTCAAATTTGCAGATGACACCAAACTAGGTGTAAATGCAGCAGATCCAAATAGTGTAAAGTTTAAGAAATTATCCAAGGAAAATAGTGGTAAAAAAATGGCAAAAGCCTTAAAATCCACAAAACATTGTATTGAAGATGAAAAGAAGGCGCAGAAACTAGTGGGATACATAAAGAGGCAGTTCAGATACAGAAACAAGGAAACGGTGCTGCAGCTCTAGTACATATCAGTATGCAGTGCAGTTTTTGGTCATCAGCACTAAGAAAGCACATAAATAGACTAGAAGGGGTACAAGCAAGAGCCACAAACTTAATTCCATCCCATCAGGCAGATAGGTTACCAAAGACGGCTAGAGAGCCTGAACATTTATGACTTAGAAACACGACGATTGCGAGGACAGCGAATAGAAACATTCAAAATCCTGAAAGGCATAACAAAATTAGACAGTAACCTCTTCACATTAAATGAAAACCAGGCAAGAAATAATGGGTGCAAACTAGAACTGAAAAAATACAATAAATCTCATCGTGGAAACTTCTTTTACATACATGATATGTGACCCATGGAATAAATTGCAACCAGAAGTTGTAAACAGCAGCAGCAGTGTGGAGGAGTTTAAAGGAAAGCTAGACAAAATCATTAGGACACTGTGAATGAATAGTAAAACCTGCTCCTAGAGATAAGTGAGCACAAGATGTCTCGTCGGATAGACTAATAAATCTTTGAGACATCCTAATCCTCGTAACACAAACACTCTCTCTCTCTCTCTCTCTCCTCTTGCGGTTGTTGTTTACAAAGTTTTAAATCTTCTGATGGCGGGGAAGTCTCGTGCGTTGATGAATTGAGCGAAATATATCCCATCTCCATTTGTCAGCTGGATTGCAAGGGATGCTAAAAGTTTTAATGATTTACTTTCTGTCCCAAATTCCTCCGGGGTGGAGGGGAGCAAGCTCCAAGATAAATAAGGAAAGATGTAAGCAGAGCCTTTCCTGATTCGTCATTATTATTATTATTATTATTATTATTATTATTATTATTATTATTATTATTATATTATTATTATTATTATTTAAGGTCTGTCATCTCTAAGAGTAAGAATTTGATTATATTGTGGTTATTATTGAAAATTAAGTAGAGACCAGCGGTATATTACTTATTATTTATATTGAAAGTGACACATGCATCCCTCATTATTATTATTATTATTATTATTATTATTATTATTATTATTATTATTATTATTATTATTATTATTATTATTATTATTTGTACTTGTTTAAGGTCTGTCATCTCTTCAGAGTAAGAGTTCGTTGATATTGCTATTATTGTTTAAAAAATTATTACGAAACCAACGGTAAATAACTAGTGAATCCCTCATTATTATTAATATATTATACTTCTTTCTGGTCTGTTATCTCTTAAGAGTAAGAGTGTGATTAGATTGCGATAATTAGTTAAAAATCCATTCAGAGACCAATACGTCTCTTTTGTTGGAGAATATGGGACAAGTTTCTAAAGATAAAGGCGCATGGGATCCATTGCAATAAAAGTTATTAATGCAGTCGGAAAATTTTTTTATGACATCTACAGCATCAAAAACTTGGAATCGCTTGCCAAAATGCATCATTCAACCTCTCTAAAGAACAACCTCTGGCGAAGGAATTCCTTGGAGAGGGAAGTAATGACATAACTGTACTACTTGTAAAACGTGGGAAAGGACCTACGCAACGGTAATAGGTGCGCGTCTATCTGACTATAGTAGATTCACATCAACCGTGCATTCGATGTCTTGGCCAGTCCCTTACGACGCTCCTTATTGGCTGTTGATAAGCCAATCACAGGGCTGGAAACGCTCAGTCTCTCTCGAGAGTTCACATTGGCAGGATGTATGTTCCACCTCTCCTGAGGGATACTTTTGAAAGGATGTATCTCTAAAGATAGGTGGAACATACATCATGCCTATGTGAACTCTCGAGAGGGACTGAGCGTTTCCAGCCCTGTGATTGGCTTATCAACAGCCAATCAGGAGCGTCGTAAGGGACTGGCCAAGACATCAAATGCACGGTTGATGTGAATCTACTATAGTTGTTTGCGATACGTACCAAATAAAAAATAGTAAACGCTCCATTCGCATGTTTGATAATCATGTGAATCGAAAAAGCCACCAGGTGCTTCCTTCTGGTGACTTTGTTTGTTTTGATAACGAAGTTCGTTCATTCTTTGCTTCCGTCTTTCTTATGTCTCTCTAGGTATTGTCCGGAGTCTGATATAATTCTCTTCTAATCCAATTCCCGCTTTATGACTTTGTCTTGACTCACCATGAACTAATTTCTTGCGTTTAACTAACCACAGTGTGTATTTTTTTTTATGGCTCATGGTCTCTACCATCTTTTCATTGGTGTGGCTTTGTATTTTCTCATTCACCCGGTTCTCTCCTCCTGTTCTGTATCTTCTGTAAAGATTTTTGGGGATTTACCTCTTCTGGATCATCGGTTTCTGTTGCTTCTCTGTAGATACTATTCTATGTCAGTTATTTTGTAAGACTAATAGGCTGCTATCACTATACTTGGTCATCAAGTAGCTGAAAGCATGGACTCTCTCTCTCTCTCTCTCTCTCTCTCTCTCTCTCTCTCTCTCTCTCTCCTCCTTCAATGAGACTTCGCATTAACGTCGAGGTGGTTGTTTATTTGGATCAAAAATGCCGTATGCCAGCATGAGCCAGTCCACAGTGAGGTATGGCATTCAAGCCTGCTATTGGCCCCTGGACTCGGGACAACCAACCGAGATACATATTCTCTCAGACGCAGAACATATAGTCATTGGTTATAAGGACCTGACTCTCCCTTTGCAATTAAGGTTTTAGATGTCTTCCTTACATTTAACCCTAGAGGCATATCACTTGCCAAGATCAAATGGAGACTGTATATCATTATTTCTAAGTTGTCGTCCCTTCTCCTTCCCCCCAATCCCCCCACCCACTCTTCTCCTTATTTCATTTAGGCCTAGCTTGGACAAGGTAATTTTAGTGGCTCGTCCCCATAGGCCTTCTTCGCCAAACGATCTTCGGAGTTGCGATGCCAGATCTTATTAAAAAAAAAAAAAAAAAAAAAAAAAAAAAGTTGAGCGTCATCAAACGCTTTTTCTCTTTCTTCATTTCCAAAGTTACGTAGCAGCGATATTTCTTGACGTTTGTATTCCTTTTCCTCTATCTCCTCTGTTTATTTATTATTTTTGTTTTGTGATAACCTGGAAAAGCTGTGGAACACCTGAGTTAATCCACAAAATTTGCGGCGATTCTCATATTACTGCATTCTCTCTCTCTCTCTCTCTCTCTCCTCGTCCTTTTCTTTCTCTCCTCGTCCTTTTCTTTCTTTCTCGTGTATTCTCGTCGAGTGAGACGTTCATTAAATCATTTTTATTCTTGCTAATTGATACTGCACACATCCTCCTGATATCCGTGTTTTAATTACCCTGGTGGTATGTCTTGATGTCTCTCTTTAATCCCCTTAATTCCTAAACTCGACAGTAAAATGATTCACTTTCTCTCCAGTCCACTTTACTGTGCCTGTAGAAGGTTTTGTGCACTTGATAACGTTCATGTCTTGTGTGTATGTGCGTGTGTGGGGTTGATGTGTGCGTTGTGTGTGCGTGTGTGCTGTACATATGTATGCTGTTTTTCGCCATCCCCAGAGGTTCTCAAACTGAGCATGTCAGTCTGGGCATGACTACTAATCACTCTGTTGTGTTGTAAATCTCTCTCTCTCTCTCTCTCTCTCTCTCTCTCTCACACACACACACAGTTTCTTAGCCCTTCCCCCTTTCAGTCTTACGAAAGACTTTCATTCGCTCTTTCCATTTTGTCGTCCTTTTTTTCTTTCTTTTTTCCCCTCTGTTTTTATGAACCCGGACGGGGGTTGTTTTGGTGGGGAAGGTTATATTTTAAAACTCCGCCATTTTGTTTCAGTATTTTTTTTTTCTATCATCATTTCATCCTTCCCCGCGATCAACTACTATACTATGTCCCTCACCTAGTGCGGGTCCTTCCTTCTACTCTCTCGTTTTTTCCAGCTGCTCCCTATTAACATATAATTATGATATATATATATATATATATATATATATAATATATATATGTGTGTGGTGTGTGTGTGTGTGTGTAGTGGGGGTGTGTGTGTGTGTGTGTGTGTAGTGTGGTGTGTTGTGGTGTGTTTGTGTATATATAATATATATAATATATATTTATAAATATTATATATATAATTTATTTGTATACTTGGTATTTTTATAAATATATATATGTATATTATTAATATATATATAAGTATGTGTACATACATAATATATATACATATATATATATATATATATATATATATATTATATAATAAATTGTGAAAAAAGATGGTAGCATACAATATCTCACGGATTTCTTCCCTTAATCTTGCTGTGTGTGTGTGTCTCATGGCTGTTGCATTTTGCGTGTGCACACTCTCGGAAACTCGAGAAAAGTTGCATAATTAGAATGGCAGTTTCGTGGGAGTGCAGCACACAATAAGGCGTTCCTTTAATGCCCTCAGGAATTAAGGCACGATGAATAATGGATAAAAGGGTAATGAATCGTATGCCGAGATCTTTATTTATCTCCTCGTCTCTGGTTCAGGAGGCTTTTATTTGATATTACGTTCTGTGCTTGTTTGGTTTGAGTTCGTTTTCAGTAAACGATATTGGATAATCAATGCGTCTGGTTCCGTAATGTCCTCCAGTTACGTGATTTAATTTTTCTGTGGTTTGTAATTGATTTGATCTTTTGTTTGTCGTTTGTTCATATTTTGCTCTGTTATTCGTCGGTCTAGAAATTCCATGAGATCTAGTTCTGGATGGCATTTTGTTTTGGTCATTTTTGAAGCCTTTAGATGCAAGTCAAAGTATTTCGCACTGTTACATTAACGAATGTTACACCGTACCTTTGCAGCAGTGGAAGTTAGATCATCTTCTTTACCCAGATTATTTTATATCTGTAATAATTGTTGTAGATACAAATCACAGTTATATATGGGCACATATTTTTTTTAGATATAAATCGTAACAGAGAGCTTTTGGGAATCTGCTCGATAAATATATTTTTAAAAAAACGTAGCCTACCCACGCATAACTGTGAATTGACGTGACCGGTATGGTCTTGGCCTGCCACCTATGTGGCTGCAAGTTCGATTCTCGAGCATCCTACTGAGGGGTCAGAGATGTGTATTTCTGGTGATAGAAGTTCACTCTCGACGTGGTTCGGAAATCACGTAAA
Source organism: Macrobrachium nipponense (assembly GCF_015104395.2). Lineage (NCBI taxonomy): Eukaryota > Metazoa > Arthropoda > Malacostraca > Decapoda > Palaemonidae > Macrobrachium > Macrobrachium nipponense. The sequence continues at coordinate 33,331,699 of NC_061106.1, forward strand.
ACCGTTGGTCCCGTTGCTGAATAACCACTAGTTCCTTGCAACGCAAAAACACCATGCAAGCAAGCAAGCAAGCTACTTTGAGTATTTATTAGTAACTTTTGTTTTATGTATATTGGATAGACTGCTTCTTACGTAAACATTATTTTTTAGAGATTACGGGATTAGCCAAAGCGAATTTCATGTGAAGTCGTATCGTCTAACTTTCTCCTGCATTGTGTGTTATAAGAGTTCCGTTATTCATTCCCTTAACCCTGAACCCTCGCCGCGGAATGGACTGAAATTTCCGTCGAGCGAGATTTCAAGTCATTTCCCTCTTCGGGAACATGGTGTTAATGTTTACGCACGCAATTCATCACCATCTCGCAAGATGAATAGAGCTCATTTCAGGATTCTTCATTGATCGTCAGATTTGATCCACTGGGAAAGTGTCCTCTCTCTCTCTCCCCTGCGGGTGAAATTCAGAGAGACGACGCGTAATATAGCGTCCTCCGCCCTCATTTTGCATGCTGGGATGTTCATGTTAAGCGCTAATTACACTTGAATTACTCTCTCGGTTTGGTAATTTAATTCAAGTTTATTGACGCGAGTTGTTAAAGTTCAGTGGGCGTCCTCTTGAATGTGTTCTTCTGCTCTTCCTCCTCCACTTGATATTCGCTTTGACGGTGCTGTGTTAACAGCTGTAATAGAATACTATCACCCCCCCCCCCTCTCTCTCTCTCTCTCTCTCTCTCTCTCTCTCTCTCTCTCTCTCTCTCTCTCGTATGAACTGTTTTCCTCCTTGAATATTACTGTAGAATGTGTCTTTCTATCTCGCGTCACTCCTGGGAAATCTCTCTTTCGAGATGTTTCCCGTCCCCCCCCCCCCCAGAAACCCCCCCCCCCCCTACCTCTCCTCCTCTCTGCTCCTCTCTCTCTCTCTTGCAATATTTCCATGAACGGTTTTCCCTCTCCGGTATATTAAAGTATGTTTCTTTCTGGCGTCATTCCTGTGAAATGTATCTTTCGTAGTATTCCTAAGAAGTTGCTCTCTCTCTCTCTCTCTCTCTCTCTCTCTCTCTCTCCTCTCTCTCTCTCTCTCGTAATATTTAAATGAATAGTTTTCCTTCTCCAATATATTATAGTATGTTTGTTTCTTTTTCGTATCATTCCTGTGAAGTCCCTCTTTTGTAATATTTTTTGTAATATTCCTGAGACATAACTCTCTCTCTCTCTCTCTCTCTCTCTCTCTCTCTCTCTCTCTCTCTCGTGTAATGTTCAGGTAATATTCAAATGATTATTTTTCTTATCCAATATATTATAGTGTGTTTGTTTCTCTCTCGTATCATTCCTGTGAAATCCTCTTTAGTAATATTCCCGAGACGTAAGTCTCTCTCTCTCTCTCTCTCTCTCTCTCTCTCTCTCTCTCTCTCTCTCTCTTCTCTCCGATGAAATTTCATGTCATATTCTGAAGCAACTGAACACCTTCACTATAAACTTATTTTTTAAAAATCTTTTACTTTCCTCAGAATAGCGACGAGGCCTTATCTAGCGCACATTTTTGTTTTTGTTTGTTTGTTTTCTATCGTTCGCTTTGTCTCCCATCATCGTGAGATTTACTCTTAGCCTGTGTTTATGTTATTTCTGCCCGGCGTCCTCATAAATTTCCGGCGTTGTACGTATATACGTCTGTTTACGTACGTCTTGCTTTTACGACCGCTATCTCTGAAGGAAACTTACAACTTTGGCATTTGACGCGGAAGCCAAAATCTCAGGCTGAGATGCGGGATCTAGGCGTTGTGCGAATTTGGTCCTGGTTGTGTGATACGCGCGGACCGTTTTAAAGCTGCCGAAGAAATCTCTCGACTGCCGGAGCAAGAGGAAGAATGCGTGCCTTGACCCTCTTGTGAGAACGGGATATATATATATAATATTATATATATATATATATATATAATATATATATATATATATATATATACTATATATATGAAGAATGTTGCTTTCTGAGGCGAGTCAGATATTGAGTGACAGAAACCTTAGCCTTTTAGGAGACATCATCATCATCAGCATCATCATCAGCATCATCATCATCATCTTCATCTGCTTCGTATATGTGAGTCTGCCACATCCTGAGTCTTCATTCTCAACGAGGAAAACCTCTCTTTTAGTAGGAGCCTCTTGCTTATCCTTTAGTCGTAACTGCGCTGTCATACACAACACATTTAGAATAGAAAAAATAGAATTTAGACCGAAGGCCAAGTACTTGGACCTATGAGGTCATTCAGCAGTGAATAGGGAAATTGGCAGTAAGGTCTCAAAGGTGTAAAAGGAGGAAAACCTCGCAGTTGCACTACGAAATATTCGTCAGAGAGGGTGGAAAGACAGATGGAAGAAAGAGAATATGAACGGAGGTATAGTAAAAGGAATGGAAGGGTTGCATTTAGGGGCGGAAGGGATGCAGCAAAGACCCTTAAGTAACACCTACAGTGCTCCACATAAGATGCACTGACGCACTACCCTCCTTGGGGGATAGCACATTTAGCTCCCTTTTACTAAGTGCTAACTTATGACCATGTTTTCCAAATCTTGGTCCGTGCCTTAGCCTTTGTTCCGTGACCTAAGCAGTCCTGTGTTTGCGCAAGATCACTTACCTAAAGCACAATTTCTTTTATAATTTTCTTCATTTTTCTTACTAAAGCCGGGATTTGAAGGTAGATGTTCATTGGTGACTGTCAGGACAAGGACTTTTTAATCTTATATCCATTCTAGCTGTCTACGTGAATTACCTTTGCCTCGTCACAAGTACCTCAACTGTAAATCACTTTTTTAATTTGGTGTAACTATAATCTCCCCCTTTCTTTATTTTTTAACCGAAGATGAAAACTTAATTAACCACCAAGGCTCAGCTACGTCTCGGAGATTGAAGTTCTCTCTTGACAGTCCTCTCCAAGATACATGTCATCTTGAGCCACTACTCACCAAAATTACTGTACTGCACTCACGGCACATCTGTAAATGTCCAGAAAAACTTACAAGATCCTTATTGAATTTGAATGCTTTCATTATTTGTCATAAAGTTGTAGTTACGTTTTTTCTTAGATCACGAGACTTTTTTTTTTTTTTTTTTTTTTTTGTTTTTTTTTTTTTTAGAAAGGTGTTCATTAGGCAAAAGAAAAAAAAACTGTTCCTAACAATAGCGTTAGTGCTACCGGCCACTCTCTAGACTCCCAGTTTGTCGAAAAATAGATGTTTGAGTCCCCTTATATAAATCTTCAATGTAGATTCTTAACACCTGACAGCTATTATTATTATAGGAGACGGTGAGGTAAACCCATTGCCCTTAGCATTCTAAGAAGATGTGAGAGTTCCGTCTTGTTTAAATTAAAATATCTATTCATAAGACTGCTGTAAGCAAGCTTCTTAACATAAGTGTTGTATAATGAACCCAACACGTCTTGTCTCGTTCCACAGGCTAGTGACATAGAACCGATTTTTATTTTTATTTATTTCTTCTTTTTTTGGCAAATATTTGATGGCCTTGAGAATTAGACAGTCCAGCACGCAGATAATGCTATGATAATCATAAAAACACAATAGTAATAGAATAATAATGATAATATCCAGCATTGTTCTAACAGCGTACTACATGTGCGAGAGCGCTTTCATTGAATGCAGTTGCAGGATGTGTAGTGTTTGCCAGAGGAGGCACCACGTGTTTTCCCTCGGCCAGCAAAAATCGATGGAAAACGCTTGTGGCCTTTTCCGTGGCTGTTCTATTTGTGCTTGTGCGCTCGCTGAGGAAAAAAGCCTGGAAAATGACCGTCTGGAACGGTTGCGTTCGGGATGCGTTTTACCCAGCGAGGGGGTCTGTCCTCTTTCGTTTCTCCTTCTTTCGCAGTTGTCCATTCCTAACGTAAATTTACTTAGTTTTCAATGCATGGCCGATATGGCAGTTGCATTCAGGCATTAATTTACCATTTTGATTTTATATTTTCTTGATGTTTTTTTTTACTAAAGGTGGATTAACTTTCACGTATGTATGTATGTGTATATATATATATATATATATATATATATATATATATATATATATATATATATATATATATATATATATAAATTAAAAGAAGAGTTAAAAGATACACAGCGCGGTTTGTTTACTTCTCTTGCGTTAAAGATGTGGATCATTGTTTGTGTATGTGTGTAATGATGATGCCAAGGCTTGAAAGACAACACTTTATTGATTACCGACTGTGGGAGTAGAGAGACGGGCTAGCCTTTACTATTACCACAACCTCCTCCTCCTCCCCCTCCTCCTACCTCTCCTCCTCCTCCTCCTCCTCCTCCTACCCACTCCAGCCTAACACAAGCTCCCCAGCATTTGACTCGGCCTTACATTTCAAAATGGTTAAATAAATTCACATAGAATATTAAAAAAAAAAAAAGAAATAAGGCAATCGCATTTAAATTAGGGTCGCGGCCGGTGGAATTATTATTGTGTAGTCCTTTGTAAGCTTTCGCAGTTTCTGTAGTGATTAGCCCCGAAGCTCTTTCTCCCATTGTTTACGTATTTTTTGTTTTTTTCTTTCATTAAAGTCGCCAGGCCACATTTTGTGACGGTCAGACAAAGGAAGGCTGGTGGTCGCAAAACCACGATGGAAACTTGTAGTTTCAACTTTCCTTTAGTTTGTCTTAGCTCTGGAAGATTACGCTCTCTCTCTCTCTCTCTCTCTCTCTCTCTCTCTCTCTCTCTCTCTCTCTCTCTCTATATATATATATATATATATATATATATATATATATATATATATATATTATATTAATATATATATATATATATATATATATATAGTATATATATATTTATATTTATATTTATATATATATATAATATATAACTATATATATACCTATATATGCAGAGTACATAAAGTGCTCTTTTGAGTTTACTGTATTCTCTTATATATACATGCAAACATACATACATTCATACATACACAGGTAGTTTAGTTTGTTCTGTAAAGATTAAAAATATAAAAAAAATATTCGCTGTTGAATTAATTCTGCAATCAAACTTGCACATCAACTGTTGCTTGATTCACCTTCACAGAAGGGTCAAAGGTCACGGTGACCCCACCTGCCCACACTTCCATGGCCACTACTTTTAGGATATTAGGACCCTTTGGTTCCAGTTCATTAGCCAATACTACCACCGTTCTCTTTCCTTTCCTTCTGAGGCTTTTAAAACCTCTTTTTCTCTGTCCTATACCATCGTTGCTTTCCTTTCCCTTTCAACCTTACTTCCTCGGCTTATCGTATACTATAGTAGATTCACATCAACCGTGCATTTGATGTCTAGGCTAGTCCTTCACGACGCTCCTGATTGGCTGTTGATAAGGCAATCACAGGGCTGGAAACTCTCAGTCTGTCGAGAGAGTTCACATAGGCAGGATGTATGTTCCACCTCTCCTGAGGAATGCGTCTTACAAAAGTATTCCTCAGGAAGGTGGAACATACATTTTACCTATGTGAACTCTCGAGAGAGACTGAGAGTTTCCAGCCCTGTGATTGGCTTATCAACAGCCAATCAGGAGCCTCGTAAGGGATGGACCTAGATATCAGATGCACGGCTAATGTGGACCTACTATAGCAAAGCAATTATACTGCATTGATCGTATTAGCTTCCATATAACTTTGAAGAAAAATTGGCCTCATGATCCCCTTTGAGACAGTCTAGCATCGCTTCCCTAGATCATGAAGTGGTTCCCCCTGGCGTTTTTTTTCACCAGCATCCAAGTCGTTGACATTTCAATGTCTGTGCGAGTTAACCACTGCTGGTCATTGTAACATTTATATTTTCTAATATCTCCGTCATCCATTCACTCTCTAAATCTTTCTCTTTCGTTCGCTACTCTCTAAATTTTTCTCTTTCGTACTCTAATTCGTTTAATTAATTTGTCAGTCCACATTTCAATCACGATCCTTTTTCTTATCTCACAAAAATGGGCTCCCACATCTTTTGCCTTTCCCTTCAGAACTTCATCAGGACTTCGTTCATGAAAATGCCAAACAGCCAATATAATTCTTCTGCTTTGAAATGTAAGAGGGTTTCACTCTCATCAAAAAAGCTTCTACTTACATCCAGCAATGATCACCGCTTATTCACACACACATACACACACACACACACAGAAAGCAGTCAGTCATTTTCCCTAATAGCACAAGAACCTCTGCCATGATGTACTTCTAACTGCAAAATACAAAATTAACACCTATTCTCAATATGGGTTACCATTTTCTGTTTCAATATCGCTGATGAAGTACACGGTATATATTGATATCAATAACCCAGTAGGAAACAAGGTCGCTCAGAAGTACTATCAGCAATATTATAGAGTAATATTCTGCCACGATACACAACAAGTTCATTGATTAATAATTATACAATTACACATATTATTATGAATCAAAGTTTCACAGACTCCTTAACAGATGGTTACTTGACCATTTCGTTCACACCCAACCTTGAGTCCTGCGAACTACCATTTTCGGTACAACACCTCTTTTGGGTTGTTGAAGTGAATGGCCGAGTGAGAAAAATATTATCCATTACATCTACTATATGATTTATTGTAATTTCAATCATGTACGTTTGCGTTCGTGACCAGCTTAACAAAACTGGTTTATCCTTGCATTCGTCGTGCTGATAAAGAGAACTCGAGAATCGTAATTGCCTTCTCATCTGCAAATGCAAAGCCATAGACTAAATTGGCAGCTCTTCCTAACATGGATACCCTCCGTTGACAAAACAAAGAATAACAATTAACCCTTTGGGCGAATTCGGCGTCATAATTGTAACGGCGGGATATTGGGTCATTGGGTCATATGAGAAATATGATTTGATTGCCATGGGAAATTGCTCGAAAAAAGGGACTCCAATAGTAATAGCACCTGATCCCTTATTTATTACGTATGTTATAGCAGCAGAATGTATTCACTGACATTGTTTGTAGAATGGAGATATATATAAACATACATATATATAATATATAATATATATATATATATATATATATATATATATATATATAGATATATATATGTGTGTGTGTGTGGGTGTGTGTGTGGTGTGTGTGTGTATGTATTATCCACTCAAATATACATACTTATATTAATACGTAGATTACTATATATATATATAATATATATATATATATATATATGTATATGTGTATATATGTATATGTATATATATATATATATATAATATATATATATATGTATATATATATCATTAAGTCACACGTTGTGTGTACCTGTTATATATACGCTCTCACGCATATGTGTGTATGTGGAAATATCTGTCACAAATACATAAATAAAGGAATAAAAAAAAGCTAGTTTTATGAGCATACAGTGTATGTGTGTGTGTGTGTGTGTGTTCATTGTTCCCTAACGCCGGATGTTGACCAATGTTCTCAAAATTCGACAGTGCCATTCATTTTTTCAATACCATTTATTTATATTGTTTTTACCTGTCAGTATATTTTTGTATTTATCTTTTTTCGCTATTGTGCAATTTATTGAAAGACTAATGTCTGGTGCAGTAAACTGAAATAATAACAATAATAATAATTGAAAAAGAAACCCAAAAAATTACTGTGTATAACGTGTTTACTTATAAGTATTTACATTTTATTTTACTCAACACTCGAGTACTTTCAGGCCCTATCTGTGGCCCTTTTTCAAGAGATGTGTAGGTTGTCAGCGTGGGTCAAGGCCCAGCAGTCTTCTAATAATAATAATAATAATAAAATTCAACCGAATTTTACCATACCCTTGGTGCGTTGCTCGCTAGTCTAAGCAAAAGAGAGAAAGCTGCCATCAGAAAAATAGAGAAGACTCTTTACAAGATTAATAGTGCAGAAGCAGCAACCATTTTTAAACAAAATAAATAAAATAATAATAATAATAATAATAATAATAATAATAATAATAATAATAATAAAAATAATAATGATGATAATGATAGACTTTTTTACTTATGTTTGCATAAATTCTGAGATCAAGCGTTGAAATTTTAAAGAACAACTTTTATTTTCCCTTGGGGGGCAGGGGGGGGGGGGGGGGGGAAGCGTGGTGCACGGACACACGTCCTCTCGTCTTATATTTTGTTATATATTTCTGGGCTCTAAATTACCGTCTCTATTATGTTTTTGCTTTGCCGTTAATTTTGTTTTTTTTATCAGGATCATGAGAAGCTCAAGATTGGGTCAGGTTCCCTGACAATGGATAATCTCTTTTTTTTCTGTATTTCTCTTTACCTCCTCTTACTTTTTTTCTGTATTGCTCTTTACTTCCTCTTACTTCTTCCTGATGAACACCATATTCTTGGGAAACTTGAATTCCAGGTCAGTGGACCCTGTGAGCTTTTTCCATAGTAAGTGTTTCTTCTTCTAATTCTTCTTCTTCTCTTCTCCGAATAATAATAATAATAATAATAATAATAATAATAAAGTATTTTAGTTATTGCGAGACCTTTGAATACTGAGTAATCGGACCCATCTCCTCCAGCAAATCCACTTCTCTTATCCTCCTCCTCCTCTCTCTCTCTCTCTCTCTCGCTCTCTCTCTCTTCTTCCTCTCCTCGTTGGCCATAGGTGAGATTGGTATTTCATTTAAGTAAATCGTTGATGGTCTGGCAAGCGTTAATTGCTTCCTAAACGGATCACAGGCATTGCTGGAATTTTTTGACACGTAGCGTTTGGTCGGAAGATTTAGCAGTATTGCGTTTCCAGTCGGAGGAATGTTTCTAAGTCAGCCACATTGTGTATGTTTCGTCCAGACTTAAGATACATTTTTTTTAAGCTAGAGCATAAAATCCAGCGCTTAAAATGATTCTAAACAAAAAGCATTCCAAGCCCTATGGATTGTTAGAAAGTACTCGGTTTTTATTTTTTATTTCATTTTTTTAGGCCATAAAAGCCAAAGCTTGAAACAGTTCAGAAAATCTGTCGTAATGATTCTAACAAAAATAAAAAAAAAAAAAAAAAAAACTCCAAGCCTTAGGGATAGATAGAAAGTAGGTACGCAGCGCTAGACATAATTTTTGGCATTTATATCTCGTCGGTCAAGTTTTCCCGGTAACAAGCAATAACTTATCTTGTAATGATCTGACGTTGAAAAGTAAATATTTAATTTGAGATGCAGTCTGCATATGTCACACAAACATATCATGACTATTGCTGTGTTTTAGGGGGATATAAATAAAAGAAATTACTAGTATTATTCTTGTGCATGTGTAATATATGTGTCACTCTTACGCTTCATTTTATATGTGTATATATTAAAAGTAATGTATATATAATTATATAGTATATATATATATATATATATAACATATTATATTAATATATATATAATATATAATATATAATAATATATAATATATAATTATAATATATATATAAAAATATTATTAATATATAATATATTATATAATATATATATGTGTGTGTGTGTGTAATATATATTTATATAAAATCCATTCCACTGGTTGTAGCGATCAGGTGCGTAATATCTCGGTAAAAGGTCATTTCGTTTGACCCCGATAAGAAATAAAAGGCTATCTTCCTCAGCCTGAGACGTAGCTCGTGTTTAACTTTCATTGCGTCTTGTCCTTGCGTCATTCTTCTCTTGTCCGCTTCCTGCAAGGGACCTGAATCAAGCAGGCAAGCAGAGCGGCCGAACTTGAATGTTGTCGCAAGCTAAGCAGCGAGTCAGTTCGCCCCTGTTTTCAGCCTGCTTAGCCCGGGCAAACAATGCCATTGAGAGAGGGCCGAGAGAGAATCTCGGGGCCCCGGCTTACTCGCGTATTGTTTGGGAACTAATTCAATACCTGTTGAAGCTAGCATTCTCTCTCTCTCTCTCTCTCTCTCTCTCTCTCTCTCTCTCTCTCTCTCTCTCTCTCTCTCTCTCCAAGAGAAGCATTGGCTCTTACGCATCGAATTAGATTTGCTGCACAGCCATTGTTGAGATCCGCTAACAGCGCTCTAAGCTCATCCCGTTAGATTAGTTGGGAGCGGAAGAGGATTATTCCAATACTTTTTTTTATCTCTCTTTTATGAATGTCGAAGTTCTGATGCTGTCAAAGCATTTCGCTGTCTGAATTCATCAATGTGTTGTTATTGTTGTTCCTGATATGCGCATTTTTGTCAACTTTACGCCCTGACATAAATTGAGTTCGTGCCGAAGCATTCAAATCTTTGTGCCGAGGATATACATTATGTTATCTGAATTCTTTTTTTGCAATGAATAGGAAGGAATTAAAGTTTTTTTAGAAATATCTTTGCTAAGTCGCTTTTCGTGATTAGTCTAAGTAATTGTGATCTTGCTACAAACTCATGCCTTTCTGTACACGGCTTCAGTGTTCTTTGAAGTCATGGAGTGAATGGGAAGTATATTCTTTGAAGTATTGGACTCAGTCGGAAGCATATTCTTTGAAGTCATGGAGTGAGTGGGAAGTATATTCTTTGAAGTCATGGGGTGAGTGGGAAGTATATTCTTTGAAGTCATGGGTAGAAAATGAGAAGGGAAATATATTCTTTGAAATCGTGGGGGGAGCGGGAAGTATATACTTTGAAGTTCGTTGGGAAAGTTTGGAAAGGGTGGAAGGTAATATTACTGAAGTCAATGGGGTGATTGTTTGTGGGAAGTATATTCTTTGAAATCGTGTGAGTGGGAAGTATATTCTTTGAAGTCATGGGGTGAGTGGGAAGTATATTCTTTGAAGTCATGGGGTGAGTGGGAAGTATATTCTTTGAAATCGTGGGGTGAGTGGGAAGTATATACTTGAATCATGGGGTGTGAAGTAAAGGGAAGGAAGTATATAAACTTTGAAGTCATGGGGAAATGTGTAGTTTGGGAAGTATATTCTTTGAAATCGTGGGTCGTGAGTGGGAAAGTATATCTTTGAAGTCATGGGAAGGTATGGGGTGACGGGTGGGATAAGTATAATACTTTGAAAGTCATGGGGTGAGTGGGAAGTATATTCTTTGAAATCGTGGGGTGAGTGGGAAGTATATTCTTTGAAGTCATGGGGTGAGTGGGAAGTATATTCTTTGAAGTCATGGGGTGAGTGGGAAGTATATTCTTTGAAATCGTGGGGTGAGTGGGAAGTATATACTTTGAAGTCATGGGGGGTGAGTGGGGAAGTTTTTTATTCTTTTGAAGTCATGGGGTGAAGGGGGAAGTATATTTCTTTTGAAATCGTGGGAATGAGTAAGGGAAGTATATACTTTGAAGTCATGGGGTGAGTGGGAAGTTTATTCTTTGAAGTCATGGGGTGAGTGGGAAGTATATTCTTTGAAATCCGTTGTGGGGGGAAAGTGGGGGTGAAGTATATACTTTGAAGTCGCATGGGGTGTGAGTGGGAAGTATATCTTGAAACGTGAGTGGGAAGTTATATTTGAAGTCATGGGGGGGTGAGTGGGAAGTATATTTCCTGATCGTGGGGTGAAGTGGGCATGTAAATATACTTTTGAAGTAATGGGGTGGGGGGAAAAGTAAAATATTCTTTGAAATCGTGGGGTGAGTGGAAAGAATATTCTTTTAAGTCATAAGGTGAGTGGGAAGTATTAACATTAAAAATTCATTTTATGTGTATGCTGAACCAAATTATTTTTCCATTGATTCTTATTATGCAGAACATTTTTATTATTGTTTTTCCTATAATTTCCGCTTTTACATTTTTATCGTTCTTTCGCAGGTAAATGCTTTGTGGACTTGGTGGTTCTTTTCCCTGGTAAGTCGAATAGATAAAAAAAGTTTTAAGAGAAGACATCGAGTAAAACTAATGAAAGCTTTTCAGTGTAAGTGACTTATATTGTTTTGTGAAAGAAGTCAGTCGATACGGACAAAGATGAAGTGTCTTACGCACGCTCATGTAATTACGTATTATTTAAGAATTGTACGTGTGTAGACGTACATATAATTACCCTTACGTGCACATATGTATAACTAATTATTATATATATATATCCTATATATATATATATATTATATTTTATATGCATGCACAATTAAGAAGTAATCTTTATAGTTATGAATATAGCGTAAGGGCACGAGAGAATATTATTTAGCAATAAAAGCGATGTATTGTCATTATGCTTCAAATGCACACACATATATATATATATTACATATACATACAAAAAAACATATATATATAATATATATATATATATATATATATAATATATATATATATATATATATATAGTTAGTGTATATTTACATGTGCGTTTGTGTGTGTAATAACAGACCCTTTTGTATTAACTCGACGATTTCTGCAGAAACACAAAACAAGTTTTACAACCTCATTCATCTTTTACATCTGAATGAAGTGTTGGTCCGCTTTTTCAGAAACCTTTCCTATATTAGATTCACATCAACCGTGCATCTGATGTCTAGAGCCAGTCCCTTACGGCGCTCTTGATTGGCTATTGATAAGCCAGTCGCAGAGCTGGAAACTCTCAGTCTCTCGAGAGAGTTCACGTAGGCAGGATGTATGTTCCACCTCTCCTTTCAAAAGTATCCCTCAGGAGAGCTCGGAACACAGATGCTGCCTATGTGAACTCTCTCGAGAAACTGAGTGTTTCCAGCCCTGTGATTGGCTTATCAACAGCCAATCAGGAGCGTCGTAAGGGACTGGCCTAGATATCGAATGCACGGTTGATGTGAATCTACTATAGTTGTCACAGCAATAGCCACTTCCTACACCTCTCTGCTGAATGCCTGTCGACCTTCCCAACCTACTGAAGACTGAGCTTAATATATCTATTTTGCATTCACTCTTTCACATCTCGATTGTTACCCAATTTGGCCTGGAGCACACGAGGGAGGCAGACTCCCGGAAAATCGGGAGCTTATATAAAGGCTAAAACCTAAACTCAGCCCGGAATTATCGATAATGATAATCCTCTTTGCTGTGGGGTTGAAGATTTTGCCCTAGATATTGTTAACCTCTCCAATTTTGATGAATTTCATTTGAAGTGGTAACTAATACGGAGTTTTATTTGTTTGTGCTATACTGGTTTGGTCCATATCTAACTCCCAAAACATCCCCCCCCCCCCCACCCCCACCCCTATCCGCTTGTCTTCCTTTAGTTGACATGAGTTTGCGGAAATGTTAATGTATGGAGCTTGTCGTGAAAGAGTTTATTCCTGCTTTATTGAGATTTCTTGGTTTATTGAAACATTCCCTTCTCTTCATTGTGGTGTTGTTAAACGATATAGGATCCCTGCTTATATAGTCATGAAGGTGCAACGGCTGTGTCGAAGTATAAAGTAATTAATTTAAAAATACGCATAATAGCATGATTCTTGAAATAGAGAAACAAATCCATATATTTAAAAAATACATCTCTATAGAGAGCTCTCTGTAGAGATTTATTTTTTAGATATATGTACCCATACATAACTGTGGATTATTTCTTAAAAAAAAGACAATGCCGTTCTTGTTAGTTGCTTATTACCATCAACTGTAGTAAATGGCATATTTTATGGAATAATTAATCTATAAATAAATTTAAACAGATTAGACTCGCTGTTAAGTTCAGGTGGGCATTGCCAAATTAGCGAGTCAACGAAGAAATGTTATTGCGAATTAGTACAGTTGTTTGAGTCATTATTTGATAAATCACCCACATGACCCAGTTCCAGAATGCAAGGAATGTTGAATATTTATTTCCATTAAAGTATGATATATATATATATATATATATATATATATATATATATATATATATATATTTATATATATGTGTGTGTGTGTGTGTGTCTGTCTGTCTGTGCTGTCTGTCTGTCTGTCTGTGTGCTTAAAAATCCAGTTTGATGCACGTGACTTCATTGAATAAGCGAATACCACAGGAAAATGATTGGCAGAAATCCAAGCGCTTTCGTCTTTGCTAAGACATTGTCTTAAAGACGAAAGCGCTTGGCTTTCTGCCTATCATTTGCCTGTGGTATTCGCCTTATATATATATAATATATATATATATATATATATATATTATATATATATATATATATATATATATATATTATATATATATTACATATATTCGTTGGTGAAATTTCGCGCGATTGAGCGTCGATTTTGGCACGCGCTCCGGGTAAGCTGGGGATCGGATCACGCTTTGTTCTCGTCGAAGGAGAAGAATTGGGGGGAATGGGAATGAATTTCTTCCAGTTATGGCGGGGTGAGAAGGATGGCTGGAAAGTGGAGTGAAGGCGATGGAGTTCCTCGTACGCGGAGTAGAGAGAGAGAGGGGAGGGGGGAGTGAGAGAGGGAGGGAAGAAGGAAAGGGGGGTGGGTGGGGGGAGGGGGCAAAGTGAGGTCAGGGAAGGCAGCAGCAGCAGCAGCAGCACTTTGTTGGTGTCTAAGAGGTTAGGGTTCAGAGAGGCACGCACTCTATATATCCTTTTATATACCGCCATTGCACCGTAATGGCCTTTTTGTGTAGGCTCGCCTCTGCCACGCCGACCGGAAAATTTGCTCGTCCTCCTCCTCCTCCTCCTCCCTGTGCTGAGGTTTAATTCTTGTGTTGAAACTATTTTTTTTCTCTCTAAACCCCACTGAGTAGGCTTTGTCCAGGTTTTTTGATAAGCTGCCAGACATGATATATAACATATATACTATATATATATATATAAATTATATATATATATATATATGTGTGTGTGTGTGTGTGTGTGTGTGTGTGTGTGTGTATGAATATGTGTGTATTTGCGTGTATATATATGTTTGTGTAGGGGGGCCTTTTTTACACATTCTCTTCCTTTATAAATGTTAAGTTTATTTGTTGGCAAAGAAAATATTACGTATATGAAGT
>NC_061106.1:33351571-33364071 GCF_015104395.2 Macrobrachium nipponense
CTCTCTCTCTCTCTCTCTCTCTCTCTCTCTCTCTCTCTCTCTCTCTCTCTCTGTTCGTCCGTATGGTACTTGGTTCTGCTCGTTATTGAGCACATTTGTATGACACCGGGAAGAGCAGGAGTGCTTTCTTTGTTTAGCATCGGTGTTTTTACCTTCCCGCATGATCGTTATAGGTGACGAATGTAGGTCACGGCGAAGAAAGATTCTTCGACATTTTTCTCTGGAAACTGAGATCATGTTGTTCACGGTTTTATTTTTTTTATTTTTTTTATTCAGCTGGCATTCAGACGGCATAAATGAGAACGAGGCCTTTCTTTGTCTGCTATAGACGCAGTTTACAGCTTTGAAAAGGAAAAAACAAATGTGGGCGGTTGATAAAATATTTACGAGGATTTCGAAATGGCTGATTCATGCTCATGACCACTCTGTTATTAAAGAGAATGATGATAAAGGACGGTTTTAATATACATGCCCCCCTCCCCCCTTTTACTTGTTTCCCACTCTCCTGACTCCGGACAGGTAATATCTACCGATATTCAAGAACGATTTGACATACGGTGTCGATAGCCCTCAGTTCAGTAAGCTTATGCAGCCATTGTTTTCACTGACATATAAGATTGATTTTACGTCGTCAAAATCCTGTTTAAATGCTTGGCAACTGCACAGAAGAGTCTATAGCAAGTTTTGAATTTCCCGAATAATATTAGACGTTGAACGTATGTCTTCGTCTCTGTAAATATACAGTATTTTAGAAATCATTAGATTTACTCAAGTACATATTTGGATAAACCTATATTCTGTTACTAGGTCCTTCCCAAGCCTTCGTGCGTGCGCGGACTGATATTTCAAAGTCTACGCATTGTAACGTTATGCGTAAGTTTTGGTGCGATATCGATGCCAATTATAGAAGGAAGATACTCTCTCTCTCTCTCTCTCTCTCTCTCTCTCTCTCTCTCTCTGTCGTAGTATTTTACTTTAGTTTAATCAGTGGTCTGGTTAAACTAAAGTAAAAAAAAAACGAGAGAGAGAGAGAGAGAGAGAGAGAGAGAGAGAGAGAGAGAGAGAGCGCATTTATTTCGTGATGGGAATGAGTGGATGGATGAATAAATCCTAGCAAAAAGGGTCGTAAATTGTAAATTGAAATGACTAGCCCGTATGTATTCACGACTCCAGATAGCCAAACACGACGCGCGTGTGTACGTATACCCTTTTCGCGCGTGAGATCCATCTCGATGTGGCGGCTGCGAACGCATTTCTCGTTTTTTTTTTTTTTTTTTATTTATGGAGCAACGTGGAAGAATGGAGTTTGCTCAGGTGCGTCGTATGGGACCCGCCCCAATTTCGTCGTCACCTCATAAAGTAGGATTGGGGCGTGGAGGGTTCGTTGCCAGGACGTCTTTGGTCACACGACGCCCCTGGGACCACTCGTCGTAAGAAATGTACCCCCGACATCCGGGCACGCTTGCCGGGGCTGGGCTCAGTGGGGCTCTTTTCGAACGATCGTCTGCAGGATGTTTGTTTTATGATATGTTTAACGGCTCGTAATTAGTTTGTATATTTGGCACCATGTGAGGGATTTTTGTGGGAGCCTTTGATATGTATATATATATATATATATATATATATATATATATATATATATATATATATATATATGTATATATATTATATAGTAGATTGTTGCTAGTTGGTGGGGTATTTTCTCTATATGCTCCTGTCATGTATTATTTAATGCATAGTTTTGAACAGACATTCAAATTGCACACACATATAAATAATATATATATATATATATTATATATATATATATATCATTAATATATATATATATATATATATATGTGTGTGTGTGTGTGTGTGTGTGTGTGTGTGTTGTGTGTGTGTGTGTGTGTGTAGGGGTGTTTAATAGAAAAAAAATATACATTATTTGCATCCATCTGATTTCAATACTTTCAGTGGAAAGGATATGCCATACCACTAAGAAATCAGAAAAATAAAATGGCCTATGGTCAGTTACAAATAGTATATATTATTATATATAGATATAGATATATATATATAATATATTATCTTAATATAATATATAGATTATATATATAAGACATAATATATATATTATATACATATATATATATTTACATATTCTTCCCTTCCAGTGCCACCCAGAATTTTTTATAGCGATGCACTTGAACTGAATATAGAATTTATGGGTTTTCAGCTGACCAGAAGGTCAAAGGGTTGGTTGCCTTGAACCAAAATAGTATAATGCTTCATCGCCAGAGCTCTTGACGTCTTATGAGAAATTGCTTTTTGATTTTTCTCAGTTTTACTTCCCTGTCCATTCGTGGTGGAGAACATCATTTTCTTCTTCGGTTCGAAGGTCGCTTGGAAGGGTAACATGGTGCCCTTGTCTAGCCCAGGCTCATTAACGAGAGAGAGAGAGAGAGAGAGAGAGAGAGCAGAGAGAGAGAGAGAGAGGATTATTTAAAAGTGATCACTACCAGTACGTAAAGCTGAAGGAAGTAAAGAATTAATTAATGCAAGGATGGAAAGAAACGATTATATAAAAAGAAGCTTAGTGTTGAGAATAAGTTCGAGACTACTAGACTTTGTCAAAGCGGATGTTGATTATTCTTGATAAGTGCCATTTCCCTGTACAGTTTTTTTTTTTTGTTTTTTTTTTTTTTTTTTTTAGAAATTGTTTCAGAATTTTTTTTTTTTTTTTTTTTTTTTGTGGTGGTGGGGGGGGGGGGCATATTTCATCCACAATTTCCTTACACTTTTCTAACCTGTTTTATTAGTTTCTGAGGTTATGCTATGCAGTGTTGATAAAAATCAGAGAGAATGAACCAGAGTTGCCAACTTTCTTTCTTTTGTGCTGTTTTCTTGTGTTGAAGTAAAAATTTATATGTATTTAAATTTGCTAACACGAATGAGGCAATAAGGTAATGATTTCTTAATGGCATTCCTTTAACTATAGCTGGTTCACTTAAGGTAGATTCTTGGATGAGCCGCTGATTGGCTGGTACCGGGAGGTAGGCAGCTCTCAGCCAATCAGCGTCCGCCAAACAAACGTCTCGCAGGCATAGGGCTCACCCAAGAAGCTACCTTAAGTGAACGAACAATAGTTGTCAGATAAAGGAAAAATAGATTTTTTTTTTTTTTACCCAAACTCCTTCTTCGCCCTCACAGCACCAGAACCTTGCCTCGTAAAACCCAGAAACGAGATGCGGAATAATTAGGATGATGTTAACGGGTTTAATCTCTCATTAAATCATGTAGTAAATTAATTATTCATTCAATCAATTAGTAGACCAATCAGTCAGCTAATCAGTCAATCAACTCACTAGCATATAGAGGGTATGTATGCGCCTAATTTGGATTCACGTTTTCCTTTTGGTTAAATGTATCAAGAGCTTCGTTTCAAAATATAAATCGGTATTATGAAGTTTATGCGTTGAATAATAACTGAATATTAATGTAGATTTTTTTCCCAGTCGTTCATATAATGAATCAATATTTTTTATATTCATTTTTAAATGTATTGGTAAATTATAATGCAAATCAGGTTTTTATTTAGTAACTTAATTCTTCTTGTTTATTGGTGATTTTTAGTGACCTTTCATTTTTTTTCAACTACACTCGTATTATGGGGAATTTGGAGTTTTGTGAAGAAAGTTAATTAAATTTATTTAAACTGAACCCAATATGTTGATTAAACATACACAATACACACACACACACACACACACACATATATATAGAATGTGTGTACACACACATATAATATATAAATATGCGTGTACGTATGTTTGAATGTGTACATGTAGTTCATATATAATGTGAGTACTGCACATAATATTCATACATTTCACGTACTGCATGCCGCCGATATATAGTAAATATAACCTATAACGTGAAATACATACCAGGTGCTCTTTTCCGCTGTCCTTTATGTGATATTTAAGTACACAGGTCGCATAAACAGTCCATTTTCTGTGGTTAGAGAGAGGCATGTGCCATTTTATTAGTTTTCCAGTGTTTTGTGGTTATGGATGACACCGTCTCTTTACCATTATTCCTATGTTTGCGCCAACTGAAGATATTAGCGGTTAGCCACCATGAGAAAACGTCTACCACTTGAAGTTTCTTTTTCAGCGTCTCTTCGGCCCCTAGCTGCAACTCCTTTTTCATTCCTTTTACTGTAGCTCCGTTCATATTTTTCTTCCATCATGCTTTCCATCCTCTCGTAACAATTGTACTAACTTGTATTTACAGCGCTGAACATCCTCATAGGTCCCAGCGCTTGGCATCTGGTTGCCCGAGTTGGCTCCCAGCTACCGCCAGCGCGGAATCAGAGGAATGTATTTCTGGTGATTAGAAATCATTTCTCGATGTAGTGTGGTACGGATCCCACAGTAAACTGTAGGTCCTGTAGCAAAGTAACCAATTGGTTCGTAGCCACGTAAAAAAAACAAGGAAAAAAAAAATCTAATTCTTTTGGCCAGCCCTAGGAGAGCTGTTAATCAGCTCAGTGGTCTGGTTAAATTAAGATATACTTCACTTTTAACTCTGGCCTAAATTTTGTATTCACTTCCAATTTCTCTTAATATTTCGTAGCTGGTTAGTTCTATAAAAAATATCATTGGGCAGATAGGGATTAGTCATGAGAAGCATTCATTTGTAAGCTCTCTTATTCCAAATGGCTTATGGAATTTTTAATTTTTTTTTGTGGTTGCTATTGAATCATTGTATCAAAATATATTAACTTGTCAAAGGCTCTTAATGACTTCGTTGTTACTGGTCAAAAATGTTCATCAGGATACTTTGGTGGTAGTCCCATTCCGAAAAATTAGTTCAATCCGGTCCAGAAAAATATAGTCGAGGAGTATTGTGTGCATGATTATTGCATACACACACACACACACACACACACACACACATTTATAGAACGCACTTACGCCAAGGAGGCTATATTAGTATTAAAGAGCATACTTTGTCTACTGATGAAAAATGGAGCACATGAAATTATATAAATAAATAAGTAAAAAAAACTATACATATATATATATATATACATATATATATATATATATATATATATATATATGTGTGTGTTGTGTGTGTGTGTGTGTGTATGTGTGTGAGTGTGTGTAAAGTGTAAAGTATTTATATATATATATATAATATACTATATACATGTATGTATGTATCGTATGTACATACATTTATGATACATACATACATACGTACACTGTGTAAGTGATGTTAAAACGTTCCCAATAAATTTAGCCGCTATATTGATGATGATAATTTGCAACTGCATAAATATCAGCCAGAGCTTGTCGTTGACTATTGTACCATGAAACTGTGTTCATCTGTTATGTATTTATTCGTGATTAATGCGCGCTACGTGAAAGTCTTTTGGAATCGCACATTATGGAGATTTGTCCAGATATTATTGCTCTCCATTTCGTCATATGTTGAGAAGGGATTTTGCTACCAGCAATACACGTGAAATTCCGCAGTGCTTTCTTGTGAAAGTTTTATATATTTAACCATAATGTTATTTATTTTCAATCTCGCTTCTTTCTAGACGTGGAATTCGATTTATGATGTCTTATTCAAGTATTCGAAATTTTGCATGTTAAGCAAACAGCCACATGCGTGGTGACTAGGAAGTACTTATTCTGGGAGAGGTTTATGCAGTTTAATTATAAATTACATGCATCTGGATTTGTAAAAGGGCCATCGTGGGAAACTACTCGTGATATGTTGCGATTCATTGCACGGGAAGAAGTGCCATTAGATTTTTGTAAACGAATGCAATTATGAACTTATCTTAAAGGATGGTTATTAGTTGAACGTTTCTCATACAATACTTCACTTTCTGCAAAGGAATAGTTGAAGAGACATGAAATGCCTCAATTTTGTACCTATACTTCTGACCTATTGGAACGTTGGTGGCTGCAGTTCCAGGGATTAGGTTATTTCGTATATTTCCCCAGTAATTGTTTAAGATTAAACCAGCCTTGTGCTGGCACGGGCTCTTGCTCCCGGAGCAGCCGGTAACTGGATCATCTGAACAAAACAATATATATATATATATATATATTATATATATATATATATATATATAATATATATATATATATATATATATATATATATACATATACAGTGTATTTTGCGGTTAGTTGGTGAAATGAAAAAGGGGTGACATAGAGAATTACAACCCACTTCCTCGTTTTATTTTAATCGAGGTAGTTATTGTTCTTGATTGTGAATTCTTTACATATGAAAATTCTCATGTTATAAAGGTTAGTCAGCAAGCTTTGTAAAAAGATGGAATTTTATATTTTCATATGCAAAATCGGGAATTTATTTGTTTCTATGTATAAAACCCATCTCGTTTTAATGCCAGACCTGAGCTTTGA
The DNA here is from genome assembly GCF_015104395.2 of Macrobrachium nipponense. Classification (NCBI taxonomy): domain Eukaryota; kingdom Metazoa; phylum Arthropoda; class Malacostraca; order Decapoda; family Palaemonidae; genus Macrobrachium; species Macrobrachium nipponense. The sequence continues at coordinate 33,358,009 of NC_061106.1, forward strand.
CCGAAGCGTCACGCGAGAGCGATTGACAATCCGCATTCTGGGTTGACTTCCAGAATCGGACGGAACATAAAGGAAAATTAGAGCAGCGGACACGCTCCGAACTTTTGTTCTTATGCAAATGAAGAATGTGTGGCAGGAACAATTCAGTGAATTGTAAACCGGCGTGAGAAATCATTTATTCGAGAGCGCCATCGTGCTGCTGCCTACCAAAGCCCAGGGGGGGGGGGGGGGGGGGGGGGAGCGGCGAGCTCCGTTTTTAATTAAGAATCACTGCCCCTTATCTACCAGGGAGGAAAAGTTCCCTTACCTCTCTCTCATCGTCACTATCAGGCCAGAGGCTCTCTCTCTCTCTCTCTCTCTCTCTCTCTCTCTCTCTCTCTCTCTCTCAAACTTTAAGACTCATTCACTTGAATCATTTCAGAATTCTCTCATGCACGTTAATTGTAGCTAGTATATTTAGCACACATTCTCTCTCTCTCTCTAATATATATATATATATATTATATATATACTATTATATATATATATATATATATATATATGTGTGTGTGTGTGTGTGTGTGTGTGTGTGTGTGTGTGTAAAACTGTAAGACCAATTCACTGAATTATTTCAGAATTCTTTATCAGCAAAGTAATTGTAGCTGCTAATATATTTAGCATCTCTCTCTCTCTCTCTCTCCCCGATGTCATCTGCATTCAGTGGAGTCTCTATCGCCTCTTGTACTGTTTCCATATCTGTTTTTCTCACGAAGTTTCGATTTGGCAGAAGTTTCTGGGGGAGATGAGAAAAAAGTGGAGGGGGTGGGAGGACTCAGGGGTAGGGGGAGGGACATACGAGTAGGGAGAGAGAAGAAGTCTATCTGTAAGGACGGGGAAGAATTAGAGAAAGATGATAATAGGCAAAATTGAAGGGGAAAAATAGTAATGGGGAACATTAGACAAAAATAATAATATGCAAAAATAGAGGAAATTGAAAACGGATAAAATTACGGGAAAAACGATAATGGGCAAAATCAGAAAAACAAAATAATAACGGGCAAATTTAGAGGAAAATCAAAACTGGTAAAATTATGGGGAAATAATAATGGGCCAAATCAGAAAAAAATGGGAAAAATTAGAGGAAAATGAAAACGGGCAAAATTACGGGAAAAATGATAATGGGCAAAATCTGAAAAAATAATAATGGACGAAATTAGAGAAAATGATAATAATTGGGAAAATTAGAGGAAAATGATAACGGACAAAATTACAGGAAAAATAATAATGGGGAAAATTAGAGAAGGATGATGACAGGCAAAATTGCATGAAAAAATAATAATGCGCAAAATTAGAAAGAAATGTGTATAACGAAGGTCATTCTTCCTCTTTATTGGCTTTTGTGTATAATGATTCACAGCAAAGCTGGCTGAAAGACGTTTTCGGGTTCGAATCCTCGAGAGGACGAAATTATTATCAATTAAAAAATTCCCCTTCGGTTAACATATATGACACCTCACTTGTTGACCGAGTTGGGAACTCCACTGAAGTCCTGATTTCTCCTCTGTGTACAGGTTCGAATCCGCGAGAAGACGAAATTATTATCAATAAAATAATTCCCCTGCGGTTAACATATGATACCTCACTTGCTAGCCGAGTCGGTAACTTCACTGAAGTCCTGATTTCTCCTCTGTGCGCAGGTTCGAATCCGCGAGAAGACGAAATTATTATCAATTAAAAAATTCCCCTCCGGTTAGCATATATGAAAATATATTAATTGCGAGGTAGAGCAAATTGGATATTAAAGGACATTTGTAGCTTATTTCGCGTATATATTATATTTATTTATTTATTTATTACTTTATTTATATAATGAGAGGAATAGGACAGAGAAATCCGGGACTAATCCTCTTTTTCCTGGTAGTGTCGAATCAAAGGTTTCCTGTCTACTAGACAACCCGGGGGCTCCTTCCCAGCATCCTTTCGCCCTCATCGTCGTCTTCCTCCCTCCTCTTACTCTGTAGAGATCACCTTAGGACATCAGTGACAAGAGCCTCCTCTTGATTCAGTGCTGTCTCTCTCTCTCTCTCTCTCTCTCTCTCTCTCTCTCTCTCTCTCTCTCTGTAGCTTGCTGTACTTGGCTATACAATCCCTAACATAGTGCTTCCTCTCTCTCTCTCTCTAGCTTGCTGTACTTTGTTATGCAGTCCCTAAGATAGTGTGTGTGTGTGTGTGGGAGGGAGTTACAGACACGACCATTGCGTGGGTTTAGCAATTCTTCATCTTATGCTTTTATTTTATTTATTACTGTACCTTTACCTTTGCTCTTCCGGAGGTGGATTTTTCATTACTAAGGAAAGAGGCCATCAACGCACATTTCTCTTGTGACTTCGGATGCGTGGTACTTAGTTAATAGATATATATATATATATATATATATATATATATATATATATATATATATATATATATATATATATATATATATATATATAATGTTTGGGGGGAGAGGGTATCATGTTTCTTTCCTTTGATGGACGTATTCATAACAATATATGTAGTTTGAGATATAGAATATGTAGTGAATTCCATTGCATTTTCTGAAACAATTTTTTTTTTTGCTTTCGCTATCACATAGCATTATTGAAACTATGGAATTAGACCTCGAATAAAGACTGCGTACATTGTTCTTGGTAAAGAGAGAGAGAGAGAGAGAGAGAGAGAGAGAGAGAGAGAGAGTTTAAATATTTACCTTTGAAATTTTCTCCGTGGATTCTGTTCCTCATCAGTCTTCTCTCTCTCTCTCTCTCTCCCCGGTATCACTGGTGAAGGAATCTCTCTCTCTCTCTCTCTCTCTCTCTCTCTCTCTCTCTCTCTCTCTCTCTCTCTCTCTCTCCCCGGTATCACGAGAGCATCACAAGTGAAGGACAGGCCAAAAGGGAAACTGTCGAGTGATTGATCTGTATTGATGGTTTCAGGAGTAATGATGCATACGGTAATGGGAAACCCGACACCCTTCTTGAGTACGGCACAGGAGAGAGAGAGAGCGAGAGAGACCTCTCTCTCTCTCTCTCTCTCTCTCTCTCTCTCTCTCTCTCTCTCTCTCTCTGCACCTTTCGTTCTTCCCTTTCTTCCACCTCTGTTATGGTTTTTTCTCCCTTTATTTATTTTTCTCTCCTTGCTTTCTATTGTCCATTCTCCCTTGGTTTTGTATCGTTGTAAAGATTAGCTATCCACCTTTGCTGGGGTTTAAAGATGCTCTTACAGTGTGTGATTTTTTCTTTGCTCTTGATTGGCTTCATCGATAAATATTTTTTTTATTACTTCGATGATTCTGATACTAGAAACCGATTGCTTTTTTTTTTTTTTTTTTTTTTAAAGGACCACAGTTAGTTTTATAAATATTTTTTAATGGGACACAGTTGAATTCACACATGCTTGGGTGCACACATAATTATGTTGTGTGTGGGTTTATGCATAAATCCACGCTCGGGTGTACACATAAGTTGTGGTGGGTTTATGCATAAATCCACGCTCGGGTGTACACATAAGTTGTGGTGGGTTTATGCATAAATCCATGCTCAGGTGTACACATATGTTGTGTGTGGGTTTATGTATTGATACGTATGTGCATGTGTATTTCCGTAATAGATGGTGGTGCGGGATACATAATGTTATGCATAAATTCCTCCCGGTGTTAAAAAGAAAAAGAAAAAAAACTCTATATACGCAACTAGTAAGACATGACATCTGTTTCGTCTTCCTCTGTCTTCCTTTCCGTCTCCTGTGAGAAAGATCACAAAGTGGAGAATCCCTGAGAATGGCGCCGCCAAATTTGAATAACAGAATTCCCGATATGAATAATGGAAGTGCGGTGTCAAAATAGACAGATTTTACCCGCCGAAGGATTATGGAATCTGCAATTTTGCTTGTTGCCTTCATTTGGATACGAAATGAGCCTTGCTGGTTGCGCGAAGTATGTTGTATTACATTCTGTAATTCTTTTGTTCCGCATTAGCAATTTTGGATCTTTATTCCTAGGTAAGTGGACCCCCCCCCCCTACCCCCAAGGGTTTTAACCCGGTATGTATCCACCTCTGCGGAGTGTTTAGTACGAACCCGTTGGAGATTACCGTACAACATTAGAAAAAACAGTAAATGTCTTTAAGATAACAAGTGTGAAAATTTTTTTATAATACCTTTATTTATTTATACATTTATGTTCTACCTTTATTTATTTAATATTGCCTTTTTTCAACATGTTTTTATGTACTTCCACGAAGGTACAGCATATGATTATTATTATTCCAAGGAAAGGGTGAATCTGCTCTTTATCGATTGAGGGTGAGTCATTATTATTATTATTATTATTATTATTATTATTATTATTATTATTATTATTATTACTGAAGTCCCTTTGCAGGTATTACCCAATTATTTTAACTTTCGAAGAACTTCTGACCGCAAAGCATCGTTTTTTTTTATAACATGAAACGTACTTTCCATTTTCTTGTACCAGTTAGTTTGCTGCTTTTCTTCTCTCCAGGGTACGCTGAGTAGGAAATCCTATATATATATATACATATATATATATATATATATATAATATTATATATATATATATATATCTATACTTATATATATATATATATATATATATATATATATATATATATATATATATATATATATATATATATATATATATAATATATATATGGAGCAGGAGGAGCTGGAACAAACATGACGGAATAAATTGTAATACTGCGTCATGTTCCCGCTCCTGCTTCCTTTGCGTATATATGTATGTGTGTATGTATGTGCGTGTGTTCAATATGGAAATGCATCTTCAGGAAATGTGGATAATTTTTTATAAGTTATGGTATATTTTCAGATAATTACATTAGAGTGAAGATATTAATATGAGCAGGGATAAGCTATCAGAAATTATGGTTAGTTTTTTTTCTGCCTTTGTTTTCCTTCCTGCTAAAGTGCATTTTTTTAAACAACTTAAAGTCGGGAAAGTTCCTAAGAGCGCGTATGCGCCTCCAAGCAACAACATTGCCTTTTGATAACGTAGAAAAGGGGATATAGACCAAATATAGTCTGATTGTAAGTTGTTTGTACATTTTCAAACTTATTTGTTGTAAATGCTGGTACGCTGAAGGGTTATTAACAGGGTGCAGGTACTGCAGATGAAATACATGTTCCCATAATAAAAAGTATTAATTATTACTCCTACTGTATGATATGGTGTTTCCCATACACATTTTTTTATATATCTTGTTGTAATTATCTTTTTACTATCGATATTATCATTGTGGATGGATGTTTATAACTCTTCTGAAGATAAATAGCTAAATGTTGCTAAATATGTTTCAAGAATTCATTACCCTCTTTCTATCTCTGGTTCATCTCGCCATTAACTTATATGGAGACCCCTCTTTGTAATGCGCTTATTGCTATCCTTATTACCATTGCCGATGCATGTTTATAACTTTTCTGAAGATAAGAGGTTAAATAATGGTAAATATTTTCAAAAGAACTCATTATTTCTCTCTCTATTTCTGGTGCTTCACGCCATTCGATGATGCAAGCCTTATAGCGATATAGTCATCAACCCTGGCGCGGAGAACGATCGTGTTTGAGTTGTAAAGAAATACATGGCATCACCCTATCCATCATCTGTCCCAATTTCGGGCAACCCCCCACCCCCACAAAAAAAAAAAATGATCCCGTCTTTAAGTGAAGCAAACGCCATCTTCGTGCCTTCTTCTTCAGAAGCAGCGGCATCTCAGGATGTCATAATCCATCACGAAGACAAGAGTAGGTTTTGAGGGAGCCGACCCAAAGATTGGACTTCCATTAAGCAAGGTAATCTCTCTCTCTCTCTCTCTCTGCCCGTATAGAAGGGGATATATATATTATATATATATATATAGACCTTTGATGTGCGTTCCATTAGTTCCTCTCGGGGTCACATTCCTGTCGTTTCTTTTCGTTTTCTTTGGATTCGCTCCTTCCGAATGAGAGAGTCTCTCTCTCTCTCTCTCTCTCTCTCTCTCTCTCTCTCTCTCTCTCTCTCTC
>NC_061106.1:33371571-33386571 GCF_015104395.2 Macrobrachium nipponense
TCACCGTACGTCATACAGTACATAAAAAAAATTGGATGCAGAATTGTTGATTTTATCGGTAAGCTGTCAGGGTGTGTTCTGTGTGTGTGTGTGTATATGTATATATATATATATTATAATATTATATATATATATATATATATATATATATATATATATATATATATAATGACCGGAACTACACAGTACAGAAGAAAATTATTTGGCTGCAGTTTGGTTTTACCGTTAAGTTATTATAAAAGTACATGTTTTGCTGTGACTTGCAACCATGCACGTTCGATAAAATATTTTGTAATTATTCAGAAGAAGAACCAGGTAACATCGCTCAGCCGAAGAAAGTTGGAGCATCGAGTTTGAAGTTTAACTTTAGTTCCCGGTGGTGTGTCTTGGAAAAGGTGGCGCTTGTGACATTGTAGAGAACGGACTTGCTCACATGGGAGACTATGTTATATCCTCTTTATCCCGCGCGCGCGATCACGCCCTCTTTTTGGCTGGGTTTGAACCAGCCTTGTTCTCTCTGTAACTTATGATGCAGCTTCCACATGCGAGTCTTTCTTCTCTTCTTTCAGACGTCAATGCCTTCTTACTTCTGTAACTATATGAGTGCCTCGTGTTGATTGAAATAAATATAACTGATTCATCGTATGAGGGTATAATGATATATACTTTGCAGTTGTATAGTGTCCTAATGATAGTAGCAGCTTTGAAATAATGATGTGGCTTGGAAATTCTAGGTGATCTTTTCTTCGAACAGGTACTGGTTTAAGATAATGCGAATCAGCTTTGGTACAGTCTTTATGGAAATAGTGATATAGTAAGGTTTGCTCATCATTGAATGGCTATTGAATATCAAACGGTATTGGTGTGAGTTGTTCTGGAGAGCAGTTATTATTATTATTATTATTATTATTATTTGCAAGATACACTTGAAACTTGTTTGCTTAGGTAGGAAGCATCTGCAGAAAAGCATTATTAACTGGAAGATAAAATCAAGTTAAATGCAAGATTAATTACGAGTGAAATTATTATCAGTTAAAAAGAAGACGACAAGAAGGACATTGTGTTTGAATACATATATTCGTATCTTCATGCAAAGGAATTCATACCAGCAACCGAGGAAATCCAGAGTAGAGGTACAACGGAAAATGAAATTGGCAAATAACAATCGTTTCTTTAATTATTTGAGTATTATTAAATTAACGGCGATGCCGGTAAAGAAGGAGAGTACTTAATTTTTGTTATTTAATTAACTGCAAGTTTGTTTAACTCCATTAAAACGTCATCAGTGCATTATATACGAACTAACGAGGATTACGAAAATAGAATTTAATTATGTAATTTTGGAACTTTTTTTTTATTTCGAGTTTCAGCTGACTTTAAATTGCATTTATGTATATTATAATTTTCATTTTTTTTTTTTTGCATAATCTGGAGAAGCCGACACTTTTAAATCAAGACCTTTTAATATTGTTTGGCAGTTGTTTATTCATAAGCGCTCTAATTAGCATTCGGTTTCAGGCATCAAAAATTAATGATGCTTATTGTCTAGTATTGTATGATTCATTTATTTTCTCAGTTTCTAATGAGCTAACGATAATTATGATTGTACGTATGGCATTTCAATGCTCTCTCTCTCTCTCTCTCTCTCTCTCTCTCTGGAATTAATTTGTCGGTCTAGTATTTCTGAAATTATTTTGTGATTTTTAATGCCTACGTAAAAGGTTAGATAGGTGTAATTGGATTTCTCTCTCTCTCTCTCTCTCTCTCTCTCTCTAATGGAAATATAATTTACCGGATAAAGCATGTGAGTTTGTTTTTGAAAATTTAAGGATGTTGGCATTAAATATTAAATACGTGAAACTTAAATCGAAATCCATCTCCCCTAAACCCCCCCCCCCCCCCTTCTCTCTCTCTCTCTCTCTCTCTCTCTCTCTCTCTCGTCTCTCTCTCGTCTCTCTCCTCATCTCTGCCCGGCATTTCAAGGAAGTTTTTGGTTGTTTATCCAAAATAACTTAAACAGATGGACTGTGATGGAAAAGGGAAATATATTTTTGTTTGTTTGTGTGTGTGTGTGGTTATGATTTCCCGTTATTAAAGTCTCTAATTCGAAGTTTATTCATAGAAATAAATATCCGGGTAATAATTTAGCTGATAATAGGTCTTCGAGACATTCTTTGCTTTGCAAATGAATTTAATTCGGCTTCAAAGTATATCCCACATAAATTCGTGACATTATTCTCAAAACGCTGAATTACTTTTGATAAAGGAATATATATTATTGTATCTTTTTTAATCTTTTTTTAATCGTCCAATTGTCTTGCAGCAGCGTCTATACTGAAGCATCTTCTAATAAAGTTGTTGCTGCACGTTGCAAGATATCATTTTCAGTGTTCCCCAGACATCATCAGAAATTATTAGTGTGCTCTTTGGGGGGTTGGATCTTTCGAGCTCGGCAAATTGTTATTGGGAACAAAAACCGAAAGAAGAAGAAGAAGAAGAGAAAAGTGCGCATTCCGACGTTCCTTCGGGTTTCCATCGATTTCACATAAAAAAAAAACCTGCTGTATTAATGAGGACATACGATGACCTGGGAGACTTTAATGATGGTCTGGTTTAATTGCAGCATAATAACGATGCTGTTCAGTCAATTAGGGAACGGGCCGGGAGTTGGGTGTTGGGCTGGGGGGAGGGGGTAAGGGATGACGGCTGTTGGGAGGGAAAGATGAAGTAATTTAAACGAATAAATAAGCTGAGAAAATATTATTATCATTATTATTATACTCTATCGCAGTCATCCTATTCGACTGGTTTTTATATTGTGGGGTTACGGGTTGCATCCTGCCTCCTTAGGGGTCCATCACTTTTCTCAGTATGTGTGCTGTTTCTAGGAGCACACGTCCTCTGCATGAGTCCTGGAGCTACTTCGGCATCTAGTTTTTCCTGGTTCCTTTTCAGGGGTCTTGGGATCGTGCCTAGTGTTCCTATGATTATTATTATTATTGCAATTTTTTTATATATTACTTGGATAGGCTTCTTCGTGAGCACTACGTATGCTTTTAAATATAAAGGCTTGTTCTACTTAAGATTGGTATACAAGCACTGAATGGTTGGTACGTGCACGTTAGCCTAAGCCTAAGGCATCTACTAATATTCAAATAATTTCTTGATTCTCCCTTTCTCTCGCAACTCAGAGCAGAGAATGCACTGAAGGTCAGAGCTAACGAGTGTTCAGACTTCTTTTGAACAATCTCCGCATCTCTACATATGGCTGAGTGGTTTTGAGTGGATTTTTACCACTGAAACATCAGCATACTCAAAGAGCCTTTTGAGTCAGTTTAATGTTGAGTACTAATATTGAACTCTGGAGGTAATCATTTGATTGATTAGGATATCCAATGAGACGCAGTCATATGGTTTTTGCCGCAGTAATTACACCGATTTAAGTTATGACATACTACATATTTTTTGTGTGGGTTCAGATCCGTACAACAATATCAGTGGTGATTCGTTTAGTTATATATGATATACTTCTCGTGAATAATGAGCTCATTGGCCGTGATCCTTTCAGCTGTGATAATGATGATTTAGAAGCACCTATAAGTCCTAATATCATTATATGTTTGGGTTTTTTTCTAGTGAAACATGACGATATTTGTAGCGTTGTCTGGGAATTTGCAATAATTACAGGGGTGAATCAAACTTATACTTAGTATAATTTATATATATATATATATATTATATAATATATATATATATATATATATATATATATATATATATATGTGTGTGTGTGTGTGTGTGTGTGTGTGTGTGTGACCCGATAGAAATTGTAGCCGGCGATACACTATTTGATAAGCCTTTGACCTGAACGGACGTGCCATCACCTTTGGCAGTTGAGTGCTATTGAACTTTTCAACGCCAGTCATGGAGTCTCCCTCTCACGACCCTTGACCTAATAAAGATTTGAATATTTCATCCGGTTTTTTGCCGGCATTACTAACGATAAGATATTCTCTCTTCTCCTCTCTCTCTCTTCTCTCTCTCTACTCTTCTCTTCTCTCTCTCTCTCTCGGAGCCGGGTATTTTAATGTTTGGTTTGCAGACATACCGGTAGGGAGGGCTGTTCAAATACGCCCTTAATGATTTTCTTTAGCTTTTCAAACGCGCGCGTATTTGCTTTGGCTCTTCCACAGCGATTCGCATTATTTTTCATTTTTAGACATGGGTTCGAAGGTTAAGAGAATCCTCTCTTTTTTTTGTTTTTTTTCATTTTTTCCGAACACTATTCTCTCTCTCTCTCTCTCTCTCTCTCTCTCTCTCTATCTCACTCTCTCGCTGCGAAATGAAATTATGAATTATTTGTAGGCGGGTTGGCTTCCCCATTTGAATTTTTTTAGGTTAATAACCTCTCCTCATCTCCCTCCTCATCTCGATCTCTCTCCCTCCTCTCTCCGCCATCTCTCTCTCCTCTCTCTACACACACACACACACACACACACACATATATATATATATATATATATATATATATATATATATATATATATATATATATATATATATATATGTTATATAACCTTTATGTGCATACATACTAATAATAGATATATACTATAAACATATATAATCAATATATATATATACGTATATATATATATATATATATATATATTTATATATATATATATATGTGTGTGTGTGTGTGTATATATATATATATATATATATATATACCATTGTACTGAATGCATAATATATACTCTGGTGTTAATTGATAATAATTTTAATTTGAATGTACACTTCGGCTCCTCTGCTTTAGAAAGATTTTGCAATTTAAAAAAAAACAATTGATTTGTAAGCTTCCTGTGGTTTCTTAGGAAAGTTATTAAACTTTTCTCTCTGTACGAAATTCCAAAGCCCTTAGGTTATCTGGTTTGAGTTACATAAGAATCGACGGTCTTCACCCCCCACCCCACCCCCCCCCGGCCGCGTCCCTCCACGCCCCACCAGAGGCGGAATGGGACCACATTTAATTGAAATCGTCTTGCCCCGAAGAGAAGGAAATTTGAGGGGGAAATTTCATAATAAGTTGTAATTACAACATCGGATATGGACGGAGATCACAACTCAGGCTCATTGTTTGGTCGCGTTGTTTGTATGTTTGTCGCTTGATTGCTTTCCCGGGGGCACTGTCAACAAACACAAATGGATTCTCTTGTTTGTAGTGCTGAGCTGAGGCTCCGGGCGGTGGACTTTCTGATGTCATAGAAAGGCATTATGAGGTCACTTGGAGCTTACAACGCCGCCACAAAAATGCTCTCTGTGGGTACACTGTTTACGAATAAACTAACTCTCTCTCTCTCTCTCTCTTCTCTCTCTCTCTCTCTCACTCTCTCTCTCTCTCTCACTGGAACGCAGTTCCCTGTGGAGGAATCTTTTGGGTACTTGTGTTTATATATATATATATATATATATATATTATATATATATTACATATATATATATATATATATATATATATATACGTAATCACGAAATTTCGAATTAATATTGCATATAGCCACTCCTTCAAGTTTATTCATTTATTTTATTAAAAAGCTAGAAATTCCGGACTTGGGATAGATAATTGATTAAAATATATTAAACTTTGAAATTAATAATTGACTTTTAAAAAATAATAAAATATATATACTATATGTGTCCATGAGGAAGTTAGTACCCCCCCCCCCTCTCTCTCTCTCTCTCTCTCTCTCTCTCTCTCTCTCTCTCTCTCTCTCTCTGTCGGTAAGCACTGTCGTGTTGTCCATTTTAAGGCAAGGCAATGGTAAGCCATCACAGTTGATAGCCCCATCCTTGTCGCCTTAGACGTTTTTCTCCTCTGTGCAAATAATGCAAGTTCGTGATCATATCATTGTATACCTCTTCTGCGTGCGCCATTGCGTTAGTTTATGCTTGCTACTTTTTCTTTTTTTTAGGAGCAATCTTTAGCTGCCAAGCCAAGCCATACCATGCCATGCCAAACACTCTAAAAGCCAAGCCAAGCCAAACACTCTTAGCCAAGCAAAGCCAATCCATGATGTGCGAGAATTCTTAAAGCAAACCAAGCCATGCCAAGCCAATTACTCTAAAAGCCAAGCCAAGCCAAACACTCTTAAAAGCCAAGCAAAGCCAATCCATGATGTGCCGAGAATTCTTAAAGCAAAGCCAAGCCATGCCAAGCCAATTACTCTAAAAGCCAAGCCAAGCCAAGCTAAGTCCAACCATGCCATGCCAAACATTCTAAGAGATAAGCCAAGCCAAGCACTCTAAAAGCCAAGATAAGCCAAGCCAAGCCAAGCAGAGCTAAACACTCTAAAAGCCAAGCCAAGCCAAGCAGAGCCAAACACTAAATGCCAAGCCAAACCAAGCCACGTTCCCTTTCCAAGCATCCTTCAAATCTAAAAGCCGAAGCCAAGCCAAGCCATGCATTGCCAACAAAACGCCTAAAATAAGATAAGCCAAGCCAAGCTGAGCCAAGCCAAGCCAAGCCAAACCAAGCCACTCCATTCCAAGCACTCTAAAAGCCGAGCCAAGCCAAGCCATGCCATGCCAACACTCTAAAAGATAAGCCAAGCCAAGCCACGCTATGCCAAGCACTCTAAAAGCCAAGCAAACCAAACTATGCCATGCCAAGCACTTAACAGGCAAGCAAAGCAAAGCTAAGCCAATCCAAGCCAAGCACTCTAAAAGCCAAGCCTAGCCAAGCCATGCCATCCTATGCCAAACACTCTTAAAGCCAAGCCAAGCCCACTATGTCTCTTCGGATAAACTAACAAGTCTTTGAAACATCCTAATCCTTGTGACTCCTTGTAATTGTCTCCCCAGATTTACTACGCATGGTCTTGTTTCATCTCTGAGGTGTTTGCAAGGGACTTGTTGATTTTTTTTATTATTAATGTTTAAATGGCGATGATCGTTTCATAGCGGCCTTTATGGGCTTTTTACTGATTGCATTAACACTGTCACGCTTTCCTCTTCCTCCTACCCTCGTTTCCCCCAGGTTTTATCTCCGCCCTCATTCATACCTCTTCTCTTACCTTTCCCCTCTGTGTCTCCCCTCAACCCTGCGATGGTCCCCTCTTATGGCTTTTCCCCCCCGGCTATAAGAGTAAATCAATAGTCATTTCATAATTAATCCCAGATCAATAATGCACTTGTGTCAAAAGAAATTATTGATGTCTGCTTAAAAGGTTCCGAGTGTCGTGTGTCGTTCCTGCCATGTCATCCCGCACTTCTTGGCGGAAGTGAAGCCGAGTGACGGCAGTGGAACAGCACCTAGTACTAACTGTCCGGTTTGAGCAGCTCTTATAGTACTATCTGTCCGGTTTAATGAACCAGAAGAACCTACTAAACGCCATTGCCACTGAAGGCACGCGTCGAGTAAACCAGGGCCGAGGGCCCTCTCATGTCAACAGTCGCACCGGTGATTAATTCTGAATAGGTAGCGATGGCTGTTTGCCCTTAGGGGATGGTCGCCATTATTGTCATCCCCGTAAGCGCTTCGCTTTGAGATACTGATAGTGAGTGATTCATGACGTTTGCGTTTGGGGTTGGAGGCTCATATGGAATTCGAAACGAGGGAATCATCCTTTCGTTTCACTTATAATATATATATATATATATATATATTATATATATATATATATATATATTATATATATTATAAGCAAATACCACAGCAAAGGGTAAGCAGGAAATCAAGCGCTTTTCGTCTTTATAAAGGACATCGTCGACGATGTGTTAATGAAGACAAAGGCGCTGTGTTTCTGCCTATCATTTTCCTGTGGTATTCGCTTATTCAATGAAATCACGTGCATCTACTGTGATTTTTTAAGCCCAAGACACACCACACACACACACACACACACACACACACACACACATATATGTAATATATATATATATATATATGTGTGTGTGTGTGTGTGTGTGTGTGTGTGTGTGTGTTATGTGTGTGGTATTAAGCATTTGTTAATAATAATTAAAAAATTAATTAAATTATTCAAATTACTTTCAAACTCTTGAACAGACTTCAAATCCCATCTCATTTGATTTTATACCGGTTCCAGTTATCAGCACCACTTTGGATATGATTAATACTGCAATCTTTAGAGTCACCCAAAGGATTTATCTCAGGATGCCTAGGGCCAACATCAAGCAGACAATTATATTATACAGCTACCAATTCATCCTTCGTCGAAATAGAAAATAATTATCTTTCGTACAGTCTCCACATAAAGGGCACACATGCCACGTACAAATGGCATTTTAACCATCATTTAGTTTTATCAACCTCAACAACATTTATTAAACGTGAAAAAGTTATTTACAATATCAGATATACTTATTTTCATAGTGTGCTAGAGAACTTTGTATGGAAGTGTAGTACACAGGTCAGGCAGACAGCCGGGAAGAATTAAGTGTATGAGTTCAAAACCTGCTCGAGAGGCCCCCCCCCCCCCCCCCCTCTCTCTCTCTCTCTCTCTCTCTCTCTCTCTCTCTCTCTCTCTCTCTCTCTCTCTCTATATATATATATATATATTATATAATATATATATATATATATATATATATATATATATATATATGATGACAGCTACAAAAAAAATTTCCCTCAACTCAACTTTCGCCAACTTGGAAAGAGGTTTTTGCAAGCACTTTGTTCCAAGTTTTTTTTCTTTTAAACTCATAGAGCAGCGCGATCTATATTCGCAATATATATGAGTATATACATACAAACAATATATGTACACATATACATGTATATACATACGTGGCTACCACACTTACAATGAATCCACAGGTGGGAATGGGTCGAGGTCCAACCACGGATCTTGAAGAAGCTAGGCCGATGTTTTAAAAAAAAACAACTATATACTATTATATATATATATAGATATATATATATATATATATATATATATATATATATATATATATATTATATAGTTTTTTTTTTTTTATAAAACATCGGCCTAGCTTCTTCAAGATCCGTGGTGGTTGGACCTCGACCCATTCCCACCTGTGGATTCAATGTGAAGTGTAGCCCACCCCGCATGTATTATACATGTATATGTGTACATATATGTGTATGTATATACTCATATATATTGCGAATATAGATCGCGCTGCTGTATGAGTTTAAAACAAAAAAAACTCGGAACAAAGCGCTTGCAAAAACCTCTTTCCAAGTTGGCGGAAAGTTGAGGGAAATTTTTTTGTAGCTGTCATCATTAGTTCATGTCAGCAGTAATTACCTGAGCGCGTGATATATACGTCTTTCTGACAATTAAAAGTAACTAATGATTACGTGTCTTAAGCAGCTTCGAATT
This sequence comes from Macrobrachium nipponense, assembly GCF_015104395.2. Lineage (NCBI taxonomy): Eukaryota > Metazoa > Arthropoda > Malacostraca > Decapoda > Palaemonidae > Macrobrachium > Macrobrachium nipponense. Next base: position 33,380,943 of record NC_061106.1, read on the forward strand.
AATGATACGAAAGCACGGCGAAATGAAGATGTGGTAAGCTCTGCAGTCCTAATGTTCTTGTACTTTTGATAATTCGTAATGTATGTATATATGTATAGATATATATATATATATATATATATATATATATATATTATATATATACTAGATATAGTTATATATATATATATATATAGATATTTACAATGAATTGGGTGTTCGGGCAGTTAATGTGAAACAATGAAATTAATAGCATAAAGGACTTGTTTTTTTTTTCAAGGTGCCTATCGCATCTTGAAATAGTACCATCGTAGTTGATGTGACACGTAATTTTAGAAGATAGTTCAGAACGTACTACTGTTGATATCTAGTGCGTATATAGTACCTGTCCGGTGGTCTAGGGAAATTCTGGAGTCGTCCATTGCTCCTCTTCATCTTTCGGTAACGACATTTTTATAATGACTATAATGCCTATAATCTTAAGAAGAAAGGTATCCGAAATGCTCGCTGTAAATTGTTGTAGTTCTCAAGGTCTCAATAATTAAAAAAGCGTGGCAATAACCGTAGGCCATTTCGCCGACACTTTTCCGTAATGCCGCGAGGATGATCATTTCCGCGACGCTTTACTGCCGCGGTCACAGAGATGGGGTCGGTGCTCATTCCAAAGTCTAGGCTCATTCCATCACCGTCATCGACGACGCTCGGTGCTTGTCAAGTGTTTGCATGCGTCTGTTGAGTTTTATGCTTATTTCTCTCGAACGCGATCGAATCCAGAATTTGCAAGTAGTCTTGGAAAGAGAGGAAGAAGTAGGGGGAAGATAGTCAGGGGAAGAAGAGCGTAAGCTTTTGGGTGTCCTTTCTCGAGGGAGAGGGAAAGCGAAGACTTCACATGTGCGGAAGCGCTTAGACCTAGTAGAGCATGGAGTCTGGTTATGGGCCATTCCTTTCCTACCCAAGACAGCTTTGGTCTCAAGATGATGATAACTGCGGTTATTGTCTCTCTCTCTTCTCTCTCTCTCTCTCTCTCTCCTCTCTCTCTCTCTTTGTTTTTGCTTGTTGAAGTCTATCGAGACGCTCCTCTGCTCCCATCACCCCTTTAGTTACCACGGGCTTTGTGACCGTTGCCTGTAAGTTTTAACTGATCAAAGATGTTGGGTTGATAAGAATTTTTGTCTGCTATACTTTGTCATGAAAAAGATATATTGATGATATATTGTATTATGGTGTTGACGAAATTGATGTGGACGCTCTTAGGCACTTTTGAAGTGTTCCTGTGATTAAGTAATCATTGCTCATTTTAGATATGTGAAAGAATTCTGCAAACACCAAAAGAGGTGTTTTTTTAATTATTTTTACTTTTACATGCACTTGTGCAATATACCCCAGAATGTCCGTTTTCTTTCATTTGCCTAGATTTCGCTTAGTTAATGCGTTTAGCGTGTTTATTGTGTATCTTTGCTGCAAGTTCGAGTCTCACATTCAATAGCCCATTCTAGGCTAACATTGAAAACTTGCAATACGCTTTGTGCATTAGTTTTGTCTCCTTATCTATAGATGTTACCATAAGAGTCCTCTAAACCTTGCTTTCTTTCATTTGGCTAGGTTTTGGCAGCTGTGACTCTTGGTAACTTATTTGCTTGGTTATGTTATACGAGGCTTCTCTGGAAGTTTAAGGAATTTTAATTTTTGCTGGAAGTAAAAGTGTTAAGTATCAAGCACACACCAATGAAAATCAGCATCGATAAGATACAAATATCAAGCACACATCAATGAAAATCAGCATTGATAAGATATAGAGGATTTGGTTAAAATGCACAAAGTAATATTATTGCTGGACGTTGCACAATCACCAGTACTGACAAGTGAAATGTGCTAAAACTCGCGATTAAAGACAATTCAATCCCTTTAAGCTGGTGAGTATAATTAAAAAAAGAGAGAGAGAGAATTAAAACGGAAAAAAAAAGAGTTTTCCACCGTATTCCACGGGACAATTTCCTCCGTATTATCCAGACTGGCTACCGTGTATACGTTCTCTTGTTGCCGGGTGCGGACGGGTGGTAGGGTGGGGATAGGGTACTACTAGGCAGAGTCAAGCTTAAATAGTCCGATCGACCAAGTCTCTCTCTCTCTCTCTCTCTCTCTCTCTCTCTCTCTCTCTCTCTCTCTCTCTGGGGCGTGGTTTTACCAGGAGGAAAGTATCTCTCTCTCTCTCTCTCTCTCTCTCTCTCTCAATGGCTGTGTGGTACATACAGGTGTAATATCATATGCAAACCTCGACTGCCGTCGTCCCTGCTTGAACATGTATCACATATGCAAGTTATATTTAGCTGAAACGAGCAAGTACGAAAGGGCGTGGTATTTAATCCCGTAAACCCGTTTTAATTCCGGTTTTTGTGGGATTTTTTGAGACATTTCTTGTGTTTTATGCTCATGTGCGTAAGAGTCTTTAAACGAAGAGGATTATCCTCTTTGCCGATGTTCCTTCTACCACCACCGTCACCTCTGCTGGCTGCTACTGCTCCTGCTCCTGCTTCTTGCTCCTGCAAGCGGATCATCTCTCTCTCTCTCTTCCGGTTCGTTTATTTACATACCTGTTCTTCTGTCTGTTTTCTAATTGCATTACTTAGAAACCCCTATTGGTTTCTTACTGAAGGCCCCTCTTGGACCAAGGATTTGTCCATTGGTTGTCAGCGGTTGGGTGTAACAAGTGTTGGCATCGCTCGTTATTGTAATATATTTGGGAGGTCAGTTCATTAGCCAAGTGACCAACCGGTAGAGTTTTCGTGGCGATCGTGGTTCGAATCCTTTGGGATAAGACGTTCCAGCACGGGCTCTTGCTTTTCAGCAGCCCGTAACATTTTTCTCGTATACCTGCCCGAACACCCAATTCATTGTCAAGTTTCTAATATATTATATATATATATATATATATATATATATATATATATATATATATATATAGATATATATATAGATAATATTTATATATATATATATATATATTATATATATTACTGACCGGTAGAAGGCATCAAAAAAACTTAGGAAAATATTACTTACTAATATTCCTGGAAGGGCGGTCTCTGGAAAATCACCTTAGGTTTTGATATGGATTCCAGTCCACATCAGGACCTGGATTAGTATGGAACTCTGGTAAGGATGCTATGGTCCTGATCCATGTAAAGGATGGTCTCAGGTATGGAATTCCAATCTCCCATCCGGACCTGGATTAGTATGGAACTCTGGTAAGGCTCCTATGGTCCTTATCCATGGAAGGGATGGTCTCTGGTATGGATTCCAGTTTCCCATCCGGACCTGGATTAGTATGGAATTCTGGTAAGGCTGCGATGGTCCTGATCCATGGAAGGGATGGTCTCAGGTATGGATTCCAGTCCCCCATCCGGACCTGGATCAGTATGGAACTCTGGTAAGACTGCAATGGCCCTGATCCATGGAAAGGATGGTCTCAGGTATGCGATCGGCACCGCGCTCCCAGGATTTAGATGTAATATTGATTCGGCTTTGTCAGCATAATGTCAGTGATACATTCTACTACGGAGGGCCCAGATAATGTATGATAGGGTTATACGCTGAGCGAATTCAGACTCCGTATGCAGTATCCAGAGACAACTATTGTGAAATAATAAAACATTTTGCTTAACGAAGAGCTACTCATAGAAATATAGAGAAGTAATAATGATTGCACGCAATTTGTTTATTACAGTTTTATTTTGATGGGGCTTCTGCTTGTTCACTGAAATATTCTGAACATAGCAGGGATAAACATTTAAACAGATACCATATCCGTTGCATTTCATTTCATGCTAGGAATATTTTCTTGTAGCATATTCAGTAGCAGTCAAGAGAGAAACGTTAATTCTCAAACCCCAGACTAAAATATAGAAAGCAGTGCCTGTCCTCTCTAAATATATTAATATTTTAAAGTACTCCTAATTTATTCTCTCTATATATAGATAGTATTTTCAAAATATGATGAAAGCAGTTTTAGACTTTCGAACTATCATTTTACCGTAATTTTCTTATCTTTGCGACGTGTATTTCCTTATCTGTAGTTTTGAAAATGGAAATGTAGCTAAACGCCAAATAAATTGCTACGGATATAGAATGTGTTTTAAGTACTTATCTCTGCGGCAGTATCCAAGAACCTCTTTGTCATATGTCGCTGGATCACGAATATAATCATAATTTAGTGTTTTCTTGACTTGAATTTTAGAATAAAAGCTGATGAACGCCTGTAATTCTTTTAGTGAATACAGAGTGTCATCAGAAAAGTACATTGATGTCATGAGCGAAGTATGAAAAAGCTGCGATTATCAATCACCCTGAAAGCCTTAGAGATCTGTATCTGTTTCTATGTCAGAGAGCTACGCTTTCTCTGGTAAAAGAATAATATAAGTTCTCCGTCTGAAGAAGAAAAGATAGGCGATGATACGTTATTCTTCCCCGAAAGAGGTAGCCTGCTCCCTCATAATGGAACAATTTACGAGAAGTCTCCCACAGAGAGAAAGTAAATGAGTTAGTAATATCGGTGGTATTGTAGGAAAATTGTTTCTTGCTCTCCTTCCCCCGAGAACTCCGGACCATTATTTATCTTTTCTGCCTCTGTGAGTTCTTGTAACCTTGTTTGAGGTCTTGTAACCTTCTGTGAGGTCTTGTAACCTTGTCTGAGGTCTTGTAACCTTCTTAGAGTTCTTGTAACCTTCTTTGAGGTCTTTTAACCTTCTGTGAGTTCTTGTAACCCTCTGTTGATAGAAATAGATCTATTTAACATTGGGAATCTGGACTGTATCAGTTTGTCAGGGTGAATGTACGTAATACTATCTCTCTTCTCTCTCTCTCTCTCTCTCTCTCTCTCTTCTCTCTCTCTCTGTAACACACACACACAAGCTCACATATAGACGCACATGCTGAAACTCCACTGTTACGCATGGTTTCTGCAAGGGCCAATTCTTGAAACACGGTTTTATTGCCAATTATGTTTTCATATTGCCTTTTAAATGGTAGAAAAACTTTTTTTACATGTCTCTGGCTAACCATGCAGAGGCAGATTTAGGTGGATTCATTACCTGCCAGAGAGAGAGAAAACAGTGAATTGACAAGAAGGTAATGTTAACGGTATTTATATTACTTAGCTGAGCCAGTGGAAAAGTCGAAAGAGATTCTCCCTCCCAGAGAAGCTTCGTGAGGGAAGATACTTGATATTGCGTTGCATTCCATCAAGTTTTCCCCAGCGGGGAAAAGTGAAGCGAAGAGCAAAAGGAATCACTTTTGTTGGAAACAAGCTCAAATCTTGTTTCGAACTTTTACAATAAGAACAGCATACGAAGTTTGCAAGCAATATTCGGTATATATCATCACCCTTTCATTTTATTGTTCTACTCCTAACAGTCGTTTTAATGACTAAAACGTTTATACTTCAAGAAGTACTTTCGCGTTCCTGCTTTAACATTCATTGTGCAGTGCGACTTGGGTTGCAACGAAAGCGAGTTATTAATTGCAGCTCGAAGAAAGAGCAAAGTAGCGAAGCCATTAGCAACTTGACTGTTTTAGCCCAGCAGGAAGTGGAAGGAAACCTTTTAATTAAAAAAAAAAAAGATTGAGCAACCGTAATGAATACAGTATCGGTCTT